>NC_069504.1:815401058-815716058 GCF_027579735.1 Bombina bombina
GCATGCTCTACCTTAATCATGAAATAATAAATTTGGGTTTCATATCCCTTTAAAGTCCCTTTACAATAGGATGTGGCCACTGAAGAAATGTTAAGGTAAAATATCTGAATTTTTTCACATAAAGATGTTCATATAATAATTTCTAGTCAGCTTTTTACAAATATGCAGCATCACTTTAAACTTATTTAAGCAGAGACGGGTAACATGTCCCTTTAAAACGTGTGCCTATTGTGTGTAAAGCCTGCTAGATTTATGTTACTCTGGGTATTTGTTGTGTTACATGCTAAATATGTGTATTTAATGTAGATTGTAGCGTGCAGCACTTGCATTGTGAGGGATTTTCTAGCTGTGTATATTAGGATGCAGTTTATAGAGTATACATAATGTAGATTGTGCTGCTGATAATGTAACAGTTTACCTTAATGCTTAATGTGTATCGAGGAAGCAGTGTGTAGTGTTAGTCTGCGTCAGTATATGCTAAGAGAACTTGCTGCAGTATCACACGGCTCTGTGGTATTCCCTCTCCCTTCGCCCCCGCTCCCACACAGTAACTTGGCAATCTCTCCCACTCTGGCTGCTGTTCACATGTTGGAGAAACCTTCATTCTGAGCGAACAGCAGCTGCTACACTACAGTGAACAGTAACACAGCACTAGACTGGGAGCATTGGCTCGGTAGTAATACCAAATCAGATTTGGACTGCAATCATGTTAGATTGCTATTCACAAGACATTAGCACTGTATTAATCTGCTACTAGCAGTGCACTGTCACTATATCAAACTTTTATTAGATTAATATTAGTACTCTCTCATAATGGTGTTTGCATATAATTATTTACAAATCATACTGCTATTAACCTGGTATAAGTATTGTATTATTATAATATTAGCACTGCACCATACCTCTATTAGCATGACATCATTAATACCATAATGCTATTTAACCTGGTATAAGTATTTTATTATTATATTAGTACTGCACCTTACTGCTATTACCATAGTATTAGTACTGTAACATACTTCTGTTAGCATGGTATTCGTTTTATACCACACCACTGTTAGCATGGTATTACTACTGTACCATACTGCTGTTAGCATGGTATTAATACTGTACCATACTTCTATTAGCATGGTATTAATAATGTACCATACCGCTATTAGCGTGGTATTACAACTGTACCATACCGCTATTAGCATGGTATTACTACTGTACCATACCGCTATGAGCATGGTATTACTACTGTACCATACCGCTGTTAGCATGGTATTACTACTGTACCATACTGCTATTAGCATGGTATTACTACTGTACCAAACTGCTGTTAGCATGGTATTACTACTTTACCATACCACTATTAGAATGGTATTACAACTTTACCATACCGCGCTATTAGCATGGTATTAATACTGTACCATACCGCTATTAGCATGGTATTACTACTGTACCATATTGCTGTTAGCATGGTATTACTACTGTACCATACCGCTGTTAGCATGGTATTTACTACTGTACCATACTGCTGTTAGCATGGTATTACTACTGTACCATACCATTGTTAGCATGGTATTGCTACTGTAACATACTGCTGTAAGCATGGTATTACTACTGTAACTTACCACTGTTAGCATGGTATTACTACTGCTATTAGCATGGTATTACTACTGTAACATACTGCTATTACATGGTATTACTACTGTACCATACTGCTGTTAGCATTGTATTAATACTGTACCATACTGCTGTTAGCATGGTATTACTAGTGTACCATACTGCTATTAGCATGGTATTACTACTGTACCATACTGCTATTAGCATGGTATTACTACTGTAACACACTGCTATTAGCATGGTATTACTACTGTACCATACTGCTGTTAGCATTGTATTAATACTGTACCATACTACTGTTAGCATGGTATTACTACTGTAACATACTGCTATTAGCATCGTATTACTACTGTAACATACTGCTATTAGCATCGTATTACTACTGTACCATACTGCTGTTAGCATTGTATTAATACTGTACCATACTGCTGTTAGCATGGTATTACTAGTGTACCATACTGCTATTAGCATGGTATTACTACTGTAACATACTGCTATTAGCATGGTATTACTACTGTACTATACTGCTGTTAGAATTGTATTAATACTGTACCATACTGCTGTTAGCATGGTATTATTATTGTACCATACTGCTGTTAGCATGCTATTACTACTATAACATACTGCTATTAGCATGGTATTACTACTGTAAAATACTGCTATTAGCATGGTATTACTACTGTACCATACTGCTGTTAGCATTGTATTAATACTTTAACATACCACTGTTAGCATGGTATTAATACTGTACCATACCGCTGTTAGTATGGTATTACTACTGTACCATACTGCTATTAGCATGGTATTACTACTGTACCATACCACTGTTAGCATGGTATTTCTACTGTACCATACTGCTGTTAGCATGGTATTAATACTGTAACGTACTGCTGTTAGCATGGTATTAATAATGTACCATACCGCTAGTAGCATGGTATTGCAACTGTACCATACCGCTATTAGCATGGTATTACTACTGTACCATACCGCTATTAGCATGGTATTACTACTGTACCATACCGCTGTTAGCCTGGTATTACTACTGTATCATACTGCTATTAGCATGGTATTACTACTGTACCACACTGCTGTTAGCATGGTATTTCTACTGTACCATACCGCTATTAGAATGGTATTACAACTGTACCATACCGCTATTAGCATGGTATTACTACTGTACCATACCGCTATTAGCATGGTATTACTACTGTACCATACCGCTGTTAGCATGGTATTTACTACTGTACCATACTGCCGTTAGCATGGTATTACTACTGTACCATACCATTGTTAGCATGGTATTACTACTGTAACATACTGCTGTAAGCATGGTATTACTACTGTAACTTACCGCTGTTAGCATGGTATTACTACTGCAATGTACTGCTATTAGCATGGTATTACTACTGTAACATACTGCTATTAGCATGGTATTACTACTGTACCATACTGCTGTTAGCATTGTATTAATACTGTACCATACTGCTGTAAGCATGGTATTACTAGTGTACCATACTGCTATTAGCATGGTATTACTACTGTAACATACTGCTATTAGCATGGTATTACTACTGTATCATACTGCTATTAGCATAGTATTACTACTGTACCATACTGCTGTTAGCATTGTATTAATACTTTAACATACCATTGTTAGCATGGTATTACTAGTGTAACATACTGCTGTAAGCATGGTATTACTACTGTAACTTACCGCTGTTAGCATGGTATTACTACTGCAACGTACTGCTATTAGCATGGTATTACTACTGTAACATACTGCTATTAGCATGGTATTACTACTGTACCATACTGCTGTTAGCATTGTATTAATACTGTACCATACTGCTGTTAGCATGGTATTACTAGTGTACCATACTGCTATTAGCATGGTATTACTACTGTAACATACTGCTATTAGCATGGTATTACTACTGTACCATACTGCTGTTAGGATTGTATTAATACTGTACCATACTACTGTTAGCATGGTATTATTACTGTACCATACTGCTGTTAGCATGCTATTACTACTATAACATACTGCTATTAGCATGGTATTACTACTGTACCATACTGCTGTTAGCATTGTATTAATACTTTAACATACCACTTTTAGCATGGTATTATTACTGTACCATGCCGCTGTTAGCATGGTATTACTACTGTACCATACTGCTGTTAGCATGGTATTAATATTGTACAATACAGCTGTTAGCATGGTATTACTACTGTACCATATTGCTATTAGCATGGTGTTACTACTGTACCATACTGCTGTTAGCATGATATTACTACTGTACCATACCGCTGTTAGCATGGTATTACTACTGTACCATACTGCTGTTAGCATAGTATTACTACTGTAACGTACTGCTGTTAGCATGGTATTACTACTGTACCATACTGGTGTTAGCATGGTATTACTACTGTACCATACCGCTGTTAGCATGGTATTACTACTGTACCATACCGCTGTTAGCATAGTATTACTACTGTACCATACTGCTGTTAGCATATAACATACCACTTTTAGCATGGTATTATTACTGTACCATGCCGCTGTTAGCATGGTATTACTACTGTACCATACTGCTGTTAGCATGGTATTAATATTGTACAATACAGCTGTTAGCATGGTATTACTACTGTACCATACCGCTGTTAGCATGGTATTACTACTGTACCATATTGCTATTAGCATGGTGTTACTACTGTACCATACTGCTGTTAGCATGATATTACTACTGTACCATACCGCTGTTAGCATGGTATTACTACTGTACCATACTGCTGTTAGCATAGTATTACTACTGTAACGTACTGCTGTTAGCATGGTATTACTACTGTACCATACTGGTGTTAGCATGGTATTACTACTGTACCATACCGCTGTTAGCATGGTATTACTACTGTACCATACCGCTGTTAGCATAGTATTACTACTGTAACATACTGCTGTTAGCATGGTAATACTACTGTACTATACTGATGTTAGCATGGTATTTCTACTGTAAAGTACTGCTGTTATCATGGCATTACTACTGTAACATACTGCTGTTAGCATGCTATTACTACTATAACATACTGCTATTAGCATGGTATTACTTCTTTAACATTCTGCTATTAGCATGGTATTACTACTGTACCATACTGCTGTTAGCACTGTATTAATACTTTAACATACCACTGTTAGCATGGTATTAATACTGTACCATACCGCTGTTATCATGGTATTACTACTGTACCATACTGCTGTTAGCATGGTATTAATACTGTACAATACTGCTGTTAGCATGGTATTACTACTGTACCATACCGCTGTTAGCTTGGTATTACTACTGTACCATACTGCTGTTAGCATGGTATTACTACTGTAAAGTACTGCTGTTATCATGGCATTACTACTGTAACATACCACTGTTAGCATGGTATTACTACTGTACCATACTGCTGTTAGCATGGTATTACTACTGTACCATACCGCTGTTAGCTTTGTATTACTACTGTAATATACCGCTGTTAGCATGGTATTACTACTGTAATGTACTGCTGTTAGCATGGTATTACTACTGTACCATACTGCTGTTAGCATTGTATTAATACTGTACCATACTGCTGTTAGCATGGTATTACTAGTGTACCATACTGCTATTAGCATGGTATTACTACTGTACCATACTGCTGTTAGCATGGTATTATTACTGTACCATACTGCTGTTAGCATGCTATTACTACTGTAACATACTGCTATTAGCATGGTATTACTACTGTAACATACTGCTATTAGCATGGTATTACTACTGTACCATACTGCTGTTAGCATTGTATTAATACTGTAACATACCACTGCTAGCATGGTATTAATACTGTACCATACTGCTGTTAGCATTGTATTACTAATGTACCATACTGCTGTTAGCATGGTATTAATACTGTACAATACTGCTGTTAGCATGGTATTACTACTGTACCATACCTCTGTTAGCATGGTATTACTACTGTACCATACCGCTGTTAGCATGGTATTACTACTGTAACATACTGCTATTAGCATGGTATTACTACTGTACCATACTGCTGTTAGCATGGTATTACTACTGTACCATACCCCTGTTAGTTTGGTATTACTACTGTACCATACTGCTGTTAGCATAGTATTACTACTGTACCATACCGCTGTTAGCATGGTATTACTACTGTAACATACTGGTGTTAGCATGGTATTAATACTGTACCATACTGGTGTTAGCATGGTATTAATACTGTACCATACTGCTGTTAGCATGGTATTACTACTGTACCATACTGCTGTTAGCATGGTATTACTACTGTACCATACCGCTGTTAGCTTGGTATTACTATTGTACCATACTGCTGTTAGCATGGTATTAATACTGTAATGTACTGCCTGTTAGCATGGTATTACTACTGTAACATACCCCTGTTAGCATGGTTATACTACTGTACCATACTGCTGTTAGCATGGTATTACCACTGTACCATACCGCTGTTAGCATTGTATTACTACTGTAACATACTGCTGTTAGCTTGGTATTACTACTGTAACGTACTGCTGTTAGCATGGTATTACTACTGTACCATACTGCTGTTAGCATGGTATTACTACTGTAATGTACTGCTGTTAGCATGGTATTACTACTGTAACATACCGCTATTAGCATGGTATTACTACTGTAACATATTGTTTTTAGCGTGGTATTAATACTGTACCATACTGCTATTAGCATGGTATTACTACTCTGCCATACTGCTTTTAGCATGGTATTACTACTATTCCATTCTGCTGTTAGCATAGTATTAATACTGTAACATATTGCTAATAGCATGGTATTACAACTGTACCATATTGCTGTTAGCATGGTATTAATACTGTACCATACTGCTATTAGCAATGTATTACTACTGTAACATACTGCTGTTAGCATGGTATTACTACTGTAACATACTGCTATTAGCATGGTATTAATACTGTACCATACTGCTGTTAGCATGGTATTACTACTGTACCATACCGTTGTGAGCATAGTACTACTGTGCCATACTGATGTAAGCATGGTATTACTACTGTACCATACGACTGTTAGCATGGTATTACTACTGTAATAAACTGCTGTTAGCATGGTATTACTACTGTACCATTATGCTGTTAGCATGGTATTAATACTGTACCATACCCGTGTTAGCATTGTATTAATACTACACCAAACCTCTGTTAGCATGGTATTACTACTGTACAATATTGCTATTAGCATGGTATTACTACTGTAACATACTGCTGTTAGCATGATATTACTACTGTACCATACTGCTATTAGCATGGTATTACTACTGTAACATACTGCAGTTAGGATGGTATTACTACTGTAACGTAGTGCTGTTAGCATGGCATTACTACTTTAACATACTGCGGTTAGCATGGTATTACTACTGTAACTTATTGCTGTTAGCATGGTATTACTACGGTACCATGTTACTGTTAGCATGGTATTATTACTGTACAATTCTGCTGTTATCATGGAATTAATACTGTACCATACCACTGTTAGCATTGTATTAATACTGTACCATACCGCTGTGAGCATGGTACTACTACTGTGCCATGCTGCTGTTAGCTTGTTATTACTACTGTAACGTAGTGCTGTTAGAATGTTATTACTACTGTAACATACTGCTGTTAGAATGTTACCATATCAAGTTGAATCAGTATTACCAGTACTATATCAAACTATTAGATTTGAGACCTCAAATGTCCTCTAGTAAGGTCTGGAGGATGAGCTAATGTAGCATAAAGCCTACATAGAACACTGGTTTGTGAGCTTACATGCTATTTACCGGATCCACTACAGGCTGTAAATATACAAACTCTTTAGAATTGTTTGTTTGTGTGATTGCTACATAACATTCTCTACATGTAGCTTAGTATGGTATGTATCTGGTCTTTGCATGCTGGATAACGTGCTAAAGGTCCCCTACACACTATCATACTTTATATCTTGGTATGTGTGATTTTTGGCAATATATCTTAGGGCCATTGTTTAATGAGTTATCAAGAGAGGAGCCAAAGAACCCCAGATGTAGTTAGCGAACATTATTGTTCTGTCTTGGGCACTAGACCAATATCTTCTTGGAGCCTGGAAACCTGTTTCTAATTAAATAATGTCCTTCTGGTGATAAAGTCTTGATGAGGTCTAACTAGTGATCCTCAAAGTTTCCAGGGTTCCAAGTGCCCTGAATTTTTAAGCTACTATCTGTTCATATGACCATCATTTAAAAATACTTAAACAAATAGATGGACAATTGAATAAGGTCTTCCATACATACCTACTGTACCCTAAGTAAGTTGTGTATTGTTCTTTTTGCATTCCAAAATGTTATGGTCTAGAATCACCCCCAATAATCACCTGATTTTTTAAAAAAAAATGTATAACCCATTTTATGCAATCAAGCACCCTAATGGGGTATTCTTAATGTATTCTTTTCTTAAATTTAAATTTAGGAAATATTAATTTTCTATTCAATGTTATGAGGTATCACACTAAGTAATCAATTACTTGTGTTCTTTAAGGAGCAGTAAAATAAAAATTAAACCTTCATGATTCATATAGAACAGTGATGGTGAACCTTGGCACTCCAGATGTTTCAGAACTACATTTCCCATGTTGCAGAGTGCCTAAGCATCATGGAAAATGTAGTTCTGAAACATCTGGTGTGCCAAGGTTCGCCATCACTGATATAGAACATGCAATTACCGTATAAACAACTTGTATTATTTAATTTGGATTTGTTTTGTTATCTTGGTATCCTTTGTTGAAAAGCATACCTAGGTAGGCACAAGAGCAGCAATACACTACTGGGAGTTAGCTGTTGATTGGTGTCTGCACATACTGTACCCGCTCTGTACCATACTGCTATTAATATGGTATTAGTACTGCATCAGGCTGCACTTAGCATGGTAATAGCACAATATCAGAATGCTAGTTGCATTCTATTATTACTGTACCATACTGTTATTAATATGGTATTAGTACTGCATCAGGCTGCACTTAGCATGGTATTAGCACAATATCAGGATGCTAGTAGCATTCTATTAGTACTGTACCATACTGCTATTAATATGGTATTAGTACTGCATCAGGCTGCACTTAGCATGGTATTAGCACAATATCAGGATGCTAGTAGCATGCTATTAGTACTGTACTACCATACTGCTATTAGTATTTGCACTTATAATACTGCAGTTAGCATGGTATTAGCACAATATCAGGATGCTAGTAGCATTCTATTAGTACTGTACCATACTGCTATTAATATGGTATTAGTTTTGAATCAGGCTGCACTTAGCATGGTATTAGCACAATATCAGGATGCTAGTAGCATTCTATTAGTACTGTACCATACTGCTATTAATATGGTATTAGTTTTGAATCAGGCTGCACTTAGCATGGTATTAGCACAATATCAGGATGCTAGTAGCATTCTATTATTACTGTACCATACTGTTATTAATATGGTATTAGTACTGCATCAGGCTGCACTTAGCATGGTATTAGCACAATATCAGGATGCTAGTAGCTTGCTTTTAGTACTGTACCATACTGCTATTAATATGTTATTAGTTTTTAATCAGGCTGCACTTAGCATGATATTAGCACAATATCAAGATGCTAGTAGCATTCTATTAGTACTGTACCATACTGCTATTAATATGGTATTAGTACTGCATCAGGCTGCAGTTAGCATGGTATTAGCACAATATCAGGATGCTAGTAGCATGCTATTAGTACTGTACTACCATACTGCTATTAGTATTTGCACTTATCATACTGCAGTTAGCATGGTATTAGCACAATATCAGGATGCTAGTAGCATTCTTTTAGTACTGTACCATACTGCTATTAATATGGTATTAGTACTGCATCAGGCTTCACTTAGCATGGTATTAGCACAATATCAGGATGCTAGTAGCATTCTATTAGTACTGTACCATACTGCTATTAATATGGTATTAGTACTGCATCAGGCTGCACTTAGCATGATAATAGCACAATATCAGAATGCTAGTTACATTCTATTAGTACTGTACCATACTGCTATTAATATGGTATTAGTTTTGAATCAGGCTGCACGTAGCATGGTATTAGCACAATATCAGGATGCTAGTAGCATTCCATTAGTACTGTACCATACTGCTATTAATATGGTATAAGTACTGCATCAGGCTGCACTTAGCATGGTATTAGCACAATATCAGGATGCTAGTAGCATGCTATTAGTACTGTACTACCATACTGCTATTAGTATTTGCACTTATCATACTGCAGTTAGTATGATATTAGTACTGTATCTGGATGCTACTAACATGATATCAGTACTATTGCTATTGGTATCAGTTCTTTTTCAGATGGTTTGAAGCAAGGGATTAGTAATATATCAGACTCCTCTTATCATCTCTTACTATACCATTCTGCTTACATAAGGGACTAGTACTCTGTCAGACCGCTATTCACTTGGATTTAGTTCTGTATCTGACAAGATTTCTTTTAGTTCTGGGTCAGACTGCTTTATAAATGACATTTGTACTATATTAGCATGGTATTTTTTTCAGATGGTTAGTACAATAACTGTTAAAATGGAATAAGTGCAGTATCTGGCTGATACTAAAAAGGAATTAGTACTAGACATGCAAAAGTTAGTTCTTGTTATTTGTTGCAAAATGAATAAGGAATTTGAACTTTGAATTTGAACTGAATAATTTGTTTGAAATTCACTAATTATCTAATTAAATTTTGTTCATTAACTAAATAAAGTAATGAACTAATACAAAATATATCTGTGAAAAGTCACAGCAAAAAGAGGGTACCACATTGAATATCCAAACCAACGTCATATATAGGGGTAGATTTACTAAATGTCGAGCGGACATGATTCTCTGTAGTGAACCATGTCCGCTCAACCTCTCCAAATGTCGACAGCATACACTGTCAGCATTTAACATTGCACAAGCATATCTTGTGAAATACTTGTGCAGTCCCGCCCCTGCTCACTCACGGCCAATCGGCGGCTAGCAGGGGCCATCAATCATCCTGATCGGATCGGGATGATTTCAGTCCGCCGAAGTTAAGGAGCAGTGGTCTTACGACCACTGCTTCTTAACGTCCATTTCTGGAGGACCAGAAACGATGGGGCGTCAATGCAGCATCTACTGCTTGTTAAATCAACCCCATGGTCTCCACTAATTAACCTGTGGGAAAAGCATGGAGTCCTTGTGGTGTAGGCTGCTGCTTCCTAACCTCTCTGCCACTTCAGAAGATGTGGGCATAAACCAACCCATTCATTCCAGAGAATCGACAAGCCCTGCAGTGTTAGAGCAGGTGATTGGTCAAAGCCATTTTTGTGCAATCATGATATCTCTGGGCATCGAATGTCAACTCACTTGACATGAACATGGGAGGACAGGCTGCCTGGCTGGGAACATGGTTTGCCAGCTTGTAAATATATGGGGCCCAGTATGTAAATTAGGGCTCAGAGTCCCTCAGTTAATTTCACACCTGTGTTGTAACACTGTTGGACAGACTCCAAAAACAGCTAATAAAAGCGTTCATAAAGTAAACATCAAAATACAGCAAAGCTGTGCGAACCATTTCTCAGCCTAAATATCACATGACTGTTTCATCTGGCATAATTGAGTGCTATGTCAGATTGCTGTTAGCATCATGTTACTTTTATTTAAAAGGATAGTAAAGTTAAAATGAAATAGTTATGATTCAGAGAGAGCATGCAATTTTAAACAACTTTCCAATTTACTTCTTTTATCAAGTTTGCTTTGTTCTCTTGTTATCCTTTGTTAAGAGTAAGCCAAGGTGGGCTCATATGAGCTCAGGAGTGTGCACGTGTCTTTAGCACTCTGTAGCAGCAATGCTTGCAATAATGGGTTTAATTCCAATCCTGTTTATTGGTGTTTTTTTGGCTCCTGATCTGTGTTTTTCATGTTAAGAGTGATCACAATCCAAGCAATAATTTTTTTTTGTATTGGGATATGACTGGATCAAATCCGAACATATAAATCCTGGGTTTCGCACTTTATTTTGGCAACAGAATGGACACAATGGGGTCAATTTATCAAACAGTCAATCGGCCCCAATGCATCTGTTTACGTGTGAGCCTTCAGGCTCGCCGGAAACAGGAGTTAAGAAGCAGTGGTCTTAAGGCCGCTGCTCCTTAACTCATATGCCGCCTCTGAGGCTGCGGGCATCAATCCGCCCAATCATGTACAATCGGGTTGATTGACACCCCCAGCTAGAGGCCGATTGGCCTTGAATCTGCAGGGGGCAGCATTGCACAAGCAGTTCACCAGAACTGCTTGTGCAATGATAAATCGGTGTCGGCATTCAGCAATTTCTGGAGGACATGATCCACTACAGCGGATCATGTCCGCCAGACATTAATAAATTGGCCCCACTAAATGCAACACACAAAGGGTGTTGATAAAGTGCAAAACTATCCTATTCTACACATTTTTCAGTATTGCAAGACAATTTCAGATAATTTGATTTTCTTGAGCATGTCCAAGCACTCTGTAATGCCCACAGATTTTTAGTAGGGTAAGTGCACTCTCTCAGATAGGTGATCAAATGCCAGGGTGCTAATGCATGTAGATACTGGATATAGAACAAAGCACTCACTGGTCTTCTAAAGTGTTCAAAATAAATGTATTCTTTAGTGACGTTTCGGGGTGTTCACCCCTTCATCAGACCAACAACAATGAATCTCACAGCAAACAATTTAAAGTGTTATAGAGCCCACCCACTGACAGAAAAAAATGCCAAATGGTTACCATAGTAACATCAAAACAAAGCATTGTATTGCATTGCAGAGATCAATTCAACCATAAACAAAAAGCACATTAGGTGTCTGGAGTGATATATACATACCTAAGTGACAGAATAATATGCATAATTCACATGAGCGACAGAGAGATTAACTAAAGAGTAAAGAAACAGTAAATAAATAATAGAAAAAAATAATAGAAAAAGTTTGCAATTATATGTTCTCTTCTCTGTATATCAATCACTATATCTGACTACTATGCATTCTATGTGTAATTCAGTTTGGCCATCTACGTTTATTCCTCATTGAGATGATTTATCACTACTCTTTATTGGTCCGTATCACATTACATCATACCCTGACATTCAGTATATCATAGCGCTGCTATCTTAGGTTTACCCTTATTTGATCACTTTAGCGCTTATTGTATTGTATTACATGCCGCACACTTTTTGCTGCACTTTAGTCTGCATTTTGCTACTATTTGTACATTATCTATGCACACATCTTGTGCGCATACATCCCCATGCTCTAGCACATATTATTTATCTCCCTATGTATGATATCTGTTCCAGATGTGTTCCGTACTGGTGCTATCTGATTTGCAGGCTTCATCCCCTAAGTGGGCGTGCCTCTACATGTCATGTTGACGTAAGGGGGCGGGGATGGTCATGCTATCCCCGTTACGGCAGAATGCCTGTCACTTGACCAGCTATTTTCCTGCGCTTATCGCAGTTGGTACACATTGCCCCTGTTGATATACACTGTTGATAACGTTTGCCTATTATGCTTGTGAAGTTGTTTGACCCTGATTTAGTTTACTACACTACCTTGCTTTCTTTTTTAGCAATATATACTGCTATGTCCACGGTTTTTTTCTATTATTTATTTACTGTTTCTTTACTCTTTAGTTAATCTCTCTGTCACTCATGTGAATTATTAAGGTATAACACGTATGCATATTATTCTGTCACTTAGGTATGTATATATCACTCCAGACACCTAATGTGCTTTTTGTTTATGGTTGAATTGATCTCTGCAATGCAATACAATGCTTTGTTTTGATGTTACTATGGTAACCATTTGGCGGTTTTTCTGTCAGTGGGTGGGCTCTATAACACTTTAAATTGTTTGCTGTGAGATTCATTGTTGTTGGTCTGATGAAGGGGTGAACACCCTGAACCATCACAAAGGAATACATTTAATTTGAACACTTTACAAGACCAGTGAGTGCTTTGTTCTATATCCAGTATATATACTGTATATCATATATTATAAAAGGCCTTGCGCAGTAGAGACTGCGCGAGACAAGCATACCTGGCTTTAACCCCTTAACGACCAGCTGGTCTTTAAGCCCTGGGCCTCTCTCTGCCGCGATCTCGCTAAAAGTAGCGAGATTGCGCTATTTCTGCATGCCCCAGGATTGGGGCAGTGCAGAAATAGTCTTGCAGAGGTACCGAAGCAGAGAGGGACACTCTGTGTCCCTCTTTGCATCGGGCAGCGGTGGTGCTGATCGTTGGTGGCGTGGGAGGGTTAGGAGGGAGGCGGGTTGGGCGGCCCATCACTGGAAGCGGACGGGAGCTGATGGAACTGCTACGCTGCAGAAAAAAAATGTTGAGAGCGGCAGGAAGGGTAAAGGAGGGAGAGGGGATCCGAGTGGATGGTAGGATCAGAGAGTAGGGAAAGGGTATAGGAGGAAGAGGTGGGTAAATGAGGGAAGGGGGAGGGAGTTGGACACATTTTGGCCCGTGTACACAGGCTTTAATACTAGTATATGAATAATTGGTCTAGACTCAAACCTATATTCAGCACTATTGTAATGTCCTTCACTATTGGATTTGACACACATTTACATATGTATTTCATTAACAGATATGATATCTTGTAAGCTAATGTTTTTATTTTATAATAAAGATTCTAAGTGACAGTAATTTCATCTTGTTAAATGAGATTTCTATTAGCAATCACGTTTTCGTGGTCAGGCTTTAACAGTTTGCTGTTCAATTGTCTTTATTGGTAACCTGCATCAGTTACACAGATTTTTGCATTAAACATTAGTCCCAAAAATTGTGTTTTGAAAAACAGTAAAAGATGTTTGGCAAAGGCAAACCTCATTCTGTACAGTGCAGCTCTATCTAGACCATGAAAGTTTAATTTAATTGTATTAGAGTGCTATTACTATGGTATTACTATTGGATCAGATCACTGTTGATGTGGTTATAATACGTTATTACTAGACTTTTGCATTCTGCTATTTTCACATTATTGTTACCATAGTATTAATATATACAGGGAGTGCAGAATTATTAGGCAAGTTGTATTTTTGAGGATTAATTTTATTATTGAACAACAACCATGTTCTCAATGAACACAAAAAAACTCATTAATATCAAAGCTGAATAGTTTTGGAAGTAGTTTTTAGTTTGTTTTTAGTTATAGCTATTTTAGGGGGATATCTGTGTGTGCAGGTGACTATTACTGTGCATAATTATTAGGCAACTTAACAAAAAACAAATATATACCCATTTCAATTATTTATTTTTACCAGTGAAACCAATATAACATCTCAACATTCACAAATATACATTTCTGACATTCAAAAACAAAACAAAAACAAATCAGTGACAATATAGCCACCTTTCTTTGCAAGGACACTCAAAAGCCTGCCATCCATGGATTCTGTCAGTGTTTTGATCTGTTCACCATCAACATTGCGTGCAGCAGCAACCACAGCCTCCCAGACACTGTTCAGAGAGGTGTACTGTTTTCCCTCCTTGTAAATCTCACATTTGATGATGGACCACAGGTTCTCAATGGGGTTCAGATCAGGTGAACAAGGAGGCCATGTCATTAGATTTTCTTCTTTTATACCCTTTCTTGCCAGCCACGCTGTGGAGTACTTGGACGCGTGTGATGGAGCATTGTCCTGCATGAAAATCATGTTTTTCTTGAAGGATGCAGACTTCTTCCTGTACCACTGCTTAAAGAAGGTGTCTTCCAGAAACTGGCAGTAGGACTGGGAGTTGAGCTTGACTCAATCCTCAACCCGAAAAGGCCCCACAAGCTCATCTTTGATGATACCAGCCCAAACCAGTACTCCACCTCCACCTTGCTGGCGTCTGAGTCGGACTGGAGCTCTCTGCCCTTTACCAATCCAGCCACGGGCACATCCATCTGGCCCATCAAGACTCACTCTCATTTCATCAGTCCATAAAACCTTAGAAAAATCAGTCTTGAGATATTTCTTGGCCCAGTCTTGACGTTTCAGCTTGTGTGTCTTGTTCAGTGGTGGTCGTCTTTCAGCCTTTCTTACCTTGGCCATGTCTCTGAGTATTGCACACCTTGTGCTTTTGGGCACTCCAGTGATGTTGCAGCTCTGAAATATGGCCAAACTGGTGGCAAGTGGCATCTTGGCAGCTGCACGCTTGACTTTTCTCAGTTCATGGGCAGTTATTTTGCGCCTTGGTTTTTCCACATGCTTCTTGCGACCCTGTTGACTATTTTGAATGAAACGCTTGATTGTTCGATGATCACGCTTCAGAAGCTTTGCAATTTTAAGAGTGCTGCACCCCTCTGCAAGATATCTCACTATTTTTTACTTTTCTGAGCCTGTCAAGTCCTTCTTTTGACCCATTTTGCCAAAGGAAAGGAAGTTGCCTAATAATTATGCACACCTGATATAGGGTGTTGATGTCATTAGACCACACCCCTTCTCATTACAGAGATGTACATCACCTAATATGCTTAATTGGTAGCAGGCTTTCGAGCCTATACAGCTTGGAGTAAGACAACATGCATAAAGAGGATGATGTGGTCAAAATACTAATTTGCCTAATAATTCTGCACACAGTGTATTAATAAATTAAAATAAGTTCACAAAGTAAAAGTGCTAGATATATGTTCAAGGCGCTAAAGCCATGATAATGTCATGTAATTTCTAGGGATGGGCGAATGTGTTTATATTCGAATTTGAATGTTAGAACAAATGTTATTGTAGAAATTTGATTTACATAATCGAATGTTGATAAGAACAAATGTTTTTTAAAATTTTATAATTGTATGCTATTTACAGTTTTCAAATATCATTTTCGATTTCAAATGTTTATAATTAGATCAAATGTTGAGATTCGAAATTTCGAATCTAACATTTGATTTAACAAATACTATTTAGAAGTTCAATAGTTCATGAGGTAGGGAATTTAGTAAATTGATACATAATAGATACAAATATATCAATTTGAATGTTTCTATTTAGAATATTGCATAATTCGAATATTACATTTAAAGAAAGCATAAGAAATACTATAACAAATATATAAAATATATAAATTCGAATTTTTAGAATTCAAATATAGTATAATTCAAATTTTACATTTAAAGAAAGCATTAGAAATACTATTACATTAAATGAATGCTAGAATGTTGTACAAACACTTGATATTCAAAACGAACAAACGTTTTAAAATTTGTTTAATTTTTCGAATATTGCGAAACATTCACCCATCACTAGTAATTTCTCTCCTGTGTGCTAAATCTTTAAATTTGTAAGGACTGGTTTATCAACAGAAACTGCCATATCAAATCTTTTGATCATTTGTTGATTCTTGAGATATTTTCTATAATAAATACAATTTTTATTTTATCCTTTAACTTTGGAACACTTCGTCATTTCTTGTGTTGTTTATAGTGTTGCTGTTTAATAGACATGTTAAATCACCACTGACCCATACATCAATGTATTAGATATTTAATGTATGCTGTGTCATTACATTTTAAAGTAAGTGATAAGCAACAAATATTACTTCAAATACCACAGTACTGGATTTACATAAGACAAGTTTAAATAAGCAGTTTGGTATGCTTGTATGTTTGAGTGTGTGTGGTATGGGCATGTGTGTGTGAGTGTATGAGTGTGTGTGTGTGTGCGAGTGTGTGTGGTGAGTATACAGTATGTGTGTGTGTCAGTGTGTGATATGTTTGGGTATAAGTGTGTGTGAGTGTGGCAATTAGTGTAAGTTTTTGTGTTTATGTATGTTAGTGCATGTGTGTGAGTATGAATGTGAGTTTGTGTATGTGGGTATGAGTGTTAGTTTTGTGTGTGTGTATATATGTGGTGCGTGTATAAGTGGGTGGGTTTGGATGTGTGTATTACAGTGTGAGTGTTTGTGAGAGTGTGTGTGTCTGATTGTGTGTTTGTGTGTAGGTGTGTGTGGGTGTTTGTGTGAGAGTGAGTAATGAGTAAGTTTATGTGTCTGAATGTGTGTTTAAGTTTAAGTATGAGTATGTGTATGAGTGAGTGTATGTTACAGTTAGAGAGAGAGAGAATAAGAGTGGAGCAGTTTGTGGGTTAACCAAAAAATGTTATTTTCAGCTTCAGAAAAAAGGATGAGAAACAAAGTAAAATAATTAGTAAATGTAAATTGTTAAAAAAAAAAGAAAATTATGTTCTTACAAAACAGATCTTATTTTTTGCAATAGAATGGACAGGACACATTATGCATTTAAAATGTGAAAAGAAGCATTTTATTTCAATACAATTATGTTAGCAAAAATGTTTCTAGTACACTGTGCCTCCTCAGAAAACTTTGCCAATGCGTTATATGCGCTCTGAGCAGATGTGATGTTTGAATGCAAGTGAGCAAGGCATACATACATATGCTCGGTTAAAGCTGTCATTGAAACAGGCATACCAGAAGAATTTTTGCAGTTACATTCTATTTAAAATTGAAATGAACTTGTACATAGTGAGAACTGTATCGGGACCAGGAGGAATTACTACAATGGTATCAGAGGTCTCAAGTTCCGAATCATTCTTTGGACCTTCTTTACTAAAGATCTGAGAGATGAGTGAGCTTACAGTTTTAGTTTTCTGTTTGTAAAACAGATGTTCCTGTACATATTTAAAAAAAAAAATGAACATCTGCTTAGCTTCAAAATAAAAATATACAGCTTTAACATAATTTCCTCTCCAAGCAGCATAGCTCATCTTACTGACCTTGCTTGTTGCTAGGAGACAAATTATAGCTATCAGCTTTCACCTCTTATGGACCCTTTCACCTCTTATACTGCTGGGTACCTAAGACCATTACTGGGTTTGAGTTATGGAAGACAATATATGCAAGGTTGAGGCTCAGATGGTACTGCAACAATGGGACACCTTGGTCTTCTTTTGGAAATCTGGACAACACTCAATACAAATTACCCTATAAGACCTTAGTTTAAGACAATATTATGTTTGACTTTCAAGTGATCCCTCCAGTCATTTTATTCAGCTGTAACAGATGAGAGAGGTATGGAGGGGCTTTTTAGATCCTTTTTTGATTTTTGGTTCAAGAGTTAAATAAGGGTATCTAATATATATATATATATATATATATATATATATATATATATATATATATATATATATATATATATAGTTGTGCTGATAAGTTTACATACCCTGGCAGAATTTATGACTTCTTGTCCATTTTGTATCAGAATATAAATGATAACACAAAAACTTTTCTTTCACTCATAGTTAGTGTTTGGCTGAAGCCATTTATTATCAATCAACTGTATTTACTCTTTTTAAATCATAATGACAACAGAAACTACCCAAATGACCCTGATCAAAAGTTTAAATACCCTAGAGATTATGGCCTGATAACATGCACACAAGTTGACATAAAGGTGTTTGAATGACTATTAAAGGTAACCATCCTCATCTGTGATCTGTTTTCTTGTAATTAGTGTGTGTGTATAAAAGGTCATTGAGTTTCTGGACTCCTGACAGACCCTTGCATCTTTCATCCAGTGCTGCACTGACGTTTCTGGATTCTGAGTCATGGGGAAAGCAAAAGAATTGTCAAAGGATCTGCGGGAAAAGGTAGTTGAGCTGTATAAAACAGGAAAAGGATATAAAAAGATATCCAAGGAATTGAGAATGCAAATCAGCAGTGTTCAAACTGTGGAATATGAGGCATTCTGTTTGATTACATACTGCATTCATCTTGCCATTAATTCTGACCAAATTTCTTGTGCCTTTGTAGTTCACACATCCCCAAAACATCAGCGATCCACCTCCGTGTTTCACAGTAGGAATGGTTTACCTCTCATCATAGGTCTTGTTGACTCCTTTCCAAATGTAGCGTTTATGGTTGTGGCCAAAAAGCTCAATGTTGGTCTCCTCACTCCAAATTACTTTGTACCAGAAGGTTTGAGGCTTGTCTCTGTGCTGTTTGGCATATTATAAGCGGGATACTTTGTAGCATTTGCGTAGTAATGGCTTTCTTCTGGCGACTCGACCATGCAGCCCATCTTTCTTCAAGTGCCTCCTTATTGTGCATCTTGAAACAGCCACACCACATGTTTTCAGAGAGTCCTGTATTTCACCTGAAGTTATTTGTGGGTTTGTCTTTGCAATCCGAACAATTTTCCTGGCAGTTGTGGCTGAAATTTTAGTTGGTCTACCTGACCGTGGTTTGGTTTCAACAGAACCCCTCATTTTCCACTTCTTGATTAGAGTTTGAACACGACTAATTTGCATTCTCAATTTCTTGGATATCTTTTTATATCCCTTTCCTGTTTTATACAGCTGAACTACCTTTTCCTGCAGATCCTTTGACAATTCTTTTGCTTTCCCCATGACTCAGAATCCAGAATCGTTAGTGCAGCACTGGATGAAAGATGCAAGGGTCTTTCAGGAGTCCAGAAACTCATTGACCTTTTATACACACACACTATTACAAGCAGACAGATCACAGGTGAGGATGGTTACCTTTAATAGTCATTCAAACCCCTTTGTGTCAACTTGTGTGCATGTTATCAGGCCAAAATCACCAGGGTATGTAAACTATTGATCAGGGTCATTTGGGTAGTTTCTGTTGTCATTATGATTTAAAAAGAGTAAACACGGTTGATTGATAATAAATGGCTTCAGCCAAGCACTAACCACGAGTGAAAGAAAAGTTTTTGTGTTATCATTCATATTCTCTGAAAAATGGCCAAGAAATCATAAATTCTGCCAGGGTATGTAAACTTATGAGCACAACTGTATATGTATAAATATATATTAAGTCTTGCATTTACTTTTGAAGTTACTTAAAGTAACAAGTAAAGTAAACATTTTTGTCTTGTGATTCAGATAGAGCATGGGATTTTAAACAACTTTTCAATTTACTTCTCTTATCTAATTTCTTCATTCTCCTTTGTTGAAAAACAGAGCCAGGTAGACTCAGCAGCAGTTATACGATATGTGCAAGACTTGAAATATTCCGGTACACAAACTGAGCTATCTATGACATTATCAACAACTTCAGGGCCACAAATCAAATCAATACTGATTCTGTATTAGCTTATGATTCTGTATTAGCTTAAGCAATAATTTAGCTAAATTACTATTACCTGTAGAGACACAGCACTAATCTTGTATTAGTACTGTGATGGTATTGTACTAACTCACTAATTATTATTGATTATATATTAACTTAATTATAGAAAAGATGTATCTTTATTAACCTTCTTATTATTACTTGCCTTATCAGTATTAGTTGAGTGCTGACTGTGCAAACTCAGTTCAGTTCTGGTACTGTACTAATTCAGCTGGAGGCAAGAGTGGGTTTATGTTGCTGGCATCCCTTGGCACAGGTTAATAAGACACTCCCTGCTTTTTAATCAGCTTATGTCTGGTGATATGCATTGCTAGTATGGTCACATATTATTGCCAGCTCACAAGCAAATATCCGCATATAAAGACTCTCTATATCCCCATTAGAGTCTCTGATTGGCTGTACTGGGCAGCAACAGGGAGAGTTTTGCAATGTTTTACAAGTATAAAGTAGCTATGCAGTATTTTAGCACTTTCTAGTGAAAGGCTTGTGCAATGCCGCCCCCTGCTCGCCAATCGGCTGATAGCAGGGACTGTCAATCATCCGATCATATCGGATCGCAATGATTTTAATCCGCCACCTAGACGGTTAAAAACCGCTGCTTCTTAGCATCCGTTTCAGGATGGGCCTACGAAGTAGCGTTCACTGCTTCATAAATGGAGCCCATACTATTTAGTATTATTATTATTTCTTATGAGTAAAGCTCCACTAAATTCAGTAGGGCTAGGTACACGAGTAGGGGTATACAATGAGATTGTGAACTAGTAGAATTCCTATACATAAAACACAAATACATTAATATAAGATAAAGAGGACCCTGCTCTGTAGAGCTTACAGTCTACAGGTTGAACGGTGGCGAGATATAAGCTTTGGGGTAGTTTGTCACATGGACTGTAATTCCGGGAAAATGAGACAAAGCAGTTCAAGATTTATTTTGTCAGTTTGGATGAAGAAGAACTTTCAGAGGAGAGGTGTTAATACTCTTTATATAATTTAGCTTTTCAAACAAGATTTGAAGCTATAGAAGGTTAGAGATAGTCTGATAGAGCTGGGTAGAGAGTTCCAGAGAGTAGGAGCCTCATACGAGGTAACAGAGCTGGAAAGTCTACTTAGGAGTAGGGTACAGTTGTCAATACAAGACATTTTGGTAGTGTTCTGTGGAAAGAGAGTGTGAATTCTAGGAATGTTGCATCGGTCGGGACTTGGTAAGTATTTTATCTGGTACTGCTCTGTACCCACACACTAACCATTACTGGCTAGATACTATTTCATTATTTGCTCAGTACTATTTTTCAGCCATGTCTATGGCCCACATATACAGAGCAGTCAGCTATAATTCTTGCATCAAAGTTCATGCGTGACCAATAACTTCAGAAGCTAATCGTCCCCACATAAAAAAAACTTTAAAGGGACACTCTACACCAGAATTGTTATTGTTTTAAAAGATAGATAATCCTTTTATTACCCATTCCCTAGTTTTGCATAACCAACACAGTTATATTAATACACTTTTTACCTCTGTGATATCTTGTAGCTAAGCCTCTGCAAAATGTCCCCTTATTTTAGTTCTTTTGACAGACTTGCTTTTTAGCCAATCAGTGCTGACTCCTAGGTAACTTCATGTGTGTGAGCACATGAACTAACACCCTCTAGTGGTGAAAAACTATCAAAATGCATTCAGATAAGAAGCGGCCTTCAAGGTCTAAGAAATTGGCATATGAACCTCCCAGGTTTAGCTTTCAACTAAGAATACCAAGAACACAAAGCAAAATTGGTGATAAAAGTAATTTGGAAAGTTGTTTAAAATTACATGCCCTATCTGAATCATGAACGTTTATTTTGGACTATATTGTCCCTTTAATTTGAGTCTCTGTAAGGTCATGTGAGAATCATTCAGGTTACATATCACCTATTTTTCATGCAGATTTTTCTAGTGGGCCAAGCAACACGCCTATTTTCATTATAATTTCTTTAACAAATCCTGAACCATGTCCATAGCTTTTAGAATTCTGCACTATAAAAGTCACAAACACCAAAGGAAACAACAGGCGGTCAGACTGATGTCTGGCTGAGCTAACAATAGACAGATTATAGTAAGGAAGCATAAAGAGCCCACGCCAGTGTATCCTCTTAATTTGTTGATTCTGCTGACATATTGTAATCATTAATGTGTTGATGTCTCTGTTTGCTTGAACTATCCTATTAAGGTGCTGAAGGAGGTAGGACAGAAAGAAATGGTACAAATAATATGATTGGGGGCAAAAGATAATATAAATTTGTGCTCCCCTGACTTTTTCCTGTTTACTTTGCATTTGCAATTACGTCAATCATGCTTTAAAAAATATCATCCTATCTCCTGTCTTCGCATTCAAGTTGAATTAATCATAAGCTACATTTTTTTTTTACATTTTTGTTGTTGATGGCCTACTCTGGAGACGCAAGCCACGGTGGGTCTGTCCGTATCTCAGGAATTCTACTGGATGTTCGCTTGATAAATGGCAGCCTATGGGCTCCATTTATTAACCACCGGATTCTGCTTCGGAGCCCCATCGTTTCAGGTCCGCCTGAAACGGAAGTTAAGAAGCAACGGCTCCTTAACTTCTCCACCACCTTTTAGGTGGCGGACTGAAATCATCCTGATCCGATCGGTATGATTGACGACCTCTGCTAGAGGCCAATTGGCAGGGGGCGGCATTGCACAAGCATTTCACCAGAAATACTTGTGCAATGTTAAATGCCGACAGCGTATGCGGTCAGCATTTAGCAAGGTTGAGCAGACATGATTCACTACAGCGAATCATGTCCACTCGAGCTTTGTTAAATCTACCCCTAAGTATTTCTTCACTAAGATTTCAAGTGATTCACTGTTCCAAATTTTTTTAATTATTCATGCATCCCAACATTTCCCGGAAGCTCTCCTGGACAGGTGACTTGTGTCCAGTGTTTGATGGCTGGTCGCCACAACAGGAGAGGCCATTTGAAATGGTGTAACCCTGGACTGCAAAACAAAATGACAGTTTAAAGGGCTGTTATGTTCAAAAATTACGCCCCTGCTGTGCGACTGGTGCTGCCTATGGCAGTTCGTGCTCAGAACCCGCAGTGCTCTCTGGGTCTCAAGCAGTACGCAGTACTTTAACTTTTTAGGGTAAAACACATAAAGGTGTAGAGTAGCTAGTCATTCGATTCAGCTCATAAATATATATATATATGAACACACACACACACCCACGTATGTTTCTGTAATGGCTCAATAGTCATTCACTTACCAGTAATAGCCCTGTACTTGCTTACTAATGTTATTGGCAAGATACTATTTCAATATGTGTTCATTAATACATTTATATTAACAGATTAACCCATAATTGGCTAGGTAGTAATGCTGTTTTTAGTCATTATGGCACTGAATTCGCTCACTAGCCATTGCTGGGTAGATACTAACTAAGTACTTGTGTAATTGTGCCTCTGTACTTTCTCACTCACTTTTACTAGCTACATATTATATCAATAGCTGTTCAGCAGAAACATGGTACTACTCTCATACCATTTCTGCATAGGAAGTTTTTTAGTACTATTTCTGCTTAGGAAGTATTACAGTTCAATAATGGTTCTATATTCACTTACTAAAGATTAAATGTTGTCAGCTATTTCAGTATTTCCTGGGTAGTGGCTCTGTACTCACTTATTAACCATTACTGGCTAGATATTAATGCAATATTTATTGTGTAATTACCAGTGGTATATTGAATGTATGTGCTGCCCTAGGCACTGCAAAATCTGCTGTTACCCTAATACCAAACAATTGTAGCTAATATTTGTTTTATCTGTTTATCACAACTCAAGGTCAGGCACCAAATGAAACCATGGAATATTGGTTTTTAAGATAATTAATAAACATTTATAAGTAAGAAGGCATTATGTCACATAATGTGCTGTTCCTAATAAATACTGCTGCCCTAGGCAGAGACAAAGTTGCGGGCTATTGGTAGTTTATTGTAGGCTAGGGTTTTTTTTATTTGGGGGGGCTTTTTTATTTTGATAGGGCTATTAGTTTAGGTGTAATTGTTTTTATTTTGGATAATTTTGTTTGTTATTTTTCGTAATATAGTTTTTTTTTATTTTTTGTAATTTAATATTTTTTTATTTTTTGTAATTTAGTATTTTTATTTTTTGTAATTTAGTATTTTTATTTTTTGTAACTGTAGATTAATTTTTTTCAGTAGTGTTAGTTTTTTTAATGAGTAATTTAATTTATTTAATTGATAGTTATTTTAATTTTAGTCTAATAGTAATGTTAGTTTAATTTATAGTTTAAACTTAGTTTTTTTAATATCCCAGTTTTTATTTATTTTAAGATAGGGATCTTGTAATTTTAATTTAAAGTTAGGGGGTTGTTAGGTTTAGAGGTTAATAGTTTAATTTAGTTTTTTGCGATGTGGGGGGCTGTTGGTTTAGGGGTTAATAGGTTTATTTAGTGGCGGTGATGTGGGAGGCCAGAGGTTTAGGGGTTAATACCTCTATTTAGTGGCGGCGATGTTGGGGAGTGGCGGAATAGGGGTTAATATCCTTATTATAGTGTGGGCGATGTTGGGGTATGGGGAAATAGGGGTTAATAACTTTAGTATAGTGGTGGCGATATCGGGAGCGGCAGATTAGGGGTTAATATATTGATTTTGGGGCGGCGATGTCGGGGGCGGAAGATTAGGGGTTAATAAGTTTATGTAGGTGCTGGCGATGTTGGGGCAGCAGATTAGGGGTGTTTAGACTTGGGGTTTATGTTAGGGTGTTAGGTTTAAACGTAACTTTTATTCCCCATAGACATCAATAGGGCTGCGTTACGGAGCTTTCTGCCCATTGATGTCTATTAGGAAAGTGTGCACGAGCATGTCAAAGCAGCGCTTGGATTTTGTTGCGGTATGGAGCTTAACGCAACCATATCGCATGCACAAGGCGGCTTTTTAAAAACTCGTAATGGCAGCCCTATGGAGGGTGAAATAATGCAACCATTGTTCGTTTCGCAGCCTCTATAGCGCATAACTTGTAATCTAGGTGATATATATTTACTGGGAACACACAGTTCCCATAGACCGCAATGTAAAGGCACTTTTCAGTGCCATTTTTTTTAACACCCCACTCCCACCAACTTTAACCCCAAAATACTGCCTAGTGCAGTAATTTTATTAAAAAAAAGATGCTGCCATCTTTATTTTTTAATAAAATATACTGACTACACAGTATTTTGGGGCCATTTGGGGCAAATTTATAAAATTAACCAGAGATCTAATCTCTGCTTAACTTTATAAGCGCTAATTGCTACCACAAGCTCGCAGTAGCAATAACCAGCCACTTGTAATGGCTGATTAATTATCGGGCGCTTGCAAATTTGCCTGTTTGCGGGCGCGCAATAATTTAGCGTTCCACTTGTAATCTAGCCCTAAATAAATTAATAAATACAACTATATACTCCTATTTTCATTTATAAGAAGTCTGGATAGAGACATTAATTTTATTACACCCATAATAAAAAAGAAGAAATGTATACATGTGTTTAACAATTAGTGACTCCAAAATGTATAGACTGTGCTAGTAAACTAGTAAGCTTTTTTTTCGGAAACTAGTAGCAGTTGTGATAATTTTCAACCACTAATTATATACTGTATATAGGTAGAGGTTACTCTACCTATAAGAAGATATTCCAGGACTATATAATATATGAATTGTAAATAGAGAAGAAAAGCTTGGTATATATATATATTAAAAAGTATTGCCTTGAAGCCTGACCTGCAGGGGGTATAAGTCTCCCAATAGATATGAGAACCAATATGGTTAATTGAAGCTAATTAGGAGGAGATATAAAAGGTGGTGATTTCCCATAATCCATAGCATGACTAAGGGTCTGTGAGACTCGAAACGTTGCTGTTTTAATCTGTTTGTTACTTGAATAAAGAATGAAAACCTTTTAAGAAAACAGTGCTGACGCAAGCCTCTTGTTCTATTATATATATATATATATATATATATATATATGTGTAAATGGCTAAACATTACTGTTGGAATGCATACAGATATAAGAGTTATAGGACATAGTGATTGTTGTGTGGCTTAATGTTGCAAAAATTGTTTGCTCAGTCCTCTCTTCTGCTCCTTATTTTTTTTTTACAATAATTAGCAGAAAATCCGGTATTTATTTCACGTCTGATGTGGAATGAATTGCTGGAATTTTTCTTTTTAGTTTTTGACTTGGCATAGTGTTACCTTGTATTAATTCAGAGTTGTTTTTATATTATTCAGCATTGACTTTGTACTGATTGGCACAGTATGTACTGTCTGGTAATTTCGTATCAGTTTGGTATCAGCACAGTATTAACTTCTGATTAATTCAGCAAACTCACTATATTGGGTCTCAATTAATAACTAAGTGCTAGATTACAAGTAGAGCAATATTTAATTCCGCTAGCAGTAAGCTTTTTGTACACGTTGGGGCCGATTTACTAAGCTGCGGATGCAGCTGTTTCCGCCCCTGGAAACATAAGTTAAGAAGCAGCGGTCTTAAGACTGCTGCTCTTTAACTCATCTGCTCCTAAACTCGATCCGATCAGGATGATTGACAACCCCTGCTAGCGGCCGATGTTGCCGCGAATCTACAGGGGGCGGCATTGCACAAGCATTTCACAAGGAATGCTTGTGCAATGATAAATGCCGACAGCGGTCCCATAGGGTAGCGCTCATATAACAAATTGAAACTAAAATGTTTTCATTTTCGCGCTAACCCAATGAATGCAAAAAGTCGAAGTTAAAATATCACAATCGCCTTAACGTATTCCCCTCCATAGAAGTCAATGGGGCAAAACATTTGGGGGGAAAAACTCTACTTGCACGCAAACCCGATTGCATATCCTCAAGTGTGCTAACCCGACATGAAAATATGAATATTTCACATTCCAATGTTCTTCACATTGCAGAATATGTTCGATTTATTCATAAATACATATTTCTACATATATCTAATGGTATTTTGGTAAAATATATATCTATAACTATATATAGCTGAACAAAAAAGCACCCTGACAGTTGCTGGACTAAGTGGGAGTGCTCTCCTTTGTTACTATATAACTATATATATATATATATAGATTATATATAGGTATAGATACAGATATAGATAGGAATATCTATTAAAAATACGTAGAACATATTCCTCTATGTAAAGAACATTGGAATGTGAAATATTTACAGCACATACACAGTTAAACACTTATTAAATACTAGGCGATAAGCCTGCCCAGAGGGCAGTCTATATTTAAAAAATACAACCCTCCAAGCTACAATTACAAAAAATAAAAAAAGTAAAAATACAGAAAAAATAAACAAAGCTATCCAAAATAATAAAATTAAACCTAAACTAATACCCCTATAAAAATAAAAACACCCCCTAATCTAATAGCACAAAGGTAGGACCAGCACACCTGTATTCATTAGGTATCCATACATAACATGGTAAGTGCAACCATATAGAGTCCAATCCCATAGACTCTTAGAAAGTATTATCCAAAGCAAATAATGATGCACTCTTCATAAAGTGAAAGGACTTTATTAAGTGAACAGCTGTTCACTTAATAAAGTCCTTTCACTTTATGAAGAGTGCATCATTATTTGCTTTGGATAATACCCCCTAATCTAATACTAAACTACCAATAGCCCTTAAAATGGCCTTTTGTAGGACATTGCCCTAGGTTAAACAGCTGTTTTACCACAAAAAAGTCCCCCCTAACATTAAAAAAACCCCACCCACTTGTATTTGTATGGGCATTGCCCTTAAAAGGGCATTCAGCTCTTTTACTGCCCTTAAAAAGTCAGTCAGCTCATTTTCAAGGCCAAAAAAACCCTAATCTTAAAATAAAATAACACCCCAAAAATTAAAATCAAAAAGCCTAAACCTAAGCCCCAAATAGGTACTCACTGTTTCTGAAGTCCGGCGGAGAAGTTCTTCTTCCAGACGTATCCATCGTCTTCTATCTTCATCCGGAGTAAAGGCAGCGTGGTGCGGAGCTGTGTTTCCGATGCCTGGATCCTCAGCGGCGGTCCTCATCAGCATGGAGGCTCCTCTTCATCCGATGTCCGTTGCTGACTGAATATTGAATGCAAGGTACCGCAATCAATTTGGGGTACCTTGCATTCTTATTGGCTGAATTTTTGAAATTAGCCAATAGGATTAGAGCTACTGAAATCCTATTGGCTGTTTAAATTAGCCAATAAGATTTCAGTAGCTCTCATCCTATTGGCTGATTTTGAAAATTTCAGCCAATAGGAATGCAAGGTACCCCAGTAAATATGGGGTACTTTGCATTCAATCTTCAGTGTGCGGTGGACGATCGCATGAAGAGGAACCTCTACGCCGCCACCGAGGAGCACCGCCGCTGATAACCGCCGGCGAGAATCGCCACACCTGGGAAGGCCACTCCGGACCTCCACTCCGCGCCGCCTTCGCTGTGGATAAAGATGATGGACCCGCCTGGAAGAAGACCTTCTTGGCCGGACTTCAGGAACCTTGAGTACCTATTTGGCGCTTAATGTTTGGCTTTTTTTTTTTTATTTTTTTTTTAGATTTTAGGGTTTTTTGGGCAAAACAAAATGAAAAGAGCTGAATGCCCTTTTAAGGGCAGTGAAAAAGAGCTGAATGTCCCTTTAAGGGCAATGCCCATACAAATGCCCCTTTAGGGGCAATGGGTAGTTTAGGTTTTTTAGAGTTAGGTTTTTTTATTTTGGTGGGTGGGGGGTTTTACTGTTAGAGGGGGGACTTAGTATTTTTTTAAGGAAAAGAGCTGTTTAACTTGGGGCAATGCCCTACAAAAAGCCCTTTTAAGACTATTGGTAGTTTATTCTTAGATTAGGTGGTGTTTTTATTTGGGGGGGGCTTTTTTTTATTTTCATAGGGATTAGGTTTATTTTTTATTTATTTTGGATAATGTGGTTTATTATTTTCTGTAATGTTAGCCTTTTTTATTTTGTGTAATTTTAGATAAATTAAATGTAATCTTTTTTTTTTTTTTTTTAAGTAATGTAGTATTTTATTCTTTTATGTAATTAAGGGGTTAATTTAGTGGTGTTAGATTAGGGGGCTTAGTCATTAACTTAGTTATTTGTGTAGTGGGGGTTGGCGGTTTAGGAGTTAATAGGTAAATTAGTTTATTGCGATGGTGGATGGCGGTTTAGGGGTTAATAAATTAATTATTTAATTTGCGATGTGGGGGAATGGCGGATTAGGGATTAATAGATGTATTAGGTAGTTTGCAATGTTAGGGTTGACGGATTTAGGGGTTAATAATTTTATTAGTTAGGTTTTTTTTTTTCCTTCATACTTTGTATGGGTGGTTAGATTTTTTAAAAATATTTTTATATTTATATTTATCAAGCTCTGTACGGATTCAGGCTCGCCGGAAACAGAAACCGCTGCTCCATAACCTGTCCGCCTGCTCTGAAGCGGCGGACAATAATTAACCCGATCGGATACGATCGGGTTGATTGACACCCCCTGCTAGCGGCCGATTGGTCACGAATCTGCAGGAAGCGGTATTGCACCAGCAGTTCACAAGAACTGCTGGGGCAATGATAAATGCCGACAGCATTTGCTGTCGGCATTTATCGATGTGCAGCGGACATGATACGCTGCATCGTGTCATGTCCGCTCGCACTATAAATAAATTGACCCCTTATTGTAGGCGGTTAGGTTTTTTTTTTTTTTGTAAAACTTATTGTGGGTGGTAATTTTTTTTTTTTAATACTTATTGCTGGCGGTTAGATTTTTTTGTAATGCTCCGTATGCCTTCACTGCATCCCAGTGGATTCCGAAAATGGCAGTGTGGTGAAAGAATCTACCTTCTTACGCTGCATCCCGGTGGATTCCAAAAATCTTTCACCACCCTGCCATTTTTGGAATTTACCTGGATACAGCTTTGCTGCTATCCTGATGCATGTTAAATTCAATTGCGCTCAAGCTATCGCGTTTACTTTCAACTTGTAATACGTGCGCTACACCCAACTCGTGCAAACAGCCGCAATAAACCCCTTTTCACTTGTGCATAACTGTTAGTGCGCCACTCGTAATCTGGCCATAAATTTGTTATGGATTAATACTGCCACAGTATAAACTAAACATTCTAGATTCCAGTCTTGCCAGTGTCCCTTTCTATGTGTTTAGTGTCCAAATAAGCTTTTTCAAGTACTGAACATCATGATCAGTATGATAAGCTCCATTTCCAGCACTTATTGGATGTCAGACATTGTCCTGTAAAATATTCATCACTTTAATGTATTCCCAGTTAAACATTTTTTATTGAGGTAACCTTTTCACCTCTAAACCAATAAGCAATCTAGCCATACTATGGCACCTATGGCTAGATTGCCTATTGGTTTAGAGGTGAAAATGTCACCTCAATATAAAAAAAATAGCTTTGCTGTGGACGACCAGAGGGGGCTATAGAAATATAATAATAACAGAACTAGTATTGCTTTAGCGCATCTGAAACAAAAGATGAATGGAGGTATCAAAAATAATATAGATTAAAAATAGGATTGTAGTTTATGTTTAATTTACCATCACTTTAACTATTACTACTGATTTACAATGTGTGAACTTTTATTGGTTTTATATTATTGTTTGTCAATTTTTTCTTAACATTTTTTTAAAGTCCAAAAATTACCTTGCACTTATAAACATTCATGAGATCGTGTTTTATTTGTATATAAGCTTCATGGTTTAAAACTGTGATTTAATAAATATTTAACTTTTTTTGTTAAATTGGGACACTATAGTGTTTATTAAAATGTGAATAAACATGCCAAATAAATAATAAAGTGCATGTCTAAATATGTGTGTGTATATATATATATATATATATATATATATATATATGTATGTGCAGGGTCGGCTCCAGAACGAATGAAATGGGGGGGCATTTTTTTTTCACGAGGGGGCACGCATTTAAATAGCATGTATGAGAGTCAAAATAAGAGCAGACCTACTGTGGCAGTCCAGGGGTTACATTTATCAGTTCTCTGGCTGTGCAGGAGTTAGATTTGTTTATATTTCTGGAAGTGCAGCGGTTACATGTGTCATATCTCAAGGAGTATAGGGGTTACATTTATAAGATGTCTGGCAGTGCCGCAGCAGTTACATTTACCAGATTTATGGCAGTGCAGGAGTTACATTTGTCATATCTCAGTAATGTCTCTAACATATGACACAGCCAGTGGACACTGTTTGCATGTGTAGCTCTACCAATGACCCTACTAATGATCAAATAAACTTTTACATGACAATAAGTTTGAGTGCCAAACAGTACATTACTTGTACAGATATTATTAATGATATTTACCAGTACACACACAGTATATACAGTATGTATATACACACAAATTATATATATATATATATATATATATATATATATATATATAATACATATACAGACACACACATATATATATATATATATATATATATATATATATATATATACACACACACACACACACAGTATATATATATATATATATATATATATATATATATATACAGGGAGTGCAGAATTATTAGGCAAATTGTATTTTTGAGGATTAATTTTATTATTGAACAACAACCATGTTCTCAATGAACCCAAAAAACTCATTTAATATCAAAGCTGAATAGTTTTGGAAGTAGTTTTTAGTTTGTTTTTAGTTATAGCTATTTTAGGGGGATATCTGTGTGTGCAGGTGACTATTACTGTGCATAATTTTTTTTTTTTTTTTTTCCAAGTTTTTTTTTTATTGAGGATATATTTTTAACATACAGCCTTTCTCAAATATGAATATAAACAAAGTCAACATTTAACAAAGTATGAAAGTAGCATTCTTATGCACAGGGTTCTAATATTGCTGTCAAGAACTGAGAATAGAAGTTTCTTCCTGTGTAGGAATCCTCGTTTTTACAGAGGTCACCTTATGTATATGCAATGAACATTTTAGAGGTATACAGGTATATATAATCAGTTTACAAAGGTGTAATCCTTAAAACCAACAAACCAGTCAGAAGAGCTAATCAATTAGCAAAGTATTACTCAGTATGTGGTAGTTCAGGTTCCAAATAAAGCAGGGAGTTCTCCGACCCCTCTCCGCTTGCTATCTGGCAGGTAGGGCTCTGGACTACTATCACAGGTCCCAGATAGGGGAAGGGGCAGGAAGTGAGCATATGGGCCACGGGCGAGGGTGTTTGGGGGGGGTGCATTCTTATCTATCAACCCTCCTTCCAGTGTCTAGGTTCCAATACTAGGGGTCGAGCGGGTCAGCATAGAGTCCCAGGGTTCCCAAATAACGCAATAATTGCTCAGTTGCCTTCTCTCTCTAGCAACGTAATTTTCCATATTTTTGAGGTAGTTTACGTTCTCAATAACACTTTGTAATCTGGGGGGCTGGCTCTTTTTCCAGTTTCTGGCTATAAGCAGTTTAGCAGACATGAGAATATAGATCAAGAGGTTTTGTTTAGCTTTAGGGAGCTTGTCTATGTCTAAGTGTAAGATGGCTAGGGCTGGGTTCAGGGCTTGAGTTAACTCCAGGTCTGTACAGATCTTACCTACTTTCTGCCAATAAGTCGCTAGCTTGGGGCAGGTCCACCAAACATGGATGGGGGAGCCCGGTTCCCCACACTCCCTCCAGCACAGTTGTGAGTGTTCTGGGAAAAGTCTCCTTAATTTTGTGGGCACTAAGTGCCATCTGGTTATCACCTTGAAATATAACTCATATAGAGTGATACAGTGGGTCGCCTTTTTCGTTAGCTCAATGGCTTTGCCCCAGGTTTCTGCTGAAAATGTAGCTTGTAGTTCTTCTTCCCATGTATTCATATGAACTGTTTTTGGGGCAGCCCCTTCCTCCAAAAGGCAGTGGTAGTGTACCGAGAGGGGTTTGTGTAGTTGCGTATTGGTAGTCCACCGCGTCTCCCAGACAGTCAGGTCTCTCAGTGTGTCATCTAAAAAGCCCCAAGATCTCATTAGAGTACGGAGTCTCATTAAGTCAAATTGATGTCTAGAGGACAGTGTGGGCAGGTCTACCATGTCCCTGTGTGGCCGTAGCTGTCCGTTACTGTAAAAGTCTCTCACAGAGTTTAGTCCCGTAGTAGCCCATGAACTGAGATTTGAGTTAAGTAGCCCTATCAAGAGACCTCTTATTGGGTGTATTGGCGAGGGGTGTGGAGCCACTAGTTTATTGTGTCTCAGCTTAGTCCAAGCATCTCGGCACCCCTTCACAATATCGTTTGCGATGTGGACCTTGGTTTGCCAATGTTGGGGCAGCCAAAAGAGATCTTCCAAGTGGATGTATGCTGGGAGCGATGCCTGCTCCAGCTCTCTCCATCTTGTTGGTGGAAGGGACTGAGCCCATGCTGTAGCGTGGGTTAGCATTGCTGCCTCGTGGTATGTTTTAATACTGGGAAGGCCAAGACCCCCTCTCTCTATTGGTTGTTGCAAGATATGCGCTGCCACTCGGGGTCTTTTGTCATGCCAGGTGTATGAGTTGAAGAGGGTTTGGAACCTCCTCAGCAGCGCCCCTGGGACTGGTATCGGAATACAGCGAAATAGGTAGGTGAGCTTCGGTAGGATCATCATTTTAAGGGCTGCCACCCTGCCCATCCAAGATATATCGCAATATCTCTTTGAATTAATTTCTGAAGTGACCTTCGTTAGTAGTGTTTCAAAGTTCTCTTCGATCACCACAGTCTTTTTATGTGAGAGGAAGACTCCCAAGTGACGAATCCCCTTGCAAGACCACTTGAAAGAATAAAGGCGCTGGATTTCGTCTCTCTCATTCTGAGGGATATTGATAGAGTAAGCCTCTGTTTTGGCCACATTCAATTTGTAATAGGAGATGTCACCAAATTGTTTAAAAAGGGCCATCAAGGGAGGGAGAGATTCTACTGGGTCCGAAAGGAAGACCGTAAGATCATCGGCAAAGAGTGCAAGCTTTTGGGGGGTGTCATGCATCAGCACCCCATGGATCAGTGTCGATTCTCTAATTGCAATTGCTAGGGGTTCGATAGCTAGAACGAACAGTAAAGGGGAGAGAGGGCACCCCTGTCTGGTTCCATTACTAATTATAATTTTAGGGGAACAGAATCCCACTCCCCTAACCACTGCGGTTGGGGTTGAATATAGTGCTTTAGTCGCGGTGATAAACGGGTCCGGCACGCCAAACGCCGAGAGTGTCTGAAATAAGTAAGCCCATCTCACCCTGTCAAAGCCCTTCTCGGCATCAAGCGACAGGGTGAGTATAGGGAGTCCCATGTCCATTGCCTCCGAATATATATTTAAAAGGCGTCGGGTATTGTCAGTTCCCTGTCTCCCCTGCACAAAACCCACCTGGTCAAGGTGTATAATTGTGTGTAGATGCTTTCCTAATCGGTTTGCCAATATTTTGGCATAGATTTTGGCATCTACATTAATAAGCGATATGGGTCTGTAACTGGAGCACAGTAATGGATCCTTACCCTCTTTGTGAATAGTGGTGATGTTCGCTTCCAGGAACTCCGCCAGGAAGGCGCCCTTGGTCGCTACACTCTGGAACAGCCGAAGTAGCACCGGAGATATGATTGGGCCGAGCTCTCGGTAAAACGTGACCGTAAACCCATCTGGTCCGGGTGCCTTATGAGGAGCTAGATCTTTTATAGCTCCTTTAACTTCCGCCAACGTGAACTGTCGTTCCAGTTCGGCCCTAGATTCCTCAGATAGGGTGGGCACAGGTAATCTCTCCAAAAATCTGGAGATGTTAACATGTGCAGGGTCGTCAGCTGTTTTAGAGTTCCCAATGTTGTATAGGGAGGAGTAGTAATCAGCGAATGCTGATCCTATTTCTTTAGGGGAATATACTACACCTTCACTCGTTGAGATGCAGGGTATCCTTTTCTGCAGCGTGCGCTTGCGGAGCTTATTGGCTAAAAGTTTGTCTGCTCTATTGCCCTTATGGTAATACAGCTGTTTAAGCTTGTGTAGGTTCTCCTGGACCCGTGATAAATCTCTTTTGGAGATTTCGTCTCTGATGAGTCCTATTTGGAGAGCTATCTGAGTGTTTGGGCTAGTTTTGTTCTCCTGTTCTAGGGTTCGGAGATCTCCATATAATTTCGCTAGGGGTTGGCCAGCCTCTTTATGCAATCTAGCCGCTTTTTTAATGAAGTGTCCACGCAGGTACGCTTTGAGAGCGGCCCATACCATAGTGATATCAGAGAGTCCTGAATCATTATGTGTCAGAAACTCCTGTACAATCTCTTGGAGTGTAGGGAGTTCTATTTCCGATAACCACTGATCCGAGAGTTTCCATGGGGGCCTATTAATGGAGGCTTGCAATTTAGTAAAGTCTAGGTAGACCATGTCATGGTCTGACCACGTGCATGGTTTAATGTTGGGGTTGACAAATTGGTCTAAAGACCATGAGTCACAGAATATATAATCCAGTCTGGAGTACGAGTTATGGGCCTTTGAATGATGCGTGAAGTCTTTCACTGAGGGTGCTAAGCACCTCCAGGCATCATAGAGGTTATGCTGGTATATGAGTTTCCGGAAGGCATTGGAGATAGAGGAAGTATTTCTCTCAGAGTGTACCGCAATAGAGGACTGTTTGTCAGTGGTTGGGTTCCAGACCATATTGAAGTCTCCCCCTATTACTAGGTGTCCCCTCTTAATCTGATCTATGTGTGTCAAAAGTTTGCGAAGGAATGGGATTTGCTTGGAGTTGGGAGCGTACAATGATACCAACGTAAATAGTGAGTTATTGAGCGAACAGATAAGAATAAAAAATCTGCCCTCACTGTCTCTTTCGACATATTCCAATTTGAATGACAGTTCTTTACTAATCAAGATGGCAACTCCTTTGTTTTTGCTTTCTAGGTTAGAAGCAGTTTCACAAACTGGGTAGTGCTGGGAAAGTCCAGAAACACGGGGCTCCCCCATCCAATGGGTCTCTTGTAGGAACATAATGTGAATCTTGTGTATCAGAGCATATTGCTGTAATAGTTTTCTCTTAGTGGGGGAATTTAGGCCTTTCGCATTCAGCGTGGCTATGCGTATAGGGGTCATTTTAGGGGTGTGGGCGAGATTTCCTGAGCTAATTGGAGGGCGAGAGTATTCTAGTTATTAATTACAGGGGTCTGGGTATATGCAGTGGGGCCTAGGGGCTCGTGGGACGTTTTGGAACAAAAGGAATGGTATGTAATGATTAAGAAACTTCCGTGACTGGCTAAAAGTGGTGAGCGTACACTTTCGCAATGAGTGCACCGACTGGTCTATGCCAGTGGGGCACAACTAATAAATTGGGGGGGAGCTAAGCGGAGAGGGGTTCATGGCCCCGCCGGTTTGGAGCCATATGCAAAAAGAAGAGAAGAGGAGAAAGAGCAGAAGAGAAATAAATAGACGAGATAAGAAGAAAGAAAGTAAAGCTTAAGAAACATATGTGAAGCATGTATGTCTCATATAAGATAACAATTAACTTTGTAAACCTCTCAATATAACATTAATTTCAATTTCAACATCAACATTTTCAACATTTTCAACAGGAGGAACTGTGGATTATATTTGATAACCTAACATCGAGTGACTAAGAACTCTACAATCACCACTTCCCTGTTAGGTATCACTAAACTTTTCCTGCCTAATATCATACTCTATGTGCTATATAGACAGGATCACCCTAATGACGGTATGGACATTCGGGTCTTAGATGATGATACGATTCACTAGGTTATAAGTCGTTAGCTAAGAGTCAGTGAACCGTATTAGCTAGGGCCTGTCATTAAGGATCTCAGTAGGGTTAGGGTAACCGTCTCATAATAGGCCTGTAAAGGAGTGAAGTGAAATGAAATGTCCCAGCAATCTCCATATGGGATAAGGGGTTATGGGGAGAATTAAAGCATGGTCTGGTCATAGGGCAGAATCATCTAATGATAAATCCTCTCGGGGGAGATGGTCATATTATTCAGGGGTAGGTTTGGTCTAATCTCAATTTCTGTCATGGTCGGGTATCTGGGGCGGTCAGATAGGTGAGTCTGAGGTCATTCAATTGTTTAAGTGTATAATTCAGCACAATGGGATCAAGGATAAGCATGTGATTCATTAACAAGAGACAAACATAGCTAATTCCTATAACCCAAACAATGAATAACAGTATATATTTGGACAATAAAAAGAAGAGAACATGTTTAGAGTCTCTAAAAAGTGTCTATTGTAAAGATAAGCAGTGGCAATACATATATGGGCAATAAGATGAAAAAAAAAACATGTTTAAGGTCCATGGTAATTGTCCATTGTGATAATAGACCGTAACAGTGAATATGTGAATAATAAGATGTAAACAAAAAAGCAAAAAAAAAAAAAAAAACCAGCATGTCCAAAGTCTATGGTAAGTGCCCATGTGAGAAGAAAAAAAAAAACAGACAAGTAAGTTACATTATGTAATAGCTTAGATCTCACCCGTCTTGTTTTTCAATCCATGAGATAGACTTTCTGGGGTTAGGAAGTGTTCCCTCCTGTAGTGAGTTGGTTGTTTCTTTCAGGAGGTTCAGCAGAAATAGTATGAAATAGAAAATATGAGACAGAGAACATAAAAGCAGGCTCTCTATGGGTCTGAATCTTGGTGTGGGCCAATAAGGTCTCTGCGCTTCTTGAAGGTCTCAGTGGAATGTCCAGCAGCGTTAGGGGGTCTTTGTGGCAAAGGCTTCCATGGTGGAGCCGACGCTCTTAGTCCAGTAGTCAGTCCCGGGGTAGAAGAGTGATCCTCTCCGTCAGCAGGGAGTAAGTTCCATTTTTGGAGCAATTCACGGGCCTGTTGGGGAGTGGAAGCCATGTATTGCTGGCCGTCTCTGGTAATATAGAGGCGTACTGGGAATCCCCATCTATATTTTAAGTCTTTCTCTCTCAGTATTTTTGTATAGGGCTGGTAATGTCTGCGAATCTGCAGCGTGTGAGTGGAAAGGTCTGGGTAGACCTGTAGACCGGCATATTCTTCAGGTAGGCGTTTATCTCTGGCTAAAGCTCTGAATATTTTTTCTCTGTAAGTGTAGTAGTGGAGCTTCGCTATGACGTCCCTTGGCTGGCCTCCATCTGCTGAGCGAGCTCTAAGGGCCCTGTGGGCTCTATCTATAAGGGTCTCAGAGCCTGTTGCAGGTCCCAGTACTGCTTCAAATAGGCCCTGAAGGTATTTTTCTAGGTCCTGTGGCAGGACTGATTCCGGGATGCCCTTAATACGAATATTGTTACGGCGAGATCTATTTTCTAGATCTGCCAGTTTTAACTCTAAATCTGTGATTTGGATGGCCAGAGATTGGGAGTAGCCGAGTAGGTTGGTGTGATCTATTGCTAGGTCTTCCTGTTTGCGCTCTAGCGCGTCCGTTCGCTCCCCTATGAGGCCAATATCTCTCTTTAAATCCGCATGAGACCTGTCAAATCTCTTGGTCAGGGAGTCATGGTGAGAAGATAATAGGGACTGGATGGCTTCTATCATATTATTATTGGAACTGCCAGATGTTCCCAGGACTTGTGTTGCTTTCTGTTTTAGCAATGATGCGGACTGAGTGTCTGAGGCACTACCAGTATCTGAGTATTCATCTTCTGAGCCCGGTTGGGGAGCGTTAGCATGGTGCTGGAAGTGATCAGCAACAGTTCTCTTTGGCGCAGCTTGGGGCTTCTGTTTCCTTTTGTGGGCTTGCGACATCCTATTGCTGTGAGACATAAGACTTCTTATTGGTACTGAGGTATCACTGTGGAGGGCCTGCTTGTTTCACATAAGCTAATAAGGATACATTGACCGGCGGGGCCACAAACACTTAGGGTTTAGTTACATGCTGTTAAAAGTTTTTCTTTTCAAGTGAAAATGAATGTCCTCTTGAGAGCTACGTGGCCTAGAGGTCTGCTAGTTAGAAGCCTTGTCCTGCATAGATGGTTTCAGCAGTGGCAGGAAAAATAGTGTCTTCTTGTGTAATGGGTGTACTTTATGTAGTTTTTACCCCTTATTTCTGAGAGCTTGTCAGAAGGCTGCGACAGTCTTGACTGTGTACCCCACTCCCCAGGGGATGCGTCTCCTCTTGACAAAGTGGGATAAGGGGATGAGGATATGACCCACCTGAGGAACCAGGTGGGAAATGGTAGGGAGAGAGGTCAAAACTCACAGTAGCTGAGTAGAATTAGTTCTGAAGTGTCTCAGGCTGATTGGGTTTATCTCAGTCTCAAAGTGCACACATAAAGGACTTTTCTTCTTTTAGGTAGAGCTCTATCTCGCATATGCAGGTGGAGTGAGCAGTTAAAGTAGCAGGTTAATGTTTAGGGGGTTAACAGTAGTATGGGGGCATAAGAGTTTTCCCAAATAATGCAGCTAGATATGGTGGATGGGTCACGCAGCATCCACTAAGCAGCTGCAGTAGGCCTTAATACTTTGGTATTTTATTTTATTGATTCTTTATTTCCCTCTGTGTCACACCCCTATTATCAGAGGTTACTAGGCTGCGAGTAGCTCAGTTTTAGAAGCGCTAATGCCCTGTCCTCTTAAGGAGCAGTCTGCTGGGGCTTTAAATGTCCGTGTGTAAGCGTGCTGCGGACAGCGTTAAGTAATTTGGGCAAAGTTCCAAGAAGACAAGATGGCGATTTTTCGCGCCACTAATTCCCCGCTCAAGCTAGGCAGTCAAAGCTCCGGGGTACTCACCGCAGCGGCTCTCCACCTCTCCCTGGCCTCCGATAGCGTGTGTCGTCGGTAAGTCCCTCAAACCCCTTTATGGGGGTACAGGCAGCGCTGTATGTAGGAGGGAGGTGCGGTGTCTCTCTCAGGTCCCGGTATGGCGGCTAGGAGTAAACTGCGGTACGTGCACTGTTGGTCCCAGTTCAGTGTATTAATTCTCCGGTGTGAAATGCCACAAGTGTGGCTAATGTCCGGTGAACCTGTTGGGCTGTGCGTTGTCTGTGCGTTCCGGCTTACGGGCTGTATCGGCTTCCCGAGTCTGTGTGAGCTGAGGGCTCAAAGTACCTTCCTCTCTTTTCTTCTCAGAGGTGCTCGAAAGTCCTAGAGTAAGCACCCACTGTTGAGGAAACGTTAGGGCAATAGAAAGGGTGATTTTCAATGTTTTAATCACTCTGTATAAAGTTTGAGATAGCTTTTTCTGCAGAGCTTCACTATGGCACGTCTGCTCAGCTAGGCAGTTAACTCCGCCCCCCCTACTGTGCATAATTATTAGGCAACTTAACAAAAAACAAATATATACCCATTTCAATTATTTATTTTTACCAGTGAAACCAATATAACATCTCAACATTCACAAATATACATTTCTGACATTCAAAAACAAAACAAAAACAAATCAGTGACCAATATAGCCACCTTTCTTTGCAAGGACACTCAAAAGCCTGCCATCCATGGATTCTGTCAGTGTTTTGATCTGTTCACCATCAACATTGCGTGCAGCAGCAACCACAGCCTCCCAGACACTGTTCATAGAGGTGTACTGTTTTCCCTCCTTGTAAATCTCACATTTGATGATGGACCACAGGTTCTCAATGGGGTTCAGATCAGGTGAACAAGGAGGCCATGTCATTAGATTTTCTTCTTTCTCCTGTTAAGTGTAGTCAGTCCACGGGTCATCCATTACTTATGGAATATATCTCTTCCTAACAGGAAACTGCAAGAGAATTACCCAGCAGAGCTGCTATATAGCTCCTCCCCTCACATATCATACTCAGTCATTCTCTTGCAGCCTAACTAAAAAGGAAGCTGTGAGAGATCTGTGGTGTTTTTTAACTTAGTTTATTTCTACAATCAAAAGTTTGTTATTTTTAAATGGCACCGGAGTGTGCTGTTTATTCTCAGGCAGCATTAGAAGAAGAATCTGCCTGGGTTTTTTTCTATGGTCTTAGCAGACGTAACTAAGATCCACTGGCTGTTTCTCATCGGAGGAGTGAGGTAACTTCAGAGAAGGGGAATAGCATGCAGGGCTCCCCTGCAACAAATGAGGTATGTGCAGTAATTTATTTTCTGAGGAATGGAATTGACTGAGAAAATACTGCTGATACCATTGTAAAGTAAGTTCAGCCTTAAATGCAGTGATAGCGACTGGTATCAGGCTGATGTGTGTGTGTGTGTACACTGAATGTATTTTTCTAAGGAATGGAATTGACTCTGAAAATACTGTTAATACTGAAATAATGTATGAGCCTTAACTGCAGTAAAAGCGACTGGTAGCAGGCTTATTAATAATAATTCATAACTTTTAAATGTATGTTTAAAACGTTTACTGGCTTGTTAATCATTTTTGTGAGGTACTTGGTGATAAAACTTATTAGGGCATGATTTTTACCACATGGCCATTTTTGTTTTCTGCATAGAAACAGTTTCTGAGCTTCCCCACTGTTGTAATATGAGTGGGAGGGGCCTATTTTAGCGCTTTTTTGCGCAGTAAAAATTCAGTCACAATCTGTCTACTTCATCCTCCATGATCCAGATCGTCTCAAGAGAGCTCAGGGGTCTTCAAAATTCATTTTGAGGGAGGTAATCAGGCACAGCAGTCCTGTGACAGTGTATTTGACTGTGAGAAAAACGTTAATTATATAATTGTTATCCGTTTTTGGGTACTAAGGGGTTAATCATCCATTTGCTGGTGGGTGCAATCCTTTGCTAGCTTAATACATTTACTGTGAAAATTTGGTTGCTATAACTATTTTGGTCATTGTTATTTCAACTGTGTCAGTTTTTCTGTGCTTCTTAAAGGCACAGTAACGTTTTTTATATTGCTTGTAAATTAATTTTGAAAAGTATTTCCAAGTTTGCTAGTCTCATTGCTAGTTTGTTTAAACATGTCTGACTCAGATGAATCTCTTTGTTCACTATGTTTAAAGGCCAATGTGGAGCCCAATAGAAATTTGTGTACTAATTGCATTGATGCTACTTTAAATAAAAGTCAATCTTTACATGTAAAGAAATTATCACCAGACGACGAGGGGGAAGTCATGCCGACTAACTCTCCTCACGTGTCAGTACCTTCGCCTCCCGCTCAGGAGGTGCGTGATTTTGTGGCGCCAAGTACATCAGGGAGGCCCTTACAAATCACTTTGCAAGACATGGCTACTGTTATGACAGAAGTATTATCTAAGTTGCCAGAATTAAGAGGCAAGCGCGATAGCTCTGGGTTAAGGATAGAGCGCGCGGATGAGATGAGAGCCATGTCGGATACTGCGTCACAGTTTGCAGAACGTGAGGACGGAGAGCTTCATTCTGTGGGTGACGGATCTGATCCAGGGAGACTGGATTCAGAGATTTCCAATTTTAAATTTAAGCTAGAGAACCTCCGCACATTGCTAGGGGAGGTATTAGCGGCTCTGAATGATTGTAACACGGTTGCAATTCCAGAGAAATTATGTAGGTTGGATAGATACTATGCGGTACCGGTGTGTACTGACGTATTTCCTATACCAAAAAGGCTTACAGAGATTATTAGCAAGGAGTGGGATAGACCGGGTGTCCTTTTACCCCTCCTCCCATATTTAGGAAAATGTTTCCTATTGACGCCACCACACGAGACTTATGGCAGACGGTCCCTAAGGTGGAGGGAGCAGTTTCTACTTTAGCTAAGCGTACCACTATCCCGGTGGAGGATAGTTGTGCCTTTTCAGATCCAATGAAAAAATTAGAGGGTTACCTTAAGAAAATGTTTGTTCAACAAGGTTTTATTTTACAGCCCCTCGCATGCATTGCGCCTGTCACTGCTGCGGCAGCATTCTGGTTTGAGTCTCTGGAAGAGGCCATTCGCTCAGCTCCATTGGATGAAATAATCAACAAGCTTAAGACACTTAAGCTAGCTAACGCATTTGTTTCTGATGCCGTTGTGCATTTAACCAAACTTACGGCTAAGAACTCCGGATTCGCCATCCAAGCGCGCAGAGCGCTATGGCTTAAATCCTGGTCAGCTGACGTGACTTCTAAATCTAAATTGCTTAATATTCCTTTCAAAGGGCAGACCTTATTCGGGCCCGGCTTGAAAGAAATTATTGCTGACATTACGGGAGGTAAGGGCCATGCTCTACCTCAGGACAGGGCCAAATCAAAGGCCAAACAGTCTAATTTTCGTGCCTTTCGTAACTTCAAGGCAGGAGCAGCATCAACTTCCTCCGCTCCAAAACAGGAAGGAGCTGTTGCTCGTTACAGACAGGGCTGGAAAGTTAACCAGTCCTGGAACAGGGGCAAGCAGGCCAAGAAATCTGCTGCTGCTCCCAAAACAGCATGAAGAGAGGGCCCCCTATCCGGAAACGGATCTAGTGGGGGGCAGACTTTCTCTCTTCGCCCAGGCTTGGGCAAGAGATGTCCAGGATCCCTGGGCGTTGGAGATCACATCTCAGGGATATCTCCTGGACTTCAAAACTTCTCCTCCACGGGGGAGATTTCATCTTTCAAGGTTATCAGCAAACCAAATAAAGAAAGAGGCGTTTCTACGCTGTGTACAAGACCTCTTACTAATGGGGGTAATCCACCCAGTTCCGCGGACGGAACACGGGCAGGGATTCTATTCAAACCTATTTGTGGTTCCCAAGAAAGAGGGAACCTTCAGGCCAATCTTGGACTTAAAAATCCTAAACAAATTTCTAAGAGTTCCATCATTCAAAATGGAAACTATTCGAACCATCCTTCCCATGATCCAAGAGGGTCAGTACATGACCACAGTGGATCTAAAGGATGCCTACCTTCACATACCGATTCACAAGGACCATTACCGGTATCTGAGATTTGCCTTCCTAGACAGGCATTACCAGTTTGTAGCTCTTCCCTTCGGATTAGCTACGGCTCCAAGAATCTTTACAAAAATTCTAGGATCACTTCTGGCGGTACTAAGACCGCGAGGCATAGCGGTGACTCCGCACCTAGACGGCATTCTGATACAAGCGTCAAGTTTTCAAACTGCCAAGTCTCATACAGAGATAGTTCTGGCATTTCTGAGGTCGCATGGGTGGAAGGTGAACGTGGAAAAGAGTTCTCTATTACCACTTACAAGAGTTCCCTTTCTAGGGACTCTTATAGATTCTGTAGAGATGAAAATTTACCTGACAGAGGCCAGGTTATTAAAACTTCTAAATGCTTGCCGTGTCCTTCACTCCATTCCACACCCGTCAGTAGCTCAGTGCATGGAAGTAATCGGCTTAATGGTAGCGGCAATGGACATAGTACCATTTGCGCGCCTGCATCTCAGACCGCTGCAATTGTGCATGCTAAGTCAGTGGAACGGGGATTACTCAGATTTGTCCCCCCTACTAAATCTGGATCAAGAGACCAGAGATTCTCTTCTATGGTGGCTTTCTCGGCCACATCTGTCCAAGGGGATGACCTTTCGCAGGCCAGATTGGACGATTGTAACAACAGACGCCAGCCTTCTAGGTTGGGGAGCAGTCTGGAATTCCCTGAAAGCTCAGGGATTATGGACTCAGGAGGAGAAACTCCTCCCAATAAATATTCTGGAGTTAAGAGCAATATTCAATGCTCTCCTAGCTTGGCCTCAGTTAGCAACTCTGAGGTTCATCAGATTTCAGTCGGACAACATCACGACTGTGGCTTACATCAACCATCAAGGGGGAACCAGAAGTTCCCTAGCGATGTTGGAAGTCTCAAAGATAATTCGCTGGGCAGAGTCTCACTCTTGCCACCTGTCAGCGATCTACATCCCAGGCGTGGAGAACTGGGAGGCGGATTTTCTAAGTCGCCAGACTTTTCATCCGGGGGAGTGGGAGCTTCATCTGGAGGTCTTTGCTCAACTGATTCGTCGTTGGGGCAAACCAGATCTGGATCTCATGGCGTCTCGTCAGAACGCCAAGCTTCCTTGTTACGGATCCAGGTCCAGGGACCCGGGAGCGGTGCTGATAGATGCTCTGACAGCCCCTTGGGTCTTCAACATGGCTTATGTGTTTCCACCATTCCCGATGCTTCCTCGTTTGATTGCTAAGATCAAACAGGAGAGAGCTTCGGTGATTCTGATAGCGCCTGCGTGGCCACGCAGGACCTGGTATGCAGACCTAGTGGACATGTCGTCTGAGACAGGACCTTCTAATTCAGGGTCCTTTCAAACATCCAAATCTAATTTCTCTGAGGCTGACTGCATGGAGATTGAACGCTTGATTCTATCAAAGCGTGGCTTCTCGGAGTCGGTTATTGATACCTTAATACAGGCTAGGAAGCCTGTTACCAGAAAAATTTACCATAAGATATGGCGTAAATATTTACATTGGTGCGAATCCAAGAGTTACTCATGGAGTAAGGTTAGGATTCCTAGGATATTGTACTTTTTACAAGAGGGTTTAGAAAAGGGCTTATCTACTAGTTCGTTAAAGGGACAGATTTCTGCTCTGTCTATTCTTCTACACAAACGTCTGGCTGAAGTTCCAGACGTTCAGGCTTTCTGTCAGGCTTTAACTAGGATTAAGCCTGTGTTTAAGTCTGTTGCTCCGCTGTGGAGCTTAAACTTAGTTCTTAATGTTCTTCAAGGCGTTCCATTTGAACCCCTTCATTCCATTGATATCAAGCTGTTATCTTGGAAAGTTCTGTTTTTGATGGCTATTTCCTCGGCTCGAAGAGTGTCTGAGTTATCTGCCTTACATTGTGATTCTCCTTATCTGATTTTTCATTCAGACAAGGTAGTCCTGCGTACTAAACCTGGGTTCTTACCTAAGGTAGTTACTAACAGGAATATCAATCAAGAGATTGTTGTTCCATCTCTGTGTCCTAACCCTTCTTCAAAGAAGGAACGACTTTTGCATAATCTGGACGTAGTCCGTGCCCTGAAATTCTATTTGCAGGCAACTAAGGATTTTCGTCAAACTTCTTCCCTGTTTGTCGTTTACTCTGGACAGAGGAGAGGTCAAAAGGCTTCGGCTACCTCTCTCTCTTTTTGGCTTCGTAGCATAATACGCTTAGCCTATGAGACTGCTGGACAGCAGCCTCCTGAAAGGATTACAGCTCATTCTACTAGAGCTGTGGCTTCCACCTGGGCCTTTAAAAATGAGGCCTCTGTTGAACAGATTTGCAAGGCTGCGACTTGGTCTTCGCTTCACACTTTTTCAAAATTTTACAAATTTGACACTTTTGCTTCGTCGGAGGCTATTTTTGGGAGAAAGGTACTTCAGGCAGTGGTTCCTTCTGTTTAATGTTCCTGCCTTGTCCCTCCCTTCATCCGTGTACTTTAGCTTTGGTATTGGTATTCCATAAGTAATGGATGACCCGTGGACTGACTACACTTAACAGGAGAAAACATAATTTATGCTTACCTGATAAATTCCTTTCTCCTGTAGTGTAGTCAGTCCACGGCCCGCCCTGTTTTTACGGCAGGTCTAAATTTTAATTAAACTCCAGTCACCACTGTACCCTATGGTTCCTCCTTTCTTGTCTGCTTTGGTCGAATGACTGAGTATGATATGTGAGGGGAGGAGCTATATAGCAGCTCTGCTGGGTAATTCTCTTGCAGTTTCCTGTTAGGAAGAGATATATTCCATAAGTAATGGATGACCCGTGGACTGACTACACTACAGGAGAAAGGAATTTATCAGGTAAGCATAAATTATGTTTTTATACCCTTTCTTGCCAGCCACGCTGTGGAGTACTTGGACGCGTGTGATGGAGCATTGTCCTGCATGAAAATCATGTTTTTCTTGAAGGATGCAGACTTCTTCCTGTACTACTGCTTGAAGAAGGTGTCTTCCAGAAACTGGCAGTAGGACTGGGAGTTGAGCTTGACTCCATCCTCAACCCGAAAAGGCCCCACAAGCTCATCTTTGATGATACCAGCCCAAACCAGTACTCCACCTCCACCTTGCTGGCGTCTGAGTCGGACTGGAGCTCTCTGCCCTTTACCAATCCAGCCACGGGCCCATCCATCTGGCCCATCAAGACTCACTCTCATTTCATCAGTCCATAAAACCTTAGAAAAATCAGTCTTGAGATATTTCTTGGCCCAGCCTTGACGTTTCAGCTTGTGTCTCTTGTTCAGTGGTGGTAGTCTTTCAGCCTTTCTTACCTTGGCCATGTCTCTGAGTATTGCACACCTTGTGCTTTTGGGCACTCCAGTGATGTTGCAGCTCTGAAATATGGCCAAACTGGTGGCAAGTGGCATCTTGGCAGCTGCACGCTTGACTTTTCTCAGTTCATGGGCAGTTATTTTGCGTCTTGGTTTTTCCACACGCTTCTTGCAACCCTGTTGACTATTTTGAATGAAACGCTTGATTGTTCGATGATTACGCTTCAGAAGCTTTGCAATTTTAAGAGTGCTGCATCCCTCTGCAAGATATCTCACTATTTTTGACTTTTCTGAGCCTGTCAAGTCCTTCTTTTGACCCATTTTGCCAAAGGAAGTTGCCTAATAATTATGCACACCTGATATAGGGTGTTGATGTCATTAGACCACACCCCTTCTCATTACAGAGATGCACATCACCTAATATGCTTAATTGGTAGTAGGCTTTCGAGCCTATACAGCTTGGAGTAAGACAACATGGATAAAGAGGATGATGTGGTCAAAATACTCATTTGCCTAATAATTCTGCACTCCCTGTATATATACACACATACACACGATATATATGTATATACACACACACATATATATATATATATATATATATATATATATGCATACGAAGAGAGAAGCGCTCTACCAGGAACGAACAACAGCTCAGTGGCTTGTTCTATGGAGATTTACCACCCGGAAGCAGCCTCTTTTAGACCAGTGTGCTTTTCACAGAAGAAAACTTTCCTGAAGTATATCAGTCTGATCCTGCCAAGTAAGGTCAGTCCAGCCCCGAAATACCAGGCAGTTCTCCTCTGAACAAGGAACATGACAACCCCAGACGATCGTTTCGGCCTCCTATGGGCCTCGTCAGTGAGGTGCAGCCACATTCCTCTAAGCACACTGAGCAAGGAGTCCACGTCTGGTTTCCCCCATCACCCATAGGGAGACTTCCCCAGGGTCATAATAATTTGCATACGAAGAGAGAAGCGCTCTACCAGGAACGAACAACAGCTCAGTGGCTTGTTCTATGGAGATTTACCACCCGGAAGCAGCCTCTTTTAGACCAGTGTGCTTTTCACAGAAGAAAACTTTCCTGAAGTATATCTTTCACAGAAGAAAACTTTCCTGAAGTATATCAGTCTGATCCTGCCAAGTAAGGTCAGTCCAGCCCCGAAATACCAGGCAGTTCTCCTCTGAACAAGGAACATGACAACCCCAGACGATCGTTTCGGCCTCCTATGGGCCTCGTCAGTGAGGTGCAGCCACATTCCTCTAAGCACACTGGGCAAGGAGTCCACTTCTGGTTTCCCCCATCACCCATAGGGAGACTTCCCCAGGGTCATAATAATTTGCATATGAAGAGAGAAGCTCTCTAACAGGAACTAACAACAGCTCAGTGGCTTGTTCTATGGAGATTTACCACCCGGAAGCAGCCTCTTTTAGACCAGTGTGCTTTTCACAGAAGAAAACTTTCCTGAAGTATATCAGTCTGATCCTGCCAAGTAAGGTCAGTCCAGCCCCGAAATACCAGGCAAACAATACAAACAATATATATATATATATATATATATATATATATATATATATATATACATATACACACAGTGTGTGTATTGTGTGTGTGTATGTATGTATGTGTGTGTGTATATATATATATATATAAAACAACCTTGGGGACAAATAGGAGATGTTTTGAAACATGTAAATAATAAACATAAAGCTATTTCACTCATTGTCCCACAGCTACATTTGAAGTGTGTGTATTTGAGCACCTATATAATCTGACACACATTTTACACTGATCACTGCAGATAAAGCAGGCACAATACACACTTGTTTTGTGTGACCTGCAGTGGGGAAACCAAGGAATTCCCAATTTGCTTCTTTATCTGTGGCTGCCAGGATATAAAGCACAATAGGGAAGGGATACTACTCTCACACACACATTGGTTATACGGCTGTGTTTTCACAAAATTACTTCTGCCTTCCCTCTCACTGGCTGTTAGCTTCTCCCAGCACTTCCTGCAGAGGTCTGATGATGTCATCATCTCACTTCAGCTCTGTAGTAAGTGGGCTAGCAGGAGGAGGGGCATTGCAAGCCCTAGGTTAACTGTGAGAGCACCAGCAGGGAAATGCAACTTTATTTGTTATATGGTTGTAAATAGAGGAGAGTAAAGAGATTAGCTGGGCCCTCCAGTGGCGGATCTCCAGTGGCTGCAAATGGTTGATGCAACATTTGGGACCCTGGACGTTCCGTCACTTTTAAAATTTAAAAAAAAAAATTTTTTTTTTTTTTTAAATCACTTCTTTTGCCCTGGGGGGCACAGCATTCCATTTGGGGGGGGCAATGCCCCCCCCTTAGAGCAGACCCTGTGTATGTGTATATGTTTAATTTACAATGCAATTTTCAACTGCTGTAGTATATTATAAAACGTAAACAAATCCTTTATACTCAAGTTAAAGTGAATGACCCGTTTTTTAAAAATACTATTAAAAACAGGGACACTTTCATTCATGAAACTTTACATTGCAGCGTTTTTTTGTTTTTTTTTAAATACCTTTTTCTGCAGCCAAGTGGGATCAGCGATCCCCCGCCCGCAGCTTCTCTGTACTTACGTCAGCAATGACGAATCTGGCTTCCTCCAATCATGGCCTGCACCCCAGAGCACCCCAGAGGAAGCCAGTTTCGTCATTGCTGTTCTAAGTACAGCTTGAGAAGCAAGCGGGGGATCGCTGGTCAGGCTTGGCTGAAGAAAAAGGTAAGTATTTAAAAAAAAAAAAAAAACGCTACAATGTAAAAGCCCTGTTTTTAATAGTATTTTTAAAAACCGGGCACTGATTCATGAAAGTTTACATTCACTTTATTAATCAACAAATTACAATTGAGCTGGTGCTTTAGTGTAGATACCTAATTTAAAAATTGGATTTTATTTTAAAATGACCCGCAGAATTTTTTTCACACAAAACATTAGAGTGTCCAGTACTTCTTTTTATTACAATTTTTCTTTAAAGGGACACTCAGGTTAAATTAAATTTTCATGATTCAGATACAGCATGTCATTTTAAACAACTTTCCAATTTACTTCCATTAAACAAAATGTGCACAGTCTTTTATATTTGCAATTTTTGAGTCACCAGATCCTACTGAGCATGTGCAATAATTCACAGACTATACGTATATTCATTTGTGATTGGCTGATTGCTATCACATGGTACAAGGGGAGTGGAAATATACACAACTTTGAAATTTGTTATAAAAAAATCTACTACTCATTTGAAGTTCAGACTAAGTGCTATTGCATTGTCTTGTTATCTTGCATTTGTTGATTATGCAAATCTAATGTTTTGACTGGTCCTTTAATATTGAAATGTAGGGCTTAGGGTCAGATGATCCAAACTTCGCTTTAGATCAGTGGGCCCTTAGTCTTCAATGTATTGTATACTTTTTCATTGTTTTAATGTATGCTTTATGAAGACCGTAAGTTTTTGCTGGAATGGAAATACAGTAAATATTTCTGGATGGGCCCTTAGACCTAGGTGACAGTTAATATGCCACCCCCATACCCTTAAAGGGATAGTCTAGTCAAAATTAAACATTCATGATTCAGAAAGGGCTTGCAATTTTAAACAACTTTCCAATTTACTTTAATAGTCAGATTTGTGTGTTCTCTTGGTATTCATTTTTGAAAGCTTAAAGGGACAGTCTAGTCAAAATTAAACTTTCATTATTCAGATAGGACATGTAATTTTAATCAACTTTCCAATTTTTTTTTTATCATCAAATTTGCTTTTTTCTCTTGGTGTTCTTAGTTTAAACTAAACCTAGGTAGGCACATATGCTAATTTCTAAGCCCTTGAGGGCTGCCTCTTATCACATGCTTTTTAAATTGTTTTTCACAACAAAAGACTTGGTAGTACACGTGGGCCATATAGATAACACTGTGTTCAGGTACAATAAGTTATTTAAGATTTAGTACAACACAATTCTAAATGCAAGACAATAGATAATAAACAGTCACAGTCATGTGATCAGGGGGCTGGAAGAAGGTTCCCAGATACAAGATAATCACAGCGGTAAAAAGTGTATTAATATAACTGTGTTGGTTATGCAAAACTTGGGAACGGGTAATAAATGGATTATCTATCTTTTAAAACAATAACAATTCTATTGTAGACTGTCCCTTTTACCTAGATAGTTGCAAACTGATTTCTAAACCTTTGAAAACCGCATCTTATCTCAGTGCATTTTGACAATTGTTCACAGTTAGTCAGTGCTAATTCATGTGTGTCATATAGAAAGCATTGTGCTCAATCCCATGTAGTTATTTAAGTGCCAGCACTGATTGGCTAAAATGCAAGTCTATCAAAAGCACTGATATTAGGGGTCAGTCTGCATAGGCTTAAATACAAGGTAACCACAGAGGTAATAAATGTATTAATATCACAGTGTTGATTATGCAAAACTGGGGAAAGGGTAATAAAGGTATTATCTTTTTTTAAAACAATAAAAATTTAAAGTAGACTGTCCTTTTAAGTGTCTGAGGAAGTGTGAAGTTAACAGAGACAAGACAAAGTGATAGCCTTGTGTCCTCTTATGTTATTGCTTTAACCCCTCTGGAATGGCCATTATGGTGACTAAAAGTTCCGTCAGGGTACATGCTTTCAGGGCTCCACACCTTAAGTAATATTACCTTTTTTGGGGAGATTTAATAAGCAGCAGATGCTGCTTTCTCCGCACGATGTTTCCGGCTCGCCGGAAACATAAGTTAAGAAGCACTGGTCATAAGACCGCTGCTCCTTAACTTGCCCACAACCTCTTAGGTGGCGGACTGCAATCATCCCGATCAGATACGATTGGGATGATTGACACCCCCTGCTAGCGGCCGATTGGCCGCGAATGTGCAGGGGGCGGCATTTCGTATGTCAGGCGGACATGATCGCTGCAGCGTATTATGTCCGTCCGACAGATGGTAAATCGGCCCAAGGTGTTAAATCATTGCCTTTTTATTATGCACTTGTTAATTAATCAAGTCTACTGCATTGAGTGGTCCTTTAACTTTAATATAAACTACTCAGCTACAACAAACCCTCTCTAGACATCCATTCATCAGTAAGCCCTGCGGCAATGACTGCTAATCAAAGTTTTCCCATGTCCACAAACAAGACCCCATTTGGATGCTGATAGGAGTGCACATTGGTGGGGTTATGAAGTGTATACAGGGCCAGTATGGTTAGGTTTTATTGTGGTGCAGGTCTCATGGTTAGGGATAATTGTGATGTGTGTTGTGGTTAAGGACAAATACAATGAGATGGTTCCATTTTAGGCACACCAAAAATGTTATTGTTTAAAAAGATAGATAATCCTTTTTGCATGACCAACACTGTTATAAAAAACTAAATTTATGCTTACCTGATAAATTTCTTTCTTTCCAGATATGGTGAGTCCACAACGTTATCAATTACTGTTGGGAATATCACTCCTGGCCAGCAGGAGGAGGCAAAGAGCACTACAGCAAAGCTGTTAAGTGTCACTCCCCTACCCATAATCCCCAGTCATACGACCAAAGGGAAATGGAAAAAAGGAATAACACAAAGGTGTATAGGTGCCTGAGGTTTAGTAAAAAAAATAACTGTATTTAAAAAACAGGGTGGGGTCGTGGACTCACCATATCCGGAAATAAAGAAATGTATCTTTCCTAAGATATGGTGAGTCCACAACGTCATCAATTACTGTTGGGAATCAATACCCAAGCTAGAGGACACAGATGACTAGAGAGGGAAAAAAACAAGACAGGCAGACCCAAACAGAAGGCACCACCGCTTGAAGAACCTTTCTCCCAGGCAAAAGTATCAAATTTGTAAAACTTGGAAAAAGTATGTAGAGAGGACCAAGTTGCAGCCTTGCAAATATGGTCCACAGAAGCTTCATTTTTGAAAGCCCAAGAAGAGGAGACAGCCCTAGTGAATGAACTGTTATTCTCTCAGGAGGCTGCTGTCCAGCAGTCTCATAGGCCAAATGATTAACACTTCTCAACCAGAGAGAAAGAGAAGTAGCAGTAACTTTCTGACCTTTACGCTTTCCAGAGAAACCCACGAACAGGGCAGAGGACTGACGGAAATCCTTAGTCGCCTGTAGGTAGAATTTTAAAGCACGCACAACATCCAGGTTGTGCAACAAAACGTTCTTTATGAGAAGAAGGATTAGGACATAGAGAAGGAACAACAATTTCCTGATTAATATTTCTATCAGAAACCACCTTAGGAAGAAAACCCAACTTATTACGCAGAACTGCCTTATCAGCATGAAATATAAGATAAGGCGAATCACACTGCAAAGCTGAGAGTTCCGAGACTCTCCAAGCAGAAGAAATAGCAATAAGAAACAAAATCTTCCAAGATAACAACTTAATATCTATGGAATGCAAAAGTCCAAACAAAGCCTGCTGCAAAACTTTAAGAACAAGGTTAAGGCTCCAAGGAGGAGCAACAGACTTAAACACAGGCCTGATTCTGACCAGGGCCTGCAAAGAGATTGAACATCTGGTACACCCGCCAGACGTTTATGCAACAAAATAGACAATGCAGATATCTGACCCTTCAGAGAACTGGCTGACAATCCTTTCTCCAGACCTTCCTGGAGAAAAGACAAAATCCTAGGAATCCTGACCCTACTTCAAGAATAGTCCTTGGATTCGCACCAATAAAAGTATTTATGTCATACCTTATGGTAAATCTTTCTAGTAACCGGCTTGCGAGCTTGAATCATGGTCTCAATGACTGAGTCAGAGAAACCACACTTAGATATAACTAAATGTTCAATCTCCAAGCAGTCAGCTTCAGAGAAGCGAGATTTGGATGAAGGAATGGACCTTGAGTTAGAAGGTCCTTCCTCAGAGGCAACCTCCAAGGTAAAAGAGATGACATCTTTACTAGGTCTGCATACCAGGTCCTGCAAGGCCACACAGAAACTATTAGAATTACCGAAACTCTCTCCAGTTTGATACGAGCAATGACTCATGGAAGGAGAGCAAATGGAGGAAACTGATATGCTAGACTGAAATCCCAGGGAACCGCCAGAGCATCTATCAGGGCGGCCTGCAGATCTCTTGACCTTGAACCATACCTTGGAAGCTTGGCGTTCTGCTGAGACGCCATCTGATCCAATTCCAGCATCCCCCATTTGAGGATTAACCTCGAGAACACCTCCTGATGGAGTGCCCACTCCCCGGGATGAAATGTCTGCCTGCTAAGAAAGTTCGCTTCCCAGTTGTCCACACCTGGAATGTGGATGGCAGAAAGACAGCAATTGTGAGCATCCGCCCACTGAATAATCAGAGCCACCTCCTTCATGGTTAAGGAACTCCAAGTTCCTCCCTGGTGGTTGATGTAAGCCACTGAGGTGATATTGTCCGACTTGAACCTGATAAACCGGGCTAAGGACAACTGAGGTCAAGCTATCAGAGCGTTGTATATCGCTCTTAACTCCAAGATATTTATGAGGAGAGCCGACTCCTCCCGAGTCCAAAGTACCTGTGCCTTTAACGAGTCCCAGACAACTTCCCAGCCCAGCAGGCTGGCATCCGTGGCTACAATCACCAAGGTTCCCTGAGAAAGATGTTCCTGAGAAAGCCACCACAGGAGAGAGTCTCTTGTCGACTGATCTATATCTATTTTCTGAGACAGATCTGAATGGTCCCTGTTCCACTGTCTGAGCATGTATAACTGCTGAGCTCTCAAATTGAATCGAGCAAAGGGAATGATGTCCATGGAAGCCACCACCAGACCAATTACCTCCATACACTGAGCCACTGATGGCCAAACAGTAGACTGTAGGGAGAGGCAAGAGGAAATAATCCTGGATTTTCTGACCTCCGTTAGAATTTTTTTCATAGATAGGGAATCTATTATGGTCCCTAAGAAAACCACCCATGTAGCTGGAACAAGTGAATTCTTTTCCAGATTCACTTTCCATCCGTGGGAACGTAGAAAAGACAACAAGATCTCTGTATGAGAGTTTGCTTGTTGAAAAGATGGCCCCTGAACCAATATGTCATCCAGTTAGGGGCCACCACAATTCCCCGGGCCCTGATCACTGCCAAGAGAACCCCCAGAGCCTTTAAGAAAATTCTGGGAGCTGTGGCAAGGCCAAACGGAAGAACCCCAAACTGAAAGTGTTTGTCCAGAAAGACGAATCTCAGGTACTTGTAATGATCCCTGTGGATGCGAACATGAAGATACACATCTATGGTCATCATGAACTGACCTTCTTGTACCAAAGGAAGAATGGACCAAATAGTTTCTATCTTGAAGGATTGCACCCTAAGAAACTTGTTTAGACACTTTAGGTCTAGAATAGGACAAAAAGTTCCCTCTTTTTTGGGAACCACAAACAGATTTGAATAGAATCCCTGACCCTGTTCCCTTACAGGAACTGGAACTATCACCTCCAGGGAAGAAAGGTCCCGAACGCAATTCAAGAAGGCCTCTCTTTTTAACTGGTCTGCAGATAACCTTGAGAGAAGAAACCTGCCCATGGGGCGGAAAGGTCTTGAATTCTATTTTGTAACCCTGAGACACTATGTCCACAGCCCAAGGATCTGGGACATCTTGGACCCAGGCTTGATAGAACAGAGAAAGTCTGCCCGCCACTTGATCCGGTCCCGGACCGAGGCGAACCCTTTATGCTGACTTAGACACAGCTGAGGGTTTCTTAGATTGCTTCCCTTTGTTCCAAGACTGATTGGGCTTCCAAGAAGACTTGGACTGTTCCTGTTTGGAAGAGGGAGAGAAAGACATTCCTTTGGAATTATGAAAGGAACGAAAATTATTTTGACATCCTTAAGGTCTATCCTTCTTAACTTGTGGTAGAAAAGACCCTTTTCCACGAGTAATGTTTGAAATTATTTCTGCCAAACAAAGGAAATGCGAAAAGTTTGGATTTAAGCGTAACATCTGCTGACCATGATTTTAGCCAAAATGCCCTGCGAGCTAGCACAGCGAAGCCAGATATCTTGGCTCCCAGCTTAATAACTTGCATGATAGCATCAGAAATAAAGGAGTTGGCTAGCTTGAGAGCCTTAATCCTATCCTGTATCTCCTCCAAAGGAGTCTCTACTTAAAGAGAATCAGACAAAGCATTGTACCAATAAGATGCTGCACTAGATACAGTGGCAATACAAACTGCAGGTTGCCATTGGAGACCCTGATGAGCATACATCTTCAAATAAGCCTCCAGATTCTTGTCCACTGGATCCCTAAAAGAGCAGCTATCCTCAATAGGAATAGTAGTTCTCTTAGCCAAAGTAGAAATGGCCCCTTCTACCTTAGGCACCGTCCGCCATGCATCTTGAATGGAATCCGCGACAGGAAACATCTTTTTAAAAACAAGAGACAGGGAAAATTGTATCCCTGGTTTCTCCCATTCCTGCGCAATAATCTCCGTTGCACGGTCTGGAACAGAAAACACTTTCACAGAGGGAGGGACATCAAAGTATTTATTACGTTTACTTGATTTTTTAGGGTTGACAACGACAGGCGGGTCGGAGTCGTCCAAAGTATCTGAAACCTCCTTTAACATCACACGAAGGTGTTCAAGCTTAAATCTGAAGGATACTACTTCAGCATCAGATGAAGGGATTATACTGTCCGAATCTGAGATTTCACCCTCAGAAGCTACCAACGTATACTCCTCATCAGACTTATGAGAGAGGGCAATCTGAGTAGCAGAGGCAGGAGCAGAAACCTTCTATCTGAATCTCTAATTTCCCTCTTGCACTTCCCCTGTAACATAACAGAAGATACCTGAGCAGCAATTTCTGCAGGCAAATAAACTCCTCCAGGAGACTGAGAGGAACTGCAGGGCACTGTATGTGACGCCACTAAGGCTTGGGACATTTGATGAGAAAACTACTGTGGCAACGCCTGAACAGCATCATCCTGAGAGACAGTTGGCTCAGCAACAAAAAGCTTATCTTTATGCTTTAAAGTCTTTCCATACATGAGGAACAAAATTGCAAGGGCAATGCAACCTGAGATTCTTAACAAAGGAGACACCTGTCCATAGCGACTAAATCCATAATGAGGGAAGACATTTAGTATAAAAAAAAATGTATTAAGGGACTGTCACTTTAAATATAGTAATAGACAAGTTGCACCCTCACTGAGTGCAGATTTAACAAACTTTTGGCAGTAGCAGATTTAGTTGATATAGATTTACTAACTAACTAACACCTCTACACCTCAGCCTGTGACTGAGGTGCCTACCTGCAACCTCGAGAGAAATCTAAGCCGGTCTCAACCCAAGCTGCGCCACAAATGCAAAGCGCGTGCTTCCAGCCGGAAGAGAACCGTTACAAATATGAAAGCAGTTTCCTGACTGAAACCGCTCTGTTTCAGAGTCGGCGAAATGACTCACAATAACATGCGATAACAAACAGAGTCAAAAACACCTTACTCACTCTCCTAAGTGAACTAAGTGACAGATAAAATAAAATAAGTCATGAGCCAACATATATGAGGTTAACTCTTTCCTTTCCAGAAAGAAAGTTAACCCCAGTCTTTACCTCACATACACAATGTGCCTGCTCCCTGCCAAAAAATGACCCTGTACCCAGGAATCTAGTCCCAAATATGATTTCAGGGAGTCTGAAACTTAACCCCTTCAGTGCTTGTCTCCCAGCCCCAAAAGACCCAGCACTTACCTGCATATCTAGCTGTCCGGCAGGAGGACAGCTCACCCGGCGTGAAAGGAAGCCACTCTTTACAAAGACCTGTGTAAAAAAGAAAGAACAGAGTAAACGTACTCTGGCTTTCTGTATTTGGGCAGCAAAATGATAGGAAAACACAGCAAGGCCCACCTTACAAGTTCCTAACTGCTTTAAAACCACCACTAGAGAAGAGATTGACGTGGACCAAAGCTATACCCAAAATCTTGCTTGTAGCAAAAGAAATCCAATTTTCTTCAGACACCAAAACTTCACCTCCTCCATTTAACAGAGGCAAAGAGAATGACTGGGGATTATGGGTAGAGGAGTGACACTTAACAGCTTTGCTGTGGTGCTCTTTGCCTTCTCCTGCTGGCCAGGAGTGATATTCCCAACAGTAATTGATGATGTCATGGACTCACCATATCTTAGGAAAGAAATATACTTTTTACCTCTGTTATTACCTTGTATCTAAGCTTCTGCAGACTGCCTCCTAATCTCAGATCTTTTGACACAATGTTATTTATATGAAACACAAAACTAATGCCCTCTAGTTGTGAAAAAAATGTCAAATGCATTCAGATAAGAGGCGACCTTCAAGGGCTTATGCATTTGCATATGAGCCTACCTAAGTTTAGCTTTCAACTAAGAATACCAATAGAACAAAGCAAATTTGATGATAAAAGTACATTAGAAAGTTTTTTAGAAAGTTTTCTAAAATTACATGCCCTATCTGAATCATGAAAGTTAGTTTAATTTGGACTTTACTATCCCTTTAATTACAGTGGGGAAGGTGAGTGGTTTACATTTACTGGGCAGTAATATATATATATATATATATATATATATATATATTATAGATGCTAATGTTATTTCAGCTGGTCATTATAATCAGTCATAATGAGTAGTTAATATAAAGGGGGGTAGTTATCAACGTGTCTATTTTACCTGTCTTCGCCGGACCAATACGCCCGCCTAAGCTCGCCTCACATCGCCGCCGCGGACCTGCAAAAATTTGCCTAAGTTATCAAAAAAGCTGTCAAAAAGCCGCGCACCAAGTACGGGGCGATGAGCAGCGGACTGTGAGAGTTATCACTCATCCGATCTCGCTGCTCTTCGGCTTTTTTACATCTTTCTTGCTAGCCTGTCACTAAGCACCCACACTAACTACACTGTTCTACCCCTATACCGGCGCCCCCGGAGCCCCCCCGCAACTCAATAAAGTTACTAACCCCTAAACCGCCACTCCTAGACCCCGCGGCAACTCTTATAAATGTATTAACCCCCAAACCGCCGCTCCTAGACCCCGCCGCAACTCTTATAAATGTATTAACCCCTAAACCGCCGCTCACGGACACCGCTGCCACCTACATTATACCTAGTAACCCCTATCCTGCCCCCCTATACCGCCGCCCTCTATAATAAAGTTATTAACCCCTATCCTGCTGATCCCGTACCTCGCCGCAACTAAATAAATAGCTTAACCCCTAAACTGCCGCTCCCTGATCCCGCCGCAACCTATATTAAATTTATTAACCCCTATCCTGCCCCCCCTACACTGTCGCCACCTATAATACATTTATTAACCCCCTATCCTGCCCCCCACTACACCGCCGCCACTGTAATAAAATTATTAACCCCTAAACCTAAGTCTAACACTAACCTTAACACCCCCCTAACTTAAATATTAATTAAATAAATCTAAATAATATTTCTATTATGAACTAAATTAATCCTATTTAAAACTAAATACTTACCTTTAAAATAAACCCTAATATAGCTACAATAAAATAATAATTATATTGTAGCTATCTTAGGATTTATTTTTATTTTACAGGCAAATTTAAATTAAAATTTAACCCTTTAAGGACACAGCTTTCAGTTTGCTCAATTGTTTTATGACGGAAAAATTCCGTCATATGTCCTTAAGAGGTTAAATCGCATTCTATTGGCTGTTCCGATCAGCCAATAGAATGCAAGCTCAATCTGATTGGCTGATTATATCAGCCAATCGGATTGAACTTGAATCTGATTGGCTGATTCAATCAGCCAATCAGATTTTTCCTACCTTAATTCCGATTGGCTGATAGAATCCTAACAGCCAATCGGAATTGAAGGGACACCATCTTGGATGACGTCCCTTAAAGGAGCCTTTATTCGTCGGTAGTCCGTCGGGAAAGAAGGATGTTCCGCGTCGGCGGGATGAAGATTGAAGACCCCGCTTGGAAGATGACATTGCCCGGATAGAAGACTTCTTCAGCGCCTCTTGGAAGATGACATCGCCCGGATGGAAGACTTCTTCAGCGCCGCTTGGAGGATCACTTCATCGGATGGAAGATTTCTTCAGCGCCGCTTGGAGGATAACTTCTGCCGCTCCGGGTCTCCTCTTCGGTTCCATCGCTGCTTGGCTGAGTGAAGACGACTCAAGGTAGGATGATCTTCAGGGGATTAGTGTTGGGTTATTTTAAAGGGGGTTTGGGTTAGATTAGGGGTATGTGGGTGGTGGGTTTTAATGTTGGGGGGTTGTATTTTTCTTTTACAGGCAAAAGAGCTGAATTCTTTGGGGCATGCCCCACAAATGGCCCTTTTAAGGGCTGGTAAGGTAAAAGAGCTTTGAACTTTTTAAATTTAGAATAGGGTAGGGCATTTTTTTATTTTGGTGGGGTTTGTTATTTTATTAGGGGGCTTAGATTAGGTGTAAGTAGCTTAAAATTGTTGTAATATTTTTTAAATGTTTGTAACCTATTTTTTTTATTTTTTGCACCTTAGCTTTTTTTTTTGTACTTTAGTTAGTTTATGTAATTGTATTTAATTGTAGTTATTTGTAGTTAATTTATTTAATGATAGTGTAGTGTTAGGTTTAATTGTAACTTAGGTTAGGATTTATTTTACAGGTAATTTTGTATTTCTTTTAGCTAGGTAGTTATTAAATAGTTAATAACTATTTAATAACTATTCTAACTAGCTAAAATAAATACAAAGTTACCTGTAAAATAAATATAATTCCTAAAATAGCTACAATGTAATTATTAATTACATTGTAGCTATCTTAGGGTTTATTTTACAGGTAAGTATTTAGTTTTAAATAGGAATAATTTATTAAAGTATAGTGTAGTGTTAGGTGTAATTGTAACTTAGGTTAGTTTTTATTTTACAGGTAAATTTCTCTTTATTTTAGCTAGGTAAGCTATTAAATAGTTAATAACTATTTAATAGCTATTGTACCTAGTTAAAATAAATTTAAATTTGCCTGTAAAATAAAAATAAATCCTAAGATAGCTAAAATATAATTATTATTTATATTGTAGCTATATTAGGGTTTATTTTAAAGGTAAGTATTTAGTTTTAAATAGGATTAATTTAGTTCATAATAGAAATATTATTTAGATTTATTTAATTAATATTTAAGTTAGGGGGGTGTTAGGGTTAGTGTTAGACTTAGGTTTAGGGGTTAATAAATTTATTACAGTGGCGGCGGTGTAGTGGGGGGCAGGATAGGGGTTAATAAATGTATTATAGGTGGCGACGGTGTAGGGGGGGCAGATTAGGGGTTAATAAATTTAATATAGGTTGCGTCAGGGTCCGGGAGCGGTGGTTTAGGGGTTAATACATATATTATTATAATTGCGGTGGGCTCCGGGAGCGGCGGTTTAGGGGTTAATACATATATTATAGTTGCGGTGGGCTCCGGGAGCGGCGGTTTAGGGGTTAATACATATATTATAGTTGCGGTGGGCTCCGGGAGCGGCGGTTTAGGGGTTAATATGTATAGAGTAGCTTGCGGTGGGCTCCGGGAGCGGCGGGTTAGGGGTTAATACATATATTATAGTTGCGGTGGGCTCCGGGAACGGCAGTTTAGGGGTTAATATGTATAGAGTAGCTTGCGGTGGGCTCCGGGAGCGGCGGTTTAGGGGGTAATAACTTTATTTAGTTGCGGCGGTGTAGGGGGAACAGATTAGTGGTGTTTAGACTCGGGGTACATGTTAGGGTGTTAGGAATCAATGGGATGTCTGGCAGCAGCGAACTTGTACTTTCGCTATGGTCAGACTCCCATTGATTCCTATGGGATCCGCCGCCTCCAGGGTGGCGGTTTGAAAACCAGGTACGCTGGGCCGGAAAAGTGCCGAGCGTACCTGCTAGTTTTTTTATAACTAGCAAAAGTAGTCATATTGTGCCGTACTTGTGTGCGGAACATCTGGAGTGACGTAAGAATCGATCTGTGTCGGACTGAGTCCGGCGGATCGAAGTTTACGTCACAAAATTCTACTTTTGCCGGTCTCTAGCCTTTGATAACTAAGGCGAATCAGCCTCGCCACAAATACGTTGCGGAATTCCAGCGTATTTGAGGTTGACGGCTTGATAACTAGGCCCCATAGTGTTCTGTTATTAAATAAGAGCATATTTATTGTTGTGACACAGAAATGGAGCCACAAGGCAAATATAGTTGTCAAATTTGATTCTGTTGTTGCTGTTTAATTCCTGGACTGAGACTTTTATATGTGATATATTTCCATCTGTAAAACATTTTGCTAGCCGGATGGCATTATGAAGTAGCCGGGTGGGGGCAGTATATTGCATTGCAATATTAAAATATTTTCTGTTATTTATAAATGTTATTTAAGCTATCAAAAACACAAACAAATTGTACATTTTAACATTAATTGATTCAATGCTAATTTGTGCAACAAACATTGAAACAATGTAATAGTAGCTAGTTTCATAGAGGGTTAGATTATGATTGGAGAGCTATTTATTGCTTCCTCTCATGCGCTAATTCCTCCAGATGGAAGCTTTTGCGTGCGTTGGGTAGAGAACGTATTACAAGCTGAATATAAAACGTCTTCACACAAATGCTAACTCAACGCATGTAAAATGCCGAACTGAAAATATCACAATCGCGTTACCTAACAACCTACTCCAAAGTGCGCTAACCTGACATGAAATATGAATGTCCATTCCGATGTTCTCCACATAGAAGAATATGTTCTATTTATTCTTAAATACATATTTCTATATATATCTGATAGTTTACTGGTAAAATATATATCTCTACATATATAATTAGATATAGGTATAGCTATGTATAGATATATATATAGGAATATCTATTTAAAAACACTAAGAACATATTTGCCTATGTGAAGATCATTGGAATGTGAAATATTTACAGTAAATACATTCTGTAACACATTACTAACTATGAATATTGGATACATATGATTTTTTCACTTATATATATGTCTATATTTGTATACTTATGTATTTATGTGTTTATATGTGAATATATGTCAGTAAAATACATATATACACATATAAATATATATGTACACCCATATACATATCTTTGAGCCCTTATAACTTTTTAATGCAATCATTTTTTTAAATATTTTTTTATCAGACAAGTGTTATTATGAGTGTAACTGTACTGTTAAATGTATTTTTGATGTGTATTGTACCACTTATTTGTCTCACGTAACTGTTAACTAGAGCTCTAAAGTTGAGTTAACCCAACACGCTTTAAATTCAATTGTGGTCAAGTAAATACATTTACTTTCAACTAGTAATACGAGTGCTTCTTCTGACGCACGCAGAGAGCCGCGATAAAACCCCTTATCGCTTGTGCGCAACAGTTAGTACCACTCTAGCCCAAAATAGGGTCGGGGAGAATACTGCATAGATCAGTATTACCTGGTTTTTTTTTTAAATATGGTTGATATTTGTTCAGCAGAACAGTATTACTACAATATTCTTTGTAGGTCTGCAGTATGTCAGTAATAGGGTATTACTGTATTTTTTAAATTAGCTATAATCAGTTTAATATGGCTGTAAACATATTATTACTATATTAAAATAATCGCAATATTTAATTCATTATGAGTTTTGCATAATATATTACCACATATATACTTATAATACTACTGGTATAAAAATAAAAACTTTCACACATTGACCCCCATTTATCAAAGCTTTAACTGTGAATGCATACAAATTTTACATCAAGTTCCATGCATATTTCGAAATGCTAAGTTATGAAAAATGCAGGGGAATTCAACGCGATCGAATGTTGAAACCTTGTTCGCCGACTTATTTCCGTGTATTTTGCACATAACGATTGACAATCCAATAGAATTGAAAGCTATCAAGCCTTCAACTTGCTCGTTCCACGTTGCAAACGGTACCACGGACATGACTTGAAATATGTGACCTCAGTGCTCTTGAATACCATAAGGAATAATGGTACAAGATATACCTCGCCCAAAGTAAACAGTAGTATTGGCGATAAAAAGTTAGAATCAGATCTTTATTGTCAGATTTCAGCTAAACTGCCATCTTCAGTTAAAACAGTCTTCAACATGAATATTTTCAGGTTATATATTTATTCATGGATCCTTATAAAACACAGGAGAAGGCGACTTGAAAGAGAACCAGAACACGCCAATTGTTGAAAAGGCGTCTAAGAGTACCTCGTGTTTTTCTTCCTCGGTCTGGATTACATGCCCTTACGGAAAGAGAAATACATAATCAATTTCATTAGAAACGAGACTCTATTTTACCGCTTTATAAGAAATCTAAAATGCAAAAAGTCACATAATTAATAAAAGTTATATTAAACATATTTTTAATTACCTTACATTTTTTTTAGAAGAAACTAAAGAAGCTTTCCGTGTTCATATTCAGGATAAACATTACAATATGGATGATATAGCTAAAAATACACATCACGTGGCAAATATCTAGGGCTGCAACTAACGATTATTATCGATTATGCCGATTAGTTGTTGCAGCTCTACAAATATCTAATTCATTTAGACTGTAGTGTTGATAAATTAGGTATATCACGGCATCAATGTAACCAAAGTTATCAAGACATTACTGCTGTTTGCGTCGGAATTGACGCAAGGTAAAATAGGCTCATTTTTTATAACTTTTGAGTACTGAAGTGGTGCCCCTCCTCCATGAATAACAGTGGAAGAACTTTAGCACAACAATCTTTAAAATATGATGCTTTGATAATTGGCGACTATACTGTTTTGCAATATATGTACCTAGTTACTAATTGTAATGCTACTGTTTACAACAGCATTACTGTAACGCTACATCTATCATTTTTGTAGTATTAATACAGGATTTCTTCCGTTTTTTTTGTTTTTTTTTGCATTAACCATAATTAATTTCTATAACATTAAAGGGACAGTTAAGTCCAAAAAAAACTTTCATGATTCAAACAGGGCATATCATTTTAAACAACTTTCCAATTTACTTTTATCACCAATATTGCTTTGTTCTCTTGGTATTCTTATTTGAAAGCTTAACCTAGGTAGGCTCATATGCTAATTTCTTAGCCCTTGAAGGCCACCTCTAATCTGAAAGCATTTTGACAGTTTTTCACCACTAGAGGGGGTTAGTTCATGTGTTTCATATAGATAACATTGAGCGCACGCACGTGAAGCTCCTAGGACTCAGCACTGATTGGCTAAAATGCAAGTCTGTCAAAAGAACTAAAATAAGGGGGCAGTTTGCAGAGGCATAGATACAAGATAATTACAGAGGTAATATGTGTATTAATATAACTGTGTTGGTTATGCAAAACTGGGGAATGGGTAATAAAGGGATTATCTATCTTTTTAAACTACAAAAATGATGGTGTTGACTGTCCCTTTATATAAATTTCTGTAATATTAGCAGAGGATAAAGTCATATCATGCAACAGCAATTTACTACAGCAGCATAGCTATCTTTCCACAATAATTATGACTACTACACTAAAGCAGTATTATTTCAGTACTTATACAACATTACTACAGTCTCTCTGCATTTTGACACAATTAGGATAGCAGTAGATTAGTACTTCTCCAGTACTGGCAAACTAAGGCAGAATTGGTAAAGTATTAGAAGATAATTGTAATGCAGTATTGCTGGATTGCTAATACATGTTACAATACAATATTATTAAGGCACAAGAACAATATTATTGCTAAATGTGCTGAGTAGTATGCAGCAATTTCTGGTATAGGGATATTTCCATCAGCAATACATTGGCATTTTTGACTAATTAATACAGAATCATTATATTACCAGAGGACTATTTATGCATTAATGACAGATGATGGCTTACTAAAGCGCTATGTCAATGAACAAGACTAATTTAGTTCTACAGCGGTGCTTCTGCCATACTGTTACATTATATCCATATTGCTAGAGTATTATTGCTGCAGTATTACCACAGTATTAAAGAGCATTAGTGTATGGGAAATTTCCTCACAGTTGCTAGAATAGTATTTCTGAATTATTGGCACAGGATTGCCTGACTGGAATTTCTGAAGTATTGGTACGATTGCTACAGAGCTGTATAAATATTTCTACAGTATTAACATAGCATTATTACTATGAAGGAGATCATACAGGTCAAAAATGTATCGGAATTTATCAACAAAAATCCCCATTAACTTCTAATGGAATGAGAAACATATCAAATGAGGTAGAATATCCCTCTATGTTAGCTAAATGCAGGATTAGTAAAGTGTTTGCACAGTAATCACTAAATAAATTACTATGGGTTAAAGGGAATTGAAACACCATATTTTTCTTTTATTATATTTCAGAGTCACTGATACATTATTACTGCAACACTATAACAAGATTTCTGCTATATCAGCGCATTATTACTGCAGGACTTGAGTAATGTTTTGCAGTATCATCATGGGATTGCAAAAATCGTCAGTATCAAAGCATTCAAGCACATTTTTTATAGAATTTGCATGTTTGACACTATATTACTACAGTCACCCATGTAGCCATTTTTTAACAGTATTGGTGACATATTACTAAAATACTAGATCAGTATTTCATAAGTACTGGCACGGCATTATAGTATCATTAAAGCATCATTTCTGCAATATTGGCAGGGAATGAGCACAAGAACAGTATGTCTGATGTATCGGCACACCTACTACAGAGCTAGATCTGAATTTCTGCAGTATTGGCACAGACCAAAACCTGATTGGTATTTCTGCAACATCTTACATTTGAATGCTACCTTGATGAGTCAGTATTTTAATATTATTACCACAGAATTCATAGCAGCTTGGTTCAGTAACAGCACAAAATATTTATGATTCTGCATTACTGCTGTAGCAGCACGGTGCTATTGACATCATTTCTAATACTAATCATGTATCATCTATAATGGCAGTGTAAAAAAATGCAGTGCCAGCACATAGCCACAGTACTAAAATGCTATTATATTTGGTACTGCATCAGTATTTTGAAAATAAACACAGTGTGTTTCTTGTCTTTTTCTGCTATCACAGGTTTTTTTCTTTTCTTACTGTGTATTAGAGCAATATATTTACAGAATTGCTGCAGTAGCATTGCTGCGCCACTCTATATCCATATGACCAGTAGCAGACAAGCTCAGTGTCTAGGTGATTTCTCTTCCCACGCTCCCCACACGTAGGTTGGTAGGGAATTTTTCTTCTTCTTTTTTTTTTTTACACTCCCTTTCTGGTTTAATCCTCATTGAGTTGTACCTCTCTCCGGGGGGCTGCTGTTAGCACCATGCCAGGTCTCAGCTGGGTCCCCTCTTCTTCAATATTTAATAAATGAGGAAGACAAGCTCTGATGCAGTGGATTGTTTGATAGTAACGTTAATGAGTGAGACACAGCACAGTGCCATCATGTCACAGGATCACACGCTGCTCGCTTGTTAACTAAATAGTCAGACTGTTCTTATTAAGGACATGCATGTCTACATGTGTGCCTTTATGCTTAGGGCTACACTTCTCTATGTAACAACATGGAATTAAATTATGTATATGTGTGTGTATATATAATATAATATTATATATATAGAGGTAGCCCTCAGTTTACGCTGGGGTTAGGTTCCAGAAGGAATGGTTGTAAATCGAAACTATTCTAAATTGAAACCCAGTTTATAATGTAAGTCAATGAGGAGTGAGGGAGATCGGTTCCAGGCCCCTCTCAAAATTGTCATAAGTAACACCTAATACATTATTTTTAAAGCTTTGATATGAAGACTTTAAATGCTAAACAGCATTATAAACCCAATAAAATAAGCACACACCACAGAATATATAATTAAACTAAGTTAAATGAACAAAAACATTTGCTAAACAGCATTATAAACCTAATAAAATAATCACACAACACAGACTTCACTTGCATTTTTCTGCAAACAGTTCTTTCTATGCATTCCAATCTGGACTGATTTATAGACAGGAAGATCTTGTTCCTTTGAAATCTGCTGGATAGCTCAGGTCTGGTTAAACCGATTAATTTCAGCACTGCTTCTCAATGCTTTTTAATAGCAGTCACATGACTGGAAAAAAAGGTTGTTATTCTGAAACGGTGTAAATTGAACCGTTGTAATATGAGGGCCACCTGTATATATATATATATATATATATATATATATATATATATATATATATATATATATATATATATATATATATATATATATATATATAAAATAAACCTCCTCTCCTATGAAAAGTGACACTTAATAGATCATGGATCATTGTATAGCCCATCTATATATTTTTCCACAGAAAACCTAGCAATGTTACTGAAACAGACGATGATAAAGATGTCCAAATAGTAGGCATGTGCATTCAGATACTTTGTTAAAGGATTCCAAAACTTTGAATTTTTCGTTATTAATAAATTATCACAAACGTATTTACAGACCTCAACTATCAAAACGTACCCACTTTGACATTAAAACGAGTGTTAGAAGCAGAATAAAATGTTATATTACATTTTGGAAAAGACGTCATTAAAGCCAAACCCCTGTGTATAGTGCATTCAATGCAAAAATCAGTCTCCAATCACACAGCGATTTCGTGCATATCATTATCGCATCTTACCGTCACCCGGCGCATGCGCAATACAATACGGGCATTCGCGCATGTGCAGATTGCCGCTTCGATTCCTCACTTACCCAAATCAAGCTACTTGACGTATAGGATGACGTGTAAGAAAGATTGCGCATGCGCAGTACGGACGAAGTCGGACATCTTGATAACTCAGGTTATCGAGAATGACTTGTTCTTCAAAATTGATCTTATAACGGTGGGTTTGGAAATCAATAATTTTTTTAAGCAGAATATCGAGAAAACGGTAATAATATGACACGCAAAGCCAATTACAAATATAAAAAACAAATATGGATATAGAGATTTATGCTAACTTTTTTCCATCGTTTAGTGTCCCTTTAATGCAACACACTAAGATCTGGATTTTCACAGTGTGTTGCACTTCCACAAGAAGAAATCTGGCTCTGAAAAATGCTGAATGCCGCAAGCAGATGCCTTCGTCCGTCCTCATTCGGATACTAATGAAGTAGCCAAATGCACATGCCTACAAATACATGGGGAAATTTGTGTTTAAAATAGATACTGTATGTGTGTGCGTGTATATAAATTTGTTTTTATATATGTTGCGTGTATTTAGATATTGGGTAATCCTAGCATTACCCCGGTAGAACGGACATTACGCAGAAATCCTCTCAGACTGCGGAGTCACCGCATCAAACATATATAGCATGCACTGTAATTCCCCCATCTTCATTATCTTTTTTGCCTCTGCCTGCGGGGGTTCAAGGTTCACTTGGGGTGGATGCCAGAGGATCCTTGAACCCCTTAGGCAAAAGAAATAGTGTAGATGGGGAATCACATTACATCAGGCTTTACCCACAGCCGTTTAGGTAATGTCCATTTTACCCGGGTAATCCTAGGATTAACCCAAATTATTGACCATAACATATATATATATATATATATATATATATATATATATATATATATATATATATATATATACATATATACATACATTTACACAATATCTGATAGATAGATGAGTACAGATGAGTGAAGTTATACATAGATACCAATCGTGTAACAGTTTTCCCTTATACAGTAAAACATATTATTCACTATTCATTATTGCTCATGTGCTGTAACAGTTTGGTTTCTTCTGCTGCACCATATTTCAAATTTAATTCAAAGCATTTTTGTATAATGTATATTTTACCTAAAGATGTTGCCTGGAACAATAATCACAGATTTTGTGCTAAAGGATACAAATGTCAAAATTGAAATGTGCATGGATGGATTTAATGTTTAAATAGAAGCATTTATTGTAATACACTTCCATTAAAGGGACAGTCTAGTCCAAAATAAACTTTCATGATTCAGATAGGGCATGTAATTTTAAACAATTTTCCCATTTACTTTTATCACCAATTTTGCTTTGTTCTTTTGGTATTCTTAGTTGAAAGCTTAACCTAGGAGGTTCATATGCTAATTTCTTAGACCTTGAAGGCCACCTCTTTTCAGAATGCATTTTAACAGTTTTTCACCACTAGAGGGTGTTAGTTCATGTGTTTCATTTAGATAACACTGTGCTCATGCACGTGAAGTTATCTGGGAGCCAGCACTGATTGGCTAAACTGCAAGTCTGTCAAAAGAACTGAAGTAAAGGGGCAGTTTGCAGAGGCTTAGATACAAGATAATCACAGGGGTAAAAAGTATATTATTATAACTGTGTTGGTTATGCAAAACTGGGGAATGGGTAATAATTTATAATAATAATAAAGGATTATCTATCTTTTAAAACAATAAAAATTCTGGTGTAGACTGTCCCTTTAACAAAAATACTTTAAGTAAAAGTTATTACAGTTTAAAGCAGCATATGCACATATGCTGTGAGTACCCCGTTCATCAGCATTCAAACACCACATTGTCTCAGTGAGTCAACAGTGTCTTGTATGATACAAAGGAGTATAATTACCAGGCAGGGGATGCTGCTTATTTCGCGTGAACCTTTCCGGCTCGCCAGAAACTGAAGTTAAGAAGCAGCGGTCTTAAGACCACTGCTCCTTAACTCGTCCGCCACCTTTTAGGCGGACTGCAATCATCCCGATCAGATACGATCGGAATGATTGACACCCCCTGCTAGTAACCGATTAACCACCAATGTGCAGGGGGCGGCGACGCACAAGTATTTCACAAGAAATGGTTGTGCAATGTTAAATGCCGACAGCATATGCTGTCGGCATTTAGCGATGTCTGGCGGACATGATACGCTACAGCGAATCATGTCCACCCGCACATTGATAATTCGGTCCCAAATATTTTCCCTAATGCAATACACAGCACCATCAGCTCTCTGAACATGCATGGTGTTTGAACCCTGATCCTCTAGTTCTTTGTAGCATATGTGAGTATGCTGCTGAAAGAGTAATCACTTTTACTAGATTCATTTTTAGTCATTATAAAGTATATTGAAAAAATATGTTTATTTAAAACTCATACACTTTGCAATTTTGACCTTTCTACGGTACCCCTACGTTTTCTTGGGCACCTGACCCACATGAGCGCAGTGATAGATGCCCGTGCACTTGGTCTATCGGTATATGATTGACAAGAAAAGTTATTAGAAAATCTGAGCTAACTTTCCAAGGAAACATTTTTAAAAACCGAAGCATATTGTAAAAATTCTTCTTATTGAAATTGAAATGCTCTGCTGTGCATTTTAAATTTGTTTTTATGTCTCTTTAAGAGAGGGGTGTCCTTCTAAAATAGTGATTCGCAACCACATTATAGCTCATTATAGTTGAACTAGAGCACAGGTGAAATAATCAGATAATCAGTAACTATGGTTACTAACCTGCTCTCACCCATCAGCTGATTATTTCACCTGTGCTCTAGTTCAGCTATAATGAAAACCTGGCCTGTTGGGGGTACTTGAGAACCACGGTTCAGAAACACTGTTCTAATAGACAGACAATTTAAAGGCTCAAAATTACTGTATATTCAGAAATAGTGGCCATATAAAAAGCTGTCCTCCGTATGCTGGAGTCATGTTTCTTTATGGTCATGTGATATCCATATTTGCATACAATTGACCGTAAATATACATCTATGTATACTACATTAACCATCTGCATCCATATGCTCTATGTATACACTCCACCCTCATGCTTATGCTTATTTCTAAGCCCATATACACAATCAGCACATATACATGATCATTCTTACACACTTGCGTAGACCTGGATTAATTAAAGCATGAGGACTTGTGTATGTGTTTGGTAAAGGGTGAAATGATGAAACACACAAATAATTTTAATTAGACAAGGCAGGGCATTGGGGGAAGGAAAGGTTTGGTTATTTAAATGGTCATGAAAATCAAAATGTAAAGGGCATAAAAGTGCACAAAAATAATCTGTTACAGCATTTTATTATTGCACTGTGTCTTTAACAATGTGTTACTGTGAGCTAGCTGAACACGTAGTAAGTAAATTACAAGATATATGTAGCCACCAATCAACCGGCTATCTCCCATTAGGGCACAGCTGCTCTTGAGCCTACCTAGGTATACTTTGCAACAAACCATACCAAGAGAAAGATGTAGAACTATAAACAAAAGTAAATTAAAGTGACATGAAACCCATTTTTTTTCTTTTATGATTCAGATGAGCATAGAGTTTTAAATAACTTTTCAATTTACTTCTTTTATCATTTTTGCTTTATTCTCTTGGTATAACCTTTATTGAAGGAGCAGCAATGCATCACTGGGAGCTAGCTGAACACATCGGTAAGCCAATGACTAGAAGCGTACATGTGCAGCCACCAATCAGCAGCTAGTTCCTAGCCCCTAAACCTACCTAGGCATGCTTTTCAAAAAAGGATACCAAGAGAATGATGCAAATTAGATGATAGAAGTAAATTGAAAAGCTATTTAAAATTGTATTCTCTATCTAAATCATGAAAGGAAATTTTTGGATTTCATGTCCCTTTAACAAGATTCCTAAAATAATAAAATATTCTATCTGAACTGAAGTTTAAATGTCCCTTTATAAGGTTCTGGTCAATATGGATAAGAATAAATAACTATATAAATGAGGGATCTGCTGTGGTTAAACTTATGTTTGAATCTAATTTGAAACAAATGATCACTTGAAATCAGTTCTAGTGGCTTTAATTTTTTTAGTTATGCCGTATAATTATTTATGCAAATTTATGTTCATTTTCATGGCCTCTTTTTTTCTAAGAAAGCTGTTAACGTTGCAGTGGTATGGTATGGGATCTTTATATACTGTGTATATATATATATATATATATATATACATTGTTTTCTTATATATCTCCTGCCTATACATTACCCTCCTTCTTCACTTAAAACGTATTCTCACCTCCCTGTGTCTATTAGAATCAGGTGTCTAATGCTTCTTTTTTTCCTTAATTTAAATTTCTCATTCTTAAATGTTTTTAATTTTAAGCAACATTCTGTTACAAACCAGCTAGAGAGACGACAGGATGTCCTTGCTGGAAGCAGACGCAGTTACACGGTGGGCCTGGCACAACTGTCTGAGACTGTTGTGACATGTTGTGACAGTTGGCACATTCTACTAAAGCATTGTTTGACTGTGCCCTGTCACAATACAAGTGTGAGGGTGGTTGTGTTAGAAAACAGTTCTGGTAGAGACAAGGAAACAGAACAACAGCAGGGCCTTAGCAGCCAGTAAAACAAATGCCTGATAATTTAAAACATTGTGGGTTAGATTACAAGTGGCGCGCTAACAGTTGCGAGTGAAACAAGGTTTAACTGGGCTGTTTGCGCATGTCAGGTTTTTTGCTCGTATTGCAAGTTGAAATGAAACGCGAACGCTTGAGCGCAATTGAAGTTAGCGTGACCGCAGAGCTCTGGTTAATGGTTTCGCGAAACAAAAAAGTGTCTAAAAATTCATCAAAAATACATTACAAAGTAAAGTTACACTCATAATAACACCATCTGATAACAATTATTTTAAAAAAAATTGCACAAAAAAATTATAAGGGCTCAAAGATATGAGGTAAAAATAAAAGGCAGGGAAAGGGCTTCAACATAAAGCTACATACATATACGTGTCTAAAGATGGATATATATTTATATAATATGTCTATATGTGTGTACATATGTATTTATTTATGTATATAAGTATTTACAGACATATATACACATATAAACACATAAATACATATGTACACATTAGGGCTGGGCGATATGTGGGGGGAAATTGCAATTTAAAAAAAAACGCGATTGCAATTTAATTGCGATTTTCTTATAAATTACTAGAACACCTTAATTTTGCACACGTGACGGGTCTCTCCCTCTGAGCAGTTAGCGTTCCTGGGATGGTCCCAGGCGGTGCGGTGGGATCATGATACTTCCTGTTCTGTCACTACAGTTCCTGTGAGCCACACGTCTTCACATCTAAGGGAAAATATTAACTTGTTCTAATGTTTAAAATGCACTCAGGTCCCTGGGAGGCAGCTTAGAAAATACTATTTCAAATTAAAACACAGTGCATAATAAAGCTGCTGTATATAAACAATGTATTACGTATGGCACTTGCTAACACTTCAATAAACACATGAGGTGCATTTTTATTTTAAATACGTATACTTTATTAGCGTTTCTGCCTCCCAGGGACCTGAGTGCATTTTAAACATTAGAACAAATATTTTTCCTCAGATGTGAAGACATGGGGCTCACAGGAACTGTAGTGACAGAACAGGAAGTATCATGATCCCACAGCACCGCCTGTAATGAAAAAGCCGGTGTCGTGTCGGTGCTAAATTCTGATGGGCCACTCTCATGCTACAAACCTCCTTCCCAGTCTATGCCCCGCCCCTCCTCCCGGGACCATCCCAGGAACGCTGACTGCTCAAAGGGAGAGACACGTCACGTGTGCGCTCAGGATCTTCTCTTCAGTCGCCGCTAAGCCCGTTCACATGGGGCGAGTGATGCCACTTCTGGGCGGGGCTAAAAATGGCACACGCGGTTTTTAAATCGCGTCGGTTAATCGCGGTTTAAAAACGCATATGCCATTAATCGTGCAGCCCTAGTACACATACAGTATATAGACATATATATATATATATATATATATATATATATATATATATAAGTGCATTGGAGCCCTTTGCAGTTAAGTAGATGGAAACATGAAAAACATGTATATGCAAAATTTATATTTAATAAAGGTTTTAACTATGTATTTACTGTAAATATTTCACATTGCAATGTTCTGCACATATCAGAATATGTTCTATGTATTTGTAAGTAGATATTCCTGTATATCTGTATATAGCTATACCTATATATAATCATGTATATATATAGGTATAACTATTTGTGCAAAAAACCCCTGTTATATATATATATATATATATAAAAATATGCATTTATGAATGAAAAGAACATATTCTGTTATGTGCAGAACGTTGGAATGTGAAATACTCATATTTTCATGTCAGATTTGCACGCGAGTAGAGTGTAGTAGGGTTTTTCGCCCCACTTTTTTTACTCCCTTGACCTACTGTATATGGGGAAATATGTTATCACGTGTGCAATATTCTAAATTCGTCTTTTTACCAGCGTCGGGTTAGCGCGCACGCGAAAAGAGTTTACTTTCAACCCAATGCGCGCAAAAAACTTACTTCTAGCACAGTTAATTCTCGAGTGGGAGTGTTAAATAGCCATTCTTCCTAGCACACAGACATAAGGATGCATACCACTCGCATCCTATTAATAGCAGATGCCAGGACCAGGGGTGGATTAAGACCATTACATTTGGTGTGGCTAACACAGGTGACCACAAAGCTAAATATCAAGGGGCATTGTGGTACTGGTTGCTGACCTCATATTCTATTAAGGGGACATAAAGGAGCAATAAGATAATATTCTAATGTGCTAGAGCTTCTTATTATTGCACTGTGTGTTGCTTGTAGAGAACTGTATTTAACTACCACTAAAGGAAGATAATCTTAAATATTGTGGGTGGCTGTGAGCAACTGAGTGTTTAACCACGTTGTGAAGGTTACACACATAGAGAATTTTATAATTGTGCAATTACTTGCAGAGAATTAATGCATTGTTTTTACTGCCATTTAATTATCCCTGTTTTTATTTTGTTAAAGGAACAATAAAGTCAAAATAAAAAAATCATTATTTAGAGGAAACAATTTTAAACAAACTTTCAGTTTATTTCTATTATCTAATTTGCGTTGCTGAAAATCGCAAATAAGTAGCACTGCACTACTGCTGATTGGTGCCTGCTCATATATGCCTCTTTTCATTTGGTCACCTTATATGTTAAGCTAGCTCCCAGTAGTGCATTGGTGTTTCTTTAACAAAGGATACCAAGAGAATGAAGCAAATTTAATATTAGAATTAAATTGGAAAGTTGTTTAAAACTAAATGCATTGAGGCCCATTTATCAAGCTGCGTATGGAGCTTGTGGGCCCGTGCTTCTGGCGAGTCTTCAGGCTCGCCAGAGACAGCAGTTATGAAGCAGCGGTTTAAAGGCCGCTGCTCCATAACCCTGTCCGTTTGCTCTGAGCAGGCGGACAGGAATCGCCAGAAATCAACCCGATCGAGTACGATCGGGTTGATTGACACCTCCCTGCTGGCGGCCCATTGGCCACGAGTATGCAGGGGCGGCGTTGCACCAGCAGCTCTTGTGAGCTGCCGGTGCAATGCTGAATACGGAGAGCGTATTGATCTCCGCATTCAGCGAGGTCTTGCGGACCTGATCCGCACTGTCGGATCAGGTCCGCAAGACCTTTGATACGTAGGCCCCTTTATCTGAATCATGAAAGAAATATTTTGTATTTAATTTTCCTTTTAAATTCCTCTTTTCCCTCTGAGTAGAACACTGGGGGGTAGAAGCAGCAGATGCTGCAGTCTACCCCCGTAGTTTCCGGAAAGTCGGAAACTTAAGTTAATAAGCAGCAGTCGTAAGGTGGCAGACTGCAATAATCCCGATCCGATCAGGATGATTGACACCTCCTGCTAGCGGCCAATTGACTGCGAATGAGCAGGGGGCGGCATTGCACAAGCATTTCACCAGAAATAAATGTGATAATGAAATAATAATAAAACAAAAACAAGAAGTTCATATATAAGGATATATCCAAGTTTTCTTGATAGAATATTCTGCTTGTTTGCGAGTCTGCAACCAATTCCTCAGTGGAATCTCATGGAGAAAGAAACAGAAAATAGCAACATAGTGTGACACTGTAACAACTCGTGGGTAGATAATTCTTTTGTAACAAATGGTTACTCACATTCGTTGGAGCTTTCGATAAAGGTCAAGGATATGCACACTCCCTCTTTATACTGGAGGGAAAACAGTATACTTGGCAATTCTCAGATATAAAATTTTATTAAAATATACATAATTCCTTGACAAAGCATACCAACGAAACGTACGTCGGACCTGAACTTTTACTGCGTCTCTACATCAGCCAGGACACCTGGGGTAATAGCGCTGTCATCTTGTGTTTGAGTGGTAGTGGTTTTGGCGGCCATACATCTGCTGAGCCATTTACCCCGACACTGGAGTAGCCCTTCCAAGCATTGGTCCAATTATCTTTGCTGTTGGACCCTAACATATTGGTGGTTTAAAGGCTGTTGTGACGCTTTTATGTATATTTTAATAAAATGTTATATGTGAGAATTGCCAAGTATACTGTTTTCCCTCCAGTATAAAGAGGGAGTGCGCATATCCTTGAGCTTAGTCGAAAGCTCCAACGAATGTGAGTAACCATTTGTTACAAAATAATTATCTACCCACGAGTTGTTACAGTGTCACACTATGTTGCTATTTTCTGTTTCTTTCTCCATGAGATTCCACTGAGGAATTGGTTGCAGACTCGCAAACAAGCAGAATATTCTTTCAAGAAAACTTGGATATATCCTTATATATGAACTTCTTGTTTTTGTTTTATTATTATTTCATTATCACATTTATTTCACATTTTGTTGGTTTGTGATTTATGGTATATTAATTTCTCTTAGTCAGTCCACGGGTCATCCATTACTTATGGAATATATCTCTTCCTAACAGGAAGTTGCAAGAGGATCACCCAAGCAGAGCTGCTATATAGCTCCTCCCCTCACATGTCATATTCAGTCATTCTCTTGCAGCCTAACTAAAGATAGGTCGCTGTGAGAGGTCTGTGGTGTTTTTTAACTTAGTTTATTTCTACAATCAAAAGTTTGTTATTTTAAATGGCACCGGAGTGTGCTGTTTATTCTCAGGCAGCATTAGAAGAAGAATCTGCCTGCGTTTTCTATGATCTTAGCAGAAAAGGGGAATAGCATGCAGGGCCCCCCTGCAAACGAGGTATGTGCAGTAAATTATTTTTCTGAGGAATGGAATTGACTGAGAAAATACTGCTGATACCAATGTAAAGTAAGTTCAGCCTTAAATGCAGTGATAGCGACTGGTATTAGGCTGATGAGTGTGTGTACACTGAATGTATTTTTCTAAGGAATGGAATTGACTCTGAAAATACTGTTAATACTGAAATAATGTATGAGCCTTAACTGCAGTAAAAGCGACTGGTAGCAGGCTTATTAATAACAATTCATAACTTTTCAAATGTATGTTTAAAACGTTTACTGGCATGTTAATCGTTTTTTGTGAGGTACTTGGTGATAAAACTTATTGGGGCATGATTTTTACCACATGGCCATCTTTGTTTTCTGCATAGAAACAGTTTTCTGAGCTTCCCCACTGTTGTAATATGAGTGGGAGGGGCCTATTTTAGAGCTTTTTTGCGCAGTAAAAATTCAGTCACAATCTGTCTACTTCATCCTCCATGATCCAGATCGTCTCGAGAGCTCAGGGGTCTTCAAAATTCATTTTGAGGGAGGTAATCAGTCACAGCAGACCTGTGACAGTGTGTTTTGACTGTGAGAAAAACGTTAATTATTAAATTGTTATCCGTTTTTGGGTATTAAGGGGTTAATCATCCATTTGCTGGTGGGTGCAATCCTTTGCTAACTTAATACATTTACTGTGAAAAATTGGTTGCTATAACTATTTTGGTTCATTGTTATTTCAACTGTGACAGCTTTTTGTGCTTCTTAAAGGCACAGTAGCGTTTTTTATATTGCTTGTAAATTTATTTAGAAAAGTATTTCCAAGCTTGCTAGTCTCATTGCTAGTCTGTTTAAACATGTCTGACACAGATGAATCTCTTTGTTCACTATGTTTAAAGGCCAATGTGGAGCCCAATAGAAATTTGTGTACTAATTGCATTGATGCTACTTTAAATAAAAGTCAATCTTTACATGTAAAGAAATTATCACCAGACAACGAGGGGGAAGTTATGCCGACTAACTCTCCTCACGTGTCAGTACCTTCGCCTCCCGCTCAGGAGGTGCGTGATTTTGTGGCGCCAAGTACATCAGGGAGGCCCTTACAAATCACTTTGCAAGACATGGCTACTGTTATGACAGAAGTATTATCTAAATTGCCAGAATTAAGAGGCAAGCGCGATAGCTCTGGGTTAAGGACAGAGCGCGCGGATGAGGTGAGAGCCATGTCAGATACTGCGTCACAGTTTGCAGAACGTGAAGACGGAGAGCTTCATTCTGTGGGTGACGGATCTGATCCAGGGAGACTGGATTCAGTCTGCGCAAAAAAGCGCTAAAATAGGCCCCTCCCACTCATATTACAACAGTGGGGAAGCTCAGAAAACTGTTTCTATGCAGAAAACAAAGATGGCCATGTGGTAAAAATCATGCCCCAATAAGTTTTATCACCTCACAAAAAACGATTAACATGCCAGTAAACGTTTTAAACATACATTTGAAAAGTTATGAATTGTTATTAATATGCCTGCTACCAGTCGCTTTTACTGCAGTTAAGGCTCATACATTATTTCAGTATTAACAGTATTTTCAGAGTCAATTCCATTCCTTAGAAAAATACATTCAGTGTACACACACTCATCAGCCTAATACCAGTCGCTATCACTGCATTTAAGGCTGAACTTACTTTACATTGGTATCAGCAGTATTTTCTCAGTCAATTCCATTCCTCAGAAAAATAATTTACTGCACATACCTCGTTTGCAGGGGGGCCCTGCATGCTATTCCCCTTTTCTGAAGTTACCTCACTCCTCAGATGAGAACAGCCAGTGGATCTTAGTTACGTCTGCTAAGATCATAGAAAACGCAGGCAGATTCTTCTTCTAATGCTGCCTGAGAATAAACAGCACACTCCGGTGCCATTTAAAATAACAAACTTTTGATTGTAGAAATAAACTAAGTTAAAAAACACCACAGACCTCTCACAGCGACCTATCTTTAGTTAGGCTGCAAGAGAATGACTGAATATGACATGTGAGGGGAGGAGCTATATAGCAGCTCTGCTTGGGTGATCCTCTTGCAACTTCCTGTTAGGAAGAGATATATTCCATAAGTAATGGATGACCCGTGGACTGACTACACTACAAGAGAAATAAATTTATCAGGTAAGCATAAATTATGTTTTTATTTCACCAGAAATGCTTGTCCAATGTTAAATGTTGACAACTTATGCTGTCGGCATTTAGCGATGCCGGGTGGACATGATTCTACAGTGAATCATGCCCGTCCCGCACTTAATAAATTGGCCCCTGGGTATGTAAACAAACTGCCTTGAAAACTGAGGGAAAGGAGCACTTTAAAATTTAGGAGAATACAATAATGAATAGGAGTGCTTTGTACCCAACACCCACATTGAATTGCCTCTATCCAGGGCACATACTGTACCTTTCACCTCACCCTGATAATCTTCAGGTCACATATGTCTAACATCAATCTAAAGGAAAAGGGGTTAATATCCTTATGTGAGTTATTTAACCACATGGAATAAAACACGTTTATATTTCTGTCCTATCATATTTTCACCTTTAGGGATATTGTTGTGTGTTACCTGGAACAGCTCTCAAAACTCACACATGACTATAGAGCTCTTTCTCTTATCCTGTGTATATCTTACCCTTCCTGTTTCCTATAATAGTAACCTAGGTTGTTGCTCTGCTTCAGTCTGTAGTTATTTGTTCCTTCTTATTGGGACTTATTATGAAGAGGAATTCAGCCGTATCATCCTGCTGCAGAAGATCACTTGAGTTTTGCTATTCAGACACATTCTAATGGATCAATTTATTAATGTGCGAGCGGACATGATACGATGTAGCGTATCATGTCCGCTGCACATCAATAAATGCCGATAGCATACGCTGTTGGCATTTATCAACTGCTGGTGCAATACCGCCCCCTGCAGATTTGCGGCCAATCGGCCGCTAGCAGGGGGTGTCAATCAACCCGACCGTATTCGATCGGGTTGATTTCTGTCTGCCGCCTCAGAGCAGGGAGACAGGTTATGGAGCAGCGGTCTTTAGACCGCTGCTTCATAACTTCACCGGAAACACATAACTTCACCGGAAACACGGGGCATCAAGCTCCGTACGGAGCTTGATAAATTGACCCCTAAGTGTTTCCATGATTCTTCTTTTGCTCCTAAAGTCCTCCTCCTTTTCCTGTTATGCAAATAAGCATGGCACGTGACTCAACATATTGCTTATTCCTCCTCTTTTATTTGACCAAAACAGAAGGTCCAGGTGTTTCTACCCCCCCCTGTAAAATACTTTATATATTCCTCTCTCTTTCACACATATGTTTTCTTGGCTCAATATTGGTTCACTAGCTACTATAGCAAATACAATCCAGATAATATAATAGTTTTTCATATACTATCTCTATCTCTGAGAAAATCTGAATGCAGTCCATGTATACATAGCAAATAATTAAGCAAAGAGATAAAGTACAGAGTAAGATATGAGATTAGAGATGTAAGCACCAGGAGCCGATGAATGAACAGCCTTCAAAGAGTGAAAGAGCCAGTGCTTGTTCCAGAGCTCAAAGGGACAGTCTACTCCAGAATTGTTATTGTTTAAAAAGATAGATAATCCTTTTATTACCTATTCCCCAGTTTTGCATAACCAACACTGTTATATTAATACACTTTTTACCTCTGTGATTACCTTGTATTTAAGCCTCTGCAGACTCCCGCCTAATTTCAGTTCTTTTGACAGACTTGCATTATAGCCAATCAGTGCTGACTCCTAAGTAACCCCCCAATGTTATCTATATGGCACACATGAACTAACGTCCTCTAGTTGTGAAAAACTGTCAAAATACACTAAGATTAGAGGCAGTCTTCAAGGACTTAGAAATTAGCATATGAGCCCAACTAGGTTTAGCTTTCAACTAAGAATACCAAGAGAACAAAGCAAATTTGATGATAAAATTTTTTTGGAAAGTTGTTTAAAATGACATGCCTTATCTGAATCATGAAAGTTTAATCTTGACTAGACTTTCCCTTTAATATTTAGGGCAGCTAATTTGTGGTGTTAACAAAGGTGGTGAACATAATACGAGGAGCCCTTTGCAGAACAACAGGGGTGCTAAACATATGTCCCCCCAAACACCCCTGTAGAACCGTCTCTGTATGATTCTGTATGATTTAATGGGAAGCCATTTGAGGGATTTCAGCAGAGTACAGGAAAGGATAAAAAAGATGACCCAGCTAGGGAGCAGGGGTGAAAGATGGAAAGCAAAATGAAAGAAGAGATGGCGATGATTACAAGGTTTATTAGTGAAAGGGCTCTGCAGTTTATAATGGAATCTCTAAATTCAGGTATTGCTGACCTGATACCAAGGAATGTTCATCACAAACCTTAAAAGGTCCTCAGATATTCTGCAGAATCGTTTAATTGTACTTATTATAGTATAGCCTTTTTTAGCAGATGGGTCCATTGACTTTTTATCAGTCCTTTTTCTAACATGGTAAATGGTTCTTTGGCCAATTAGATTCTGTTATCGTCATGAGCTATCATGAGTGAGGGCTTCTTCTGTTACACCGGTGGCTTCATAAAAATGTCTTAGTTGAAAGTCGATTACTGGACATTCCTGCACACATTCACTTTTTTTTTAGTTATGTGTTTGCATTTTCCATGCAGCATTTAGTTGATCTTGAAGTCTTGAAATTAATTATTTTTATTCCTTAAAGGGATACTGAACCCAATTTTTTTTCTTTCGGGATTCAGATTGAGCATGCAATTTTAAGCAACATTTTAATTTACTCATTTTATAAAAAAAAAAAAATTGTCCTCTTTGTATCTTTATTTGAAAAAAGCGTAGGAGCGGGCCAAATTTGGTTCAGCACCTGGGGTAGCGCTTGCTGATTGGTGGCTAAAATGTAGCCACCAATCAGCAAGTTCTACCCAGGGTTCTGAACCAACCACCAAAAATAGGCAGACTCCTAAGCTTACATTGCTGCTTTTTCAAATAAAGAAACCAAAAGAAAGAAGAAAAATTGATAATAGGAGCAAATGATAAAGTTGCTTAAAATTGCATGATCTACCTGAATCATAAAAGAAAAAAATTGGGTTTAGTATCCCTTTAAGTAGGGATATTTTTTTCCACACCTGCACCTTTATAGGAGTTGCTTTGGTACTAACCCAGCAGTGAAGATGATATGATATCACTAGAGTATAAGAAAAAATATAATTATAAAATCATTGTTTGGAAGTGACATCATACAAGCGACTGTATAGACACAGCTTTTTGGTTTGTACATTAAATAATTAATTGGACCCTTCTCTGTACTTGAACTAAAGCTGGCGGGAAGAGAAGGCTTTATATAGTGGAAAGTCCTGAAGCTAAATAAAACACACACAAACATTCTCTCTCTTTTTTATTGGCAAATAGTATAGTGTCTTCTAATTATGGTCTGCTTCACCTTATTCCATGAAATAAATTATAAGGGCATGCTACCCATATGCTAAATTACTTGATGAAACATATCTGTAAAAGCTTACTAGAAAATATCACATCTACATCTCTATGTAAAAAAGGAAGACATTTTTTTTGCAAGTCCCAGGACAAACATCCTGATTGGCTGCTTAAAGTCCCTTTACAATGGGATATGCCCACTGAGTAGATTTTGGGGTAAAATATCTTACTTTTTAATATAGAAATGTTACTGTGATGTTTTTTTGTCAGTTTTTAATATTTATGCTATATCACTTTCGTGTGAATCAACATTTAGGTTGCATATATAAAATTCTTAATCAGTTAATTTTTTTTTATTTGTAAGACCTGGTATTGCTGTGTGAGTCTCAGCATTTGTGCACTGTCAGCCTCTGATTTTATGGCTTGCTCACAATAATTCAAGTATATGGGGCTGAATGGCCCTTAATACCCCTGTTTCCGTGCAAGCCTTCAGGCTCGCCGGAAACAGGAGTTAAGAAGCAGCGGTCTTAAGACCGCTGCTCCTTAACTCGTCCGCTGCCTCTGAGGCTGCGGACATTAATCCGCCCGATCGCATACGATCGGGTTGATTGACACCCCCTGCTAGCGGCCGATTGGCTGCGAATCTGTAGGGGGCAGCATTGCACAAGCAGTTCACTTGAAGTACTTATGCAATGTTAAATGTCTATAGCGTATGCTGTCGGCATTCAGCAATGTCTGGCGGACAGCATATCATGTCCGCCAGACATTGATAAATCAGCCCCTATGTGTGAATTTTCTCTGTGCTTTTGGCTTTGTAAGAAATTGTGTATGTGAGCAGGGATTGAGATTGAACTGCATTCATGCGCAGAGATAGGGGGAAGGGGCAGCCGAGACAAGTCAGGTTCTATGGTAACCTTTCCCTAGCAAATTTTCTAAAGCTTTAATTTAGCTGCATATAAATAAATCATTGTATGGCACTGCTAGGCCTTCCAGTTTATATTATGGATCCTGTTGGTACATTTAGTGAAACAATAACAATTATATTCTAGGTTTAAAATGGTACATATCATGAGGATAGTCTTTAAATATAATATTAATTAATTATAGTGCAATCAGGTCTCTAATCTTACAGTAACCATGTTGTGATCATTTTTATTTAAAGGGACATTAAGCTCAAAACTGATTTCCCTCCATAAATATTAAATGGACATGAAACCCGACATTTTTCTTTCATTATTAAGATAGAACATTTACTTCTATTATCAATGTTGCTTCATTCTCTCTGTATCCTTTATTGAAGGAGCAGCAATACACTACTAGGAGCTAGCTGAACACATCAGTAAGGCAATGATAAAAGGTATATTTGTACAGCCACCAATCAGCAGCTATCTCCCAGCTCCCGAACCTACCTAGGTATAATTTTCAACAAAGGATACCAAGAGAATGAAGTTAAAAGAAGTACATTGGAAAGTTGCTTAAAATTGTATGCTCTATCTGAATCATATATGAAAAATTGTGTGTTTCATGACCCTTAAATGACAATGAAGCAGTATTACAATAAGTACTGATTATTTACTTTTGTGTTTTTCACTGTAAAATACTTTTGCTTTGTTCTGATGATTTTGCTTGTACCCCCATCCTCTGGAGAAGCCAAAAAGTAAACTCTGTAAGCTAAGTGTGCTGCAAATTGCCTGAACCAACTAAGGTCTTATCTCCCTTGATTGTGGCCAATCAATTAGGACTAACTGTGCAGTATATGAAGCTAGATAATACAATTTGTGCCATACATTTGTACATGATTTAAACTTGTAACTCTGTAGGGAGCTTTGGATAAGCAAATTTTAAAAGCAAAAGCAAGGTTTATTACAACAAAATAATATGTTTTGTGCACACCTGCTCAGAAAGCGCTTGGTAGCTGTTGTAGCATTTTGGCAATGATACAAGCAAAGTCATTGCCGATGCGATACATTTTACTGCCAGCTTTAAAAGCAGGTGTGGTGTTTCAGGTAGAGCAGAATATGTACCTATGTTCCACGAGTACTCGTTCAGAGGAAATAGGGATAGATTTTACTAAAAACATAAGGTCTAGATTACGAGTGGGTGGTCTAACTGTTTTGCAGAAGCGAAATTGGATTCATCGCAGCCGTCGGAAAGGAGCGCTCGTATTACAAGTTGAAAGCAAATACTAACATATGAGCGCAATAGTGATTTATTTATGCTAGAATGATTACCGCAATCTCAGAGCTCTGGTTAACTGACAAAAAAAATCTCACAAAACACAATCAAAATATATTGAAAAGGACAGTTACACTCATAATAACACTATCTAATAAAATTATTTTTAAAAAGTTTACACACAAAAGTTGTAAAGGCTCAAAGATATGAGATCTCAAGTGTTAGAGGAAAAAAAGGCAAAGGGCTTTAAAGGGACAGTCTAGGCCAAAATAAACTTTCATGATTAAGATAGAGCATGTAATTTTAAACAATTTTCCAATTTACTTGTATCACCAATTTTGCTTTGTTCTCTTGGTATTCTTAGTTGAAAGCTAAACCTAGGAGGTTCATATGCTAATTTCTTAGACCTTGAAGCCCACCTCTTTTCAGATTGCATTTTAACAGTTTTTTACCACTAGAGGGTGTTAGTTCATGTATTTCATATAGATAACACTGTGCTCTTGCACGTGAAGTTATCTGGGAGCAGGCACTGATTGGCTAAACTGCAAGTCTGTCAAAAGAACTGAAAAAAGGGGCAGTTTGCAGAGGCTTAGATACAAGATAATCACAGAGGTTAAAAGTATATTATTATAACTGTGTTGGTTATGCAAAACTGGGAAATGGGTAATATAGGGATTATCTATCTTTTAAAACAATAAAAATTCTGGTGTAGACTGTCCCTTTAAGATAGAGATACATAGATATACATGTCTAAAGATGATTATGTATATACTGTATATATATATATATATATATATATATATATATATTTATTTATGTGTGTACATATGCAGGGGCGGAACTACATTGCTGCAGCAGGTGCAGTCTCACCAGGGCCGAAGAGCTGGAGGGGGCCCATAACAGTCTATACATAGTTGTGCGCAGAATGTTTACAATTCTAATGCAGGGGAGCCTTTTATTAGTGCAGTTTGTAGGTCCATCTGTCTATTGATCTATCTATCTATCTATCTATACTCAAAATCATTATACAGAGCAGAATATATAGTAATACTTTCTACTGAATTACCTTTGGGGGGCCCCAGATAAATCTTGCATCAGGGCCCTCTGTTGAGTAGGACCGCTACTGTACATATGTATTTATGTTCTATGTATTTTTAAATAGATAATCCTATATATACAGTATCTTTATATATCTATACCTATTTATAATCATTTATATATATTTGGGTATAAATATATATTTCTTTTAAAGATGTGGTGAGTCCACGGGTTCATCTTAATTACTGTTGGGAATACCACTCCTCGCCAGCAGGAGAAGGCAAAGAGCACCACAGTAAAAACTGTTAAGTATCACTTCCCTACCCGTAACCCCCAGTCATTCTCTTTGCCTCTATGTGCATGTAGGAGGGGTATTTTTTGTGTGTAATTAAAATTATATTTTCAAAGAAGAGTCTTCAATCAAGCTACAGGGTATAATCTAGGCCACGTTAGTCTTTGCAGTCGAGCTGTGGTGGTTTTAAAGCGGTGGAGAACTTGCAAAGTAGTGCTTGCTCCGTTTCTCTACCTAAGCTGCCCTGATTTTAGATATCTAAGTTTGTTACTTGGCTACCAATGTTATCCTAGTCACTGTGAGGAGAATGTGTCCTCTCATATTAGGAGCTGTCGTCATGTCAGACAGCACAGCAGGTAAGTGCTGTTTTCCTTCCTATGGGGAGAGGGGCACTTCAGAATACCTGTTTTATTAAATGTAAGGACGGATAATGCACTCATGGGATAGGTGTTATTACTAGACATGTGAGACTGAAGAGTCTGAAAGCTAATTTTTTTGTTTGTGTTTTTTAGCTGCACTGTTTATTATTAGTTAAATGGTTTGTTTTGCTTCAGTTTGCGGCCGAGTTTTTAACCACGCCCACCTCCTTGTTCAGACCATGAGAGCGTTTTCGCGCCTTCGGACGTCGGTGACATCATTGAGCCTGCGCATTTCGGCTCTGTGTGAATTCTTGCTGCATAGTGAGGAGCACTTTAGGAGCGCAAGTGATTACGTTGCAGGGTTGATCCGCTTCAAGTGGTGGTAAGAGCATCTCGGTATACTGAGGTGCGGAGGGAGTTTTTTTCTGAGGTCATTTTATTAAAAGTGTTTATTAAAGACTTATTCTTTTGAATTGTTTAATTCTTGTTGTATATTAAACGCTAGAGAGTTTGAATAGAGGATAATACCAGTTATGTCTGATATGAATTCCACTCATTTCAATCCCTGTTTATTGTGTTTAGACGCACAAATTGCAGCTCCTATGCAGTTCTGTACTTCCTGTGTAAAACAGACATTGCAGACTAAAGACAAGTTTTGTAATGTTGAGCCTTATGTCTCTCAGGAGGATGTTGTCCAGGTAATGCCAGGATCTTCCCCTATTTCGTCCCAAGCCTCTATGGCAGCTAACACTGTGTCCTGCGGTTCCTCTTTAACTCCCAGCGGAGTATTTTTAAAGGCAGAGATTGCTGCACAGGTGTCCTCAGCAAGATCTGCAGCCTTAGCCGAGTTTCCCAGATTTTTAGGGAAGCGCAAGAGGAAATATAAGGTTTCAGAGACTAGGGTATCTGTTTCTAACGCTGACCCTCAGGTTCCTTTAAGATCGGAGGATGAGGAGAATTCTCGCTCAGAGGGTGAGATTTCAGATTCAGACAGTATAATGCCCTTCTCTGTGAGTGAAGGTTCTTCCTTCAGGTTTAAGCTAGAACACCTCCGGGTGTTACTAAAGGAGGTTTTAGCTACTTTGGACGATTCTGATTCTCAGGCAGTAGTAACGCCTAAGAAGTCCAATAAACTTAATAGTTTCTTTTATGTTCCTTCCTCTTTGGAGGTTTTTCCGGTCCCAGATAGGGCTAAGGAAATCATAGCGCAAGAGTGGGAGAAACCAGGAGTGGTTTTTAATCCGTCTCCAGTGTTTAAGAAAATGTTTCCAGTAAATTCTTCCATTATGGAAGTTTGGTCTTCGGTACCCAAGGTAGAGGGTGCCATTTCCATTCTAGCCAAGAGGACGACTATACCTATTGAGGATAGTTGCGCCTTCAAGAATCCTATGGATAAAAAGATGGAGGCTTATCTTAAGAAGATCTATGCACATCTTGGTCTCGAATGGCAACCAGTGGTCTGTATTGCTACGGTGACTAGTGCTGCCTCATATTGGTTTGAGGCATTAACAGATTCTCTACAGGAGGAAACGCCTCTTGACGAGATTCAGGACAGAATCAGAGCTCTCAGGTTTGCCAATTCCTATATTGCTGATGCGGTCCTCCAGGTCCTTAGATTGGGAGCTAAGGCTTCTGGTTTTGCTGTTTTGGCCAGACGGGCTTTATGGTTAAAGTCTTGGTCAGCTGATGTTTCATCTAAGGCTAAACTCATGGCTCCTCCTTACAAGGGGAAGACCTTATTTGGACCGGGTTTGGCAGAAAAAAATTCTGATCTTACAGGCGGAAAAGGATCTTTTCTGCCCTAGGATAAGAGGAGCAAACTGAAGGGACGTTAAAGTAATTTTCGTTCCTTTCACAACTTTAGAGGAAAGTCCTCCTCATCTTCGTCCAAGCAGGATAATAACAAGCCAACCTGGAAATCAACTCAGTCCTGGAGTAGGAGTTAGCAGGCCAAAAAGCCCGCTACCGACTCTAAGTCTGCATGAAGGGGTTGCCCCCGATCCAGGCTTGGATCTAGTGGGGGGCAGACTCTCTCAGTTCGCTCAAGTCTGGTTAAGGGACGTTCCAGACCCATGGGCGGTGGAAATTGTGTCTCAGGGCTACAGGTTGGAATTCAAGGGTTGTTCCCCCAGGGGCAGGTTTTACCTTTCCAGGTTATCTGCAGACCAGATAAAGAGAGAGGCGTTCTTGAGGTGTATTGAAGACCTCTTGGCCCTGGGGGTGATTGTTCTGGTTCCAAAGTTGGAACAGGGTCTGGGTTTTTATTCAAACCTGTTCGTGGTTCCCAAAAAAGAGGGAACCTTCCGCCCGATTCTAGACTTAAAATGTCTAAACAAATTCCTCAAGGTTTCATCGTTCAAGATGGAAACCATTCGGACAATTCTTACATTGATCCAAGAGGGTCAGTTTATGACGACCATAGATTTGAAGGACGCTTACTTACATGTTCCCATCCATAGGGATCATCAAAAGTTTCTGAGATTTGCATTTATGGATCGTCACTTTCAGTTTTTGGCCTTGCCTTTCGGCCTAGCCACAGCTCCCAGAATATTCTCGAAGGTTCTAGGGGCCCTTCTAGCGTTGGTCCGGTCAAGGGAGATAGCAGTGGCCCCCTATCTAAACGACATTCTAATTCAGGCTCCCTCATTTCCAAGGGCGGCATCTCACACGGAGATGTTACTCTCCTTCCTCTGGCCTCACGGGTGGAAGGTAAATGTGGAAAAGAGTTCTCTGGTTCCAGCAACAAGAGTTGTGTTCTTAGGGACAATTATAGACTCTGTACTGATGAAGATATTCCTGACGGAGACCAGAACAGTCAAGCTCCTATCGACTTGTCGAGTCCTTCAGGAGACACTTCATCCTTCAGTTGCTCAGTGTATGGAAGTAATTGGACTGATGGTGCCATTTGCTCGTTTTCCTCTGAGAGCTTTACAGTTATGCATGCTCAGTCAGTGGAAAGGAGATTATCTGGATCTTTTTCCAAAGATAGTGTTGGATCAGAAGACAAAGGATTCTCTTCATTGGTGGCTTTCTTGGGAGCAACTGTCCCGGGGCACTTGCTTTCAGAAACCATCTTGGGTGATAGTGACTACAGACGCCAGCCTGGTGGGCTGGGGGGCAGTCTGGCAATCCCTCAAAGCTCAGGGTCTTTGGACTCAGGAGGAGTCCAAACTACTGATCAACATTCTGGAGTTGAGAGCAGTTTACAATGCGCTTTTAGCTTGGCCTCAGTTGGCCTCGAAACAGTTCATCAGATTCCAATCAGACAACATAACATCAGTAGCGTACATCAACCATCAGGGGGGAACACAAAGTTCCCTAGCGATGAGGGAGGTGTCTTGGAGCATTCAGTGGGCGGAAGACCACTGTTGTTGTCTGTCAGCCATCCACATCCCGGGAGTAGACAACTGGGAAGTGGATTTTCTAAGCAGGCAGACTTTCCATCCAGGTGAATGGGAACTCCATCCGGAAGTGCTCTCCAAACTGGTATCCAGATGGGGGATGCCGGAGTTGGATCTCATGACGTCCCGCCAAAATGCAAAGATTCCAAGGTACAGTTCCAGGTCAAGGGATCCTCAGGCCTTTCTAATAGACGCCCTGGTAGTTCCATGGGACTTCCAGTTGGCTTATCTTTTTCCTCCGTTTGCCCTCCTGTCTCAGGTGATTGCCCGCATAAGGCAGGAACGAGCATCAGTGATTCAAATCGCCCCAGTTTGGCCTTGGAGAATCTGGTATGCAGACCTAGTGTAGATGTCAACTCTACCTCCGTGGAAGCTTCCCCTGAGGAAGGACTTTCTTCTTCAGAGGCCTTTTCTTCAGCCAAATCTCGTTTCTCTGAAGCTGACAACTTGGAGATGGAACACTTGATTCTATCTAAGCGAGGTTTTTCAGAGTCAGTGATTGAGACACTGATCCAGGCTCGTAAGCCGGTTACTAGAAGGATTTACCATAAGATATGGAGAAAATATCTTTTTTGGTGGGAAGCTAAGGGATATTCTTGGAGTAAGGTTAGAATCCCAAGAATATTATCCTTTCTTCAGGATGGTCTGGATAAAGGCTTGTCTGTTAGTACAATGAAGGGTCAAATTTCGGCCTTATCAGTCCTTTTACACAAACGTTTGGCAGATGTGCCAGATGTTCAGTCTTTTTATCAGGCCTTAGTCAGAATTAGACCGGTGTTTAAGGTGATTGCTCCTCCTTGGAGCCTTAATCTTGTGCTTAAGGTTTTACAACGGCGTCCGTTTGAGCCGATGCTTTCTCTTGACAAACTTTTGTCTTGGAAAGTTTTGTTCTTGTTGGCTATTTCTTCTGCTCAGAGAGTATCTGAAATCTCCGCTTTACAGTTTGATTCTCCTTATCTCATTTTTCATGCTGATAAGGCTGTTCTTTGTACTAAGTTGGAATTCCTTCCCAAGGTTGTATCTACTAAGAATATTAATCAGGAAATTGTTGTTCCTTTCCTGTGTCCGAAGCCTTCTTCAGACAAGGAGCGCTTGCTGCATAATCTAGATGTGGTTTGCGCTCTTAAGTTTTACTTGGAAGCGATTAAAGACTTCCGGAAGTCTTCCGCTTTATTTGTTCGTTTTTCTAGGAAGTATAGAGGTCAGAGGGCGTCTACCCCTACTCTAGCTCTTTAGTTGAGGAGTGTGATCCGCATGGCTTAAGAGTCCTCTGGGAAACAACCTCCAGAGAGGAGTAAGGCTCATTCCACCAGAGCCATAGCCTCTTCTTGGGCTTTCAAAAATGAAGCTTCTATTTAGCAGATTTGCAAAGCTGCAACTTGGTCGTCTTTGCATACTTTTTCTAAATTTTACAGATTTGATACTTTTGCCTCGGCTGAGGCAGCTTTTGGGAGAAAGGTTCTTCAAGTGGTGGTGCCTTCTGTTTAGGCATGCTGGTTTTTTATCCCTCCCTAATCATCTAGCTTGGGTATTGGTTCCCAACAGTAATTAAGATGAACCTGTGGACTCACCAAATTTTTAGAAGAAAACAAAATTTATGCTTACCTGATAAATTTATTTCTTCGAGATTTGGTGAGTCCACGGACTCACCCTTTGTTTTTTGGGTAATTGTTTTAGGTTTTTTACTAAATCTCAGTCACCTCCGCACCTTGTGTCACTTTCCTTTCTCCATTTACTTTCGGTCAAATGACTGGGGGTTATGGGTAGGGAAGTGATACTTAACAGTTTTTACTGTGGTGCTCTTTGCCTCCTCCTGCTGGCGAGGAGTGGTATTCCCAACAGTAATTAAGATGAACCCGTGGACTCACCACATCTCGAAGAAATAAATTTATCAGGTAAGCATAAATTTAGTTTTTACCAAAAAACATAATAAATATATATATATATATATATATATATATATATATAAACATGTATTTATGAATACATAGAATATATTCTGCTATAGGGAAAATGTTGGAATGTGAAATATTAATATTTTCATGTCGGGTTAGCGCACTTGGGAAAAAGCGTTCAGGTTTGCGTGTGAGTAGAGTTAGGTTTTTTCCACTTTTCTTGCTCCATTGACTGCTATGGGGGAATATGTTAATGAGGTTGCAATATTGTAACCGGCTTTTTGTGCGCATCAAGTTAGTACATTCTTGCTATATTTAAAAAAGCAAGAATATAAGCTTAGGAGCCTGAACATTTTTGGTTCAGAATCTGGGTAGCGCTTGCTGATTGGTGTCTAAATGTAGACACCAATCAGCAAGCGCTATCCAGGTGCTAAACCAAAAATGGTCCGGCTCCTAAGCTTACATTCTTGCTTTTTCAAATAAAGATACCAAGAGAACAAATAAAAATTGATAATAGGAATATATTAGAAAGTTGCTTAAAATTGCCTGCTCTATCTGAATCATGAAAGTTTAATTCTGGTATCATGTCCCCTTAAAGTGAAGGTCAATTTTGACGAATGTAATAATCCTAATAAAAACAAGGACACTTTAATTCATCAAAATTGACATTTCAAGTGTTTTCTTCAAAAACGTACCTTTTAATCCTAAAAGCCGCTGCAGCGCTTCCTCCTCCCGTCGCAAGTCCTCTTCGCGGGTTCAAAATGACGAATCCGGCTTCATCCAATCACGGTGTTCCCTCAGGCCATGATCCCCCTGGGGGAACGGCGTGATTGGAGGAAGCCAGGTTCGTCATTTCTGACGTAAGCAGAGGCTTCCGACGGCCAGGGGAATTGATGGAGCAGCTTTCAGGATTAAAAGGTACGTTTTTGAAGAAAACGCTTGAAATGTCAATTTTGATGAATTAAAGTGCCCTTGTTTTTAATAGGATTATTAAAAACCGGGCACTTATTCGTCAAAATTGACCTTCACTTTAAGTGAACAAAACTGCATTAAAATAGTGGACAAAATGGTAGTACTCATAAGAAACTGAATTTGTTTTAAAATGAAATTCTCTAACAAAAATAAAAAAAAATTATAATAATAATTTTACTTTACAATATCCCTTTAATTCACAAATAACCTGTTAGGTTTGTGCATGATATTCCTGCTTATTACTACCATAATACAGAATATTTACTTGTATGATCGCAGTAATATCATCTGTATTTATGTGGTATATTATCTAAAATAAATCTATTGTGTAGCAATAAAACCCATTTGTAAAACTAATATCTCACAGGAAAAAAAAAATGTTTCTCAGCATTGCAAATCAAAAATTTCACAATCTATAAAGATTTGTACTGCCCTGTGTCACAGCCGCTATCTGCGCTCCACACTCCATTATAATCACAGGAGGAGCAATTAATCTCGTAGCCATTCACTTCTACGTAGGTATGTGCATTTGTTGGTTATTTGACGTTTGTTTAACAAACGAATACTGAATTTGGCAGCGGGCAGTGGTCTTTGGCTATTTTCTTCACCAGATTTATTAATGTTAAAGTACAACGCACTTCTGGATTTGCACATATCTGGATTTTAACAGTTATATATTCAAGGCTGAATACCACTGTCCACAGATATATTTGGTGTTTGTTCGTAAAACGAATACCAAATAAGTAGTACATAAGCATGCCTAATTCTCTGCATGTAGCATTACACTGTGAAGCATCACAGAAACGTTACAAAACGGATTAAAACAAAAACAAATTTTAAAAAATATTTCTCTATAAAACTATCCACATATGCAAAAAAGAAAACTTGAAAACAGTTAAATAGAAACCAAACAAAAGTAAAAACGAGACTTCATCAGCTTTAAAATAGCTTGATACTTTCCAGGGGAAATACAAAATCTTTAAGAATTTTGCATGCTGGGTCAAGGCTTAGTTAAAAAAACAAAAAACAATCATGCCTCTTAAACACCTCGAAACAAAACAGACATGCAAACACTACCAGAAGCGCTGCGAAACGCGTTGTAGTGTTTACTTGCTTTAAATATTTTAATAAATATCACTAGGTTGTTTTGGGTCTTTTTGAACCTATTTGAGTTTTTTCTTAGTGTTTGTTATGCCAGTTAAAAACTCAACTGTGGAGTCCAGAATAATATATAGGATCCACATAGTAAACTACCAGAGGGAGCTAGCTGGGGGGCTTCAAATACAATCTGACGGCGTTGTTTGCACTTTTGTAGTGCTCTACAGTTGTGAATATTTTTCATGTGTGTGTGGATGTTAACTCGGAATTACCTTTGAACTTGAAATACTGAGCCATTGGAGCATCTTCTTATTTTTTGTGTTACAATGCAAATATTTTATAATTCCAAACATTTACATGACCTGTCTTGCAAGCGTGTTTCCCAAGTGTTGTGGTTGTGATTATTGTTTTCCCTTGTTGCTAGTGGTTATCATTTGATGTGCAATATATAATTTTTTTGGACACCCCATGCAATTATAAATGTTCTGGTATGCGCTCTAAACTTCTAACACCACCCCCTATCACCTTACGGCGTTCTTCACGCTGTGTGCACTGTGCTCCACAATAGAAGTCCCTTCGGGAACTATGCTCCAATGTTCCGGGACCCTGGAAAGGGAATCCTCACCAACACCTCCAAAGAAAACGCCCACAACACAAAATATTGAGAAACAAATAGTAGCAGATCTGGGAATGATAAATAAAAGCAATAGACTTTATTCCATGTATAAAAACAGGTGCAATAGCAACAAGTCATGGGTTTCATCATCAATAATGTAACTTCCTCAATGTATAAAAACAGGTGCAATAGCAACAAGTCAAACGCATTTCGTCATCAATAACATAACTTCCTCAATGAGTCATGTCATGTTTGAATTGTTGCTATTGCACCTGTTTTTATACATGGAATAAAGTCTATTGCATTTATTCATCATTTCTGGATTTGCTATTTGTTTTCCGAGTGCAAGGATATATGTTGTGGACAATTATAAATGTTAAAGGCAGTAACTGCGATTAACAAAAATCTGGATAAAGATAGGTGAAGCTATGCTCAATATGTTTTGAAAATGATCTTTCAGCAACCTCACAAGTGTCTATTAATTTAGGCCACTGACTTTGTATCTCTCTTTGAACTGTTTTATTCCTTAACTCTCCTGTTCTCTCACTCCTTTTGAATATATGATTTTAGCAACTATCATAGCGAATTGTATTGTTTTGGCTATGGAGCAACACTTACCAGAGGACGACAAGACTCCAATGTCAGAGCGTCTGGTACGTAAACAAACATTATTTGTGACATAAGCAAGCATGAAAGATACATTAAACTCTAAATTAATGCTAGATAGAATGATTTATACAAAGAAAAGATTAGTCTGAAAATAATATGCAGATGTATTTTTTTACATTTATATTTGTTTAAATATTGAAAAAATTATTGTAAAGTTTTAGTGTATCTAAAGCAGTGGGTGCTGCCATATTGTAACTCAAGATTCCTTCTCTGATGAGGCCAATCAGGGACAGCTATAAATGTGTCGCTACAGTGTGCAACCAATGGCTGCCTCGAATATATTAGTTTTAAAGGGACATGAAACCCAACATTTTCCTTCATAATTCAGATAGAGCATATGATTTTAAATAACTTTCCAATTTAGTTCTATTATCTAATTTGATTTGTTTCTATCTATTTCCTTTGTGGAAAAGAATACCTAGGTAGGCTCTGGAGCAGCAAAGCATTACTGGGAGCTAGCTGTTGGGTGGCTGCACATATATGCCTTCTGTCTATCGCTCCCCTAAATAGTTCAGCTAGCTAGCTCCCAGTAGTGTATTGCTGCTCCTTCAACAAAGGATACCAAGTGAATGAAGCAAATTATATAAAAGAAGCATATTGGAAAGTTTTTTTAATATTGTACGATCTATCACAATTCTGAAATAAAAAAATTAGGTTTCATGTCCCTTTAAGTCTGTAGTCTGCACTTCCGTTTCTAACAAAAACATTCAACATTTTCAAAATTAAATTACAGGAAATAGGGACAAAACAAATAATGAAAGACATTTTATTATATATAGTTAAAGGGACATTTCAGTCAAAATTAAAATGCACATAGATGAATTGCATCTTTAAAAATAAACAGTAATATTCATGTATTAGCAAAAATGTTAAAAGTTAAAGTGATCACTGTTAACATTTTTCTTTGCACGTGCGCATGAAGCATATCTAGATATTCTCAGCCCACCAGCATTTTAAATAATGCAGCTGCTCAGAGCACCAGCGGGGCTTATATCAACAAATTTGTTACCAGATGGTACGAGCACCTTAGGCTCTCTGAGCAAGTGCTGTGTTTAAAATGCTGGTGCACGGTGCATACCTAAAGGGACATGAAACCCCAATTTTTTCTTTCATGATTTGGAAATAGCATACAATTATAAACAACTTTCTAATTTACTTCTATTATCTATTTGGCTTCATTCTCTTGATATTCTTTGCTGAAAAGAATATCTAGATATGCTTAGTAGCTGCTGATTGGTAGCTGCACATAGATGCCTCCTGTGATTGGTTCACTGTGTGCATTGCTATTTCTTCATTAAAGTATATCTAAAGAATAAAGCAAATTAGGTAATAGAAGTAAATTGGAATGTTGTTTAAAATTATATTCTCTACCTTAATCATGAAAGAAAATGTTTGGGTATAGTGTCCCTTTAAATACATGTTTGAAACAGCTATAGCTTTTATTCACAACATTTTTGCTAATAAATGTATATTACAAAAATGCTTCTATTCTAAACTGAAATGTTTTAATTTTGATTCCAATTTTGGCTGGAATGTCCCTTTAAACATTGTATTGTACAATATCAAAGTGTTTAATATACTTTTAAACTCAAAAATATGGAAGACCAAACCATTATCCATGCTGGAAATATATTTTTGCAAAAGTTATAGTTTAAATTGATATTGTCGCTTCCACAGGAGGGTGGTACTGATAGGAAGAAATAATTAGACATGTGCGGTTCGATTCGTTCCGAATCGAAATTCGGACAAATTTGTTAAATTCGGAGATTCGGATTGATTTTAATTTCCGAATTACGGTAGTACCGAATCTACCGAATAAATCCGAAATAGTTTGGATTTATTCGTTACATTTGGATGGCCATGGATTACACTAGTATTGTACAGTATATTAGGTTATATCACTCTGCTATGGGTTACATCTAATATACTGTACATAATACTAGTCTAATACACAGCACATCCCACCTAACACATACCGAAGTTCCGAATCGAACCGAACCGAATCCAGCCGAATTTATTCGAATCCGAATGAATCCGAATCCGAAACGAATTCATTCGAATTTTTCCGAATTCTAATTGATCCGAACCGAAATTCGAAAACATCCGAATCGATTTGAGACAAATTTTTCGGCCGTGCACAAGTCTAGAAATAATATGACATATCTGTCAGGTTAGGGTGACACACCAATATCCATATGTTACTGGAGTTAAACTAACGCTGTGATATTTGCATTCATTGCAGGATGACACCGAACCATATTTTATTGGAATCTTCTGCTTTGAGACAGGGATTAAAATCATCGCCTTGGGGTTTGCATTTCACAAAGGATCATATCTGCGCAATGGCTGGAACATGATGGATTTTGTGGTTGTTTTGACAGGGTAAGATTTTGACTTTATTATATTCAGACCCAGGGCAATAATGGCTCATGACTTCCTAGTAGATAGATATAAGCGCACAAACATTTTTCATCCCAGGACATTTACTTCTACCTAATTCACAGCCATCAAAACACGTCTCCTTATACACAGATATCTGGAAATACATCTCTCACCTAATACTGTAACAAAAATACCACTCACATCCTCTCAGTACACAGAGACAATGGCGCAATCCTCTCACTGCCTATTAAACAGAATATATATATTTTTATATACTTTTGGGACACATTTATCTTACCTCATTCTAATTTTTAAGGACACAAACCTCTCACTTCCATCCTTCATTATGATACAGGCGTACCCCTGAGATATTGCGGATTCAGTTCCGGACCACTGTAATAAAGCATATATAGCAATAAAGTGAGTCACGCTCATTTCTTTGTTTCCCAGTGCATATAAAAGTTATCTTTACACTTTACTGTGTCTATTAAGTGTGCAATAACATTATATCTAAAAAAAACTATGTACATACCTTAATTAAAAAATACTTTATTGCTAAAAAATGCTAACAATCATCTGAGCCTTCAGTAAGTCATAATCTCTTTGCTGGTTGTGTATATAAATAGATGTGTGTGTATATATATATATACTGTATATAAATGTATATTCATATGTATTTATGTTAAAATGTGTATATATGTTTGAAAAATGGCACCTTTAGACTTGTATGACACAGGGTTGCCACAAACCTTCTGCGAAGCACAATAAAACAAAGTGCAATAAAACGAGGTATGCCTGTATTTACCTCTCATACCATCATAAAACACAAGATATGTACCTTTATCATATAATACAATGGGGCCGATTTACCAATGTCTGGCGGACATGATACGATGTAGCGTATCATGTCCACCACACATCGCTGAATGCCGACAGCATACGCTGTCTGCATTTAACATTGCACAAGCAGTTCTAGTGAACTGCTTGGGCAATGCCGCCCCTCCAGATTCGCGGACAATCTCGCTAGCAGGGAGTGTCAATCAACACGATCGTTTACTATCTGGCAGATTGATGTCCGCAGCCTCCCAGGCAGCAGACCAGTTAAGGAACAGTGGTCTTAAGACCACTGCTTCATAACGGCTGTTTCTGACGAGCCTGAAGGCTCGCGCGGAAACAGGGGCATCAGGGGCCATTCGGCCCTTGATAAATCGGCCCCAATGACTTCATGATATGCACACCCTTTAAAGGTACAATGTACTTCAATATTTACACCCTTTGGGGTCTATTTTTGATAATTATTTTGTCACTTAGGTGTCTCTACTTCACATTTAGAACTCTGCATAGAGAGATAAACTGCTATCAAGAAAAATAATTGCCTTCTTAAAAGTCTTTGAGGGACCCCGCTGTACTGACGAGACGTATTAGATCTTCTCGCCAGAGCAGGGAGGCTCAGATCATCAGACCCTTAACGTATTCTTAGTGACTTGTTATACCAGCCCCATGGTATTAAATGTATATGAAATACCTCCTTTTGGTTTATTTTTGCAATTAAAATAGCGTTTTTTGCTTTTCAAAAAGACCCATAATTAATTTATCTACAAGATTGAATTATTGGCCTTTGTGTTTATTAGATAAGATAAGCATGCCTGTACTTCCTGTAGTATTAGTCATGTTCTTGAGAACATTGGGTGGTGGTTTCAATAGGAAAAACAGCTATTTCAAATAATAATAGGAATTTCATGGAGCATTTCCTTATACATTTAATACTCTGCAGAAGGAAATAAACATTTTTATAGTGGAACATTCATTTAATTCCATAAATTACACAGTACTAATAAACAGAAGATTATACCCCTTATTTCCTCATGATAAATAAATCAAGCCTTTCACCATCTCCTTACATAAAGCCATTATTTTACAATAATTAAACCTGTCCCTAGTAAACACACATTAAAAACACATATCTCACTCCTCTTTTCATTTTTCTAAATTGTGCTATGCCTATTTTTTTTCGGGTCAGGATGCATTTGTGCAGTAACTAGTTCACCGTCTTTAAATAACTGTCCTCATTCTGTGGTCCGGGCTGTAGCATTCTGGGAAGTCAGCCCACAAGGGAATGAATTGTATCTACTTATTCCTTAACAACATTTTCTTTTCCAGAGACTACAAAGAAAATAGCTTGGCATTAAGATATCTGATTCCAAGAACTGACAATCTAGTTAGTAATATGACATTTGTAATCAATTTCAGTGAGGTATATATAAGATCAGAACAATTAGCCTTGCTGGATGAATCTGCAATGAATAAATATGACAGTTTATTGCAAAGATTTATTCAATATTTTCATGCACTTTTTTAAAACAGGAAAATACAGCTGTGTAGACAATTTGTCAACACTTGGCATAACATACATAATTTTCTTAAGTAATATTCACTTGACAGCATGTGTCTTGTCTTCTACAGCTACATACCCAAATGTTCTTTTTTCTCTCTCCGTAGTTACTTGTAGAATTGGATTATTTATAATTTTTATACATAGAAATAAATGCATTTAATTAAGATCTTATTAAATAAACTGTTACTACTACAGTCGTATCCAAAAGTTTAGGCACCCCTGGCAATTTCCATGATTTTCATTTATAAATAATTGGGTGTTTGGATCAGCAATTTCATTTTGATCTATCAAATAACTGAAGGACACAGTAATATTTCAGTAGTGAAATTAGGTTTATTGGATTAACAGAAAATGTGCAATATGCATCAAAACGAAATTAGACAGGTGCATAAATTTGGGCACCCTTGTCATTTTGTTGATTTGAATACCTGTAACTACCTAGCACTGATTAATTGGAACACACAATTGGTTTGGTGAGCCCATTAAGCCTTGAACTTCATAGACAGGTGCATCCAATCATGAGAAAAGGTATTTAAGGTGGCCAATTGCAAGTTGTTGTTCTCTTTGACTCTCCTCTGAAGAGTGGCAACATGGGGGCCTCAAAACAACTCTCAAATGACCTGAAAACAAAGATTGTTCAACATTATGGTTTAGGGGAAGGCTACAAATAGCTATCACAGAGATTTAAGCTGTCAGTGTCCACTGAACATAGTGAGGAAATGGAAGACCACAGGCGCAGTTCTTGTTAAGGCCAGAAGTAAAATATCAGAGAGGCAAAGGATGATGAGAACGGTCAAAAACAGCCCACAGACCACCTCCAAAGACCAACAACATCATCTTGCTGCAGATGGTGTCACTGTGCATCATTAAACAATTCAGCGTTTGGGAGAGTGATGCGGAATAAGACTTTTCTGCACACACACCACAAACAGAGTCGATTGAGGTATGCAAATGCACATTTGGAAAAGCCAGCTTCATTTTGGAAGAAGGTGCTGTGGACTGATGAAACAAAGATTGCGTTATTTGGTCATAACAAGGGGCGTTATGCATGGCGGCAAAAGAACACTGCGTTCCAAGACAAATACTTGCTTGCCACAGTAAAATTTGGTGGATGTTCCATCATGCTGTGGGGCTGTGTGGCCAGTGCCGGTACTGGGAATCTTGTTAAAGTTGAGGGTCGCATGGATTACACTCAATATCAGCAGATACTTGAGAATAATGTTGAGGAATCAGTCACAAAGTTGAAGTTACACCGGAGCTGGATATTTCAACAAGACAACGACCCAAAACACTGCTCAAAATCTACTCTTGCATTTATGCAGAGGAACAAGTACAATGTTCTGGAATGGCCATCCCAGTCCCCAGACCTGAATATCATTGAAAATCTGTGGGGTGATTTGAAGCGGGCTGTCCATGCTCAGCAACCATTAAACCTAACTGAACTGGAGATGTTTTGCAAGGAGAAATGGTCCAAAATACCTTCATCCAGAATCCAGACATTCATTACAGGCTATAGGAAGCGTCTAGAGGCTGTTATTTCTGCTAAAGGAGGCTCTACTAAATATTGATGCAATATTTCCGTTGGGGTGCCCAAATTTATGCACCTGCCTTAATTCGTTTTGATGCATATTGCACATTTTCTGTTAATCCAATAAACCTTATTTCACTACTGAAATATTACTGTTATTTGATAGATCAAAATGAAATTGCTGATCCAAACATCCAGTTACAGGTAGCCCTCAGTTTACGCCGGGGTTAGGTTCCAGAAGGAGTGGTTGTAAATTGAAACCGTTGTAAATTGAAACCCAGTTTATAATGTAAGTCAATGGGAAGTGAGGGAGTTAGGTTCCAGGCCCCTCTCAAAATTGTCATAAGTAACACCTAATACATTATTTTTAAAGCTTTGAAATGAAGACTTTAAATGCTAAACAGCATTATAAACCTAATAAAATAATCACACAACACAGAATATATAATTAAACTAAGTTAAATGAACAAAAATTTTTGCTAAACAGCATTATAAACCTAATAAAATAATCACACAACGCAGACTTTACTTGCATTTTTCTGCAAACAGTTCTTTCTATGCATTCCAATCTGGACTGATTTATAGACAGGAAGATCTTGTTCCTTTGCAAGCTGCTCGATAGCTCAGGTCTGGTTAAACTGATGAATTTCAGTTTGCTTGGCTTGCATATCTTTGCTACAACACAAGTGGACAGCTCCACCTACTGACTATTTTAATCAATGCACTGCTTCTCAATGCTTTTCAATAGCAGTCACATGACTGAGAAAAAAGGTTGTTATTCTGAAACAGTGCAAATTGAACCCTTGTAAACCGAGGGCCACCTGTATTTATAAATGAAAATCATGGAAATTGTCAGGGGTGCCTAAAATTTGCATACAACTGTATATATCTTTGTGAAGAGCTACCCTAAATAATTTATATAGTTATCAATGGTATCAGATAAAAATATGCCAGGACTATAGTAGGCTAACCTAACTTAAATATACGGCGTCACAATGTGGCTGTCCAGAGATTTTTTTTGCCTGCTCCCACTTCCTCAATTTGTTGTGTGTGAATTGTGTAGGTATTTTTCAGCACTTTTTCTTTGATGACATTGTTAAAAAATCCTCCTCTGTCTTCTCATAATACTCACCCTCTTTTTGTGGGACTTTATTTTAAAGAAACCTGACAGTCTTCTAGAAACACCCAAAGCAGGCCCCAAATATGCTTTGCTATTTTTTAAGCGACCCAGACCCTGCTCCTTATCACAAGACTATGCCTGATTGGTTATGCCATATAGATAATTAATCTGTCTAGCACAGGTATGAATTGGAGTTACAGTTTGCTCTTCATTTCTAAAACTCCCCATTATTGTCCGCTCTGGTAGAATTCAATATACATGTTTAAGAATCAAAGGGGAAATGTACGGTTGGGACAAATTGTGCAGTCATAATCAATGCCTATATTTTCTTCATAAATGTAAAGAGTCCACAGCTGCATTCATTACTTTTAGGAATTTAGAACCTGGCCACCAGGAGGAGGCAAATACACCCCAGCCAAAGGCTTAAATACTCCTCCCACTTCCCTTATCCCCCAGTCATTCGTTGCCTTTGTCCCAGGAGGTTGGCAGAGAAGTGTCAGATGTTTTCGATAGTCTCTTATGGAGGGTAGTACTCTTCGGGCATGGGACTGGAGCTTTAAGTAGTCCTGTCAGCCTCTCAGTGAGAGCATGGGTGAAAGTTAGAGTCCGGAGATGCAGGGAGATTCTTTCTGCGAAACCATACCGACTCATATTAAGAGCTCCACAAGCAATCAGCGTTGACGAGTTTCGCTGCCTGTTTTTTTCTCTCAAGTCCATGGCAGAGGCGACGCTACTGTCTGTCACACTTGAAGGGCCGTGTTCCTGTTCCACGGCGTAGATTCCGGTAAGATTGTTTCATTTTACTTTCATCATGGATGTATTGTAATTTCAATTGTTTATCCGAGAGGGGCTACAACCTTTCAGGGATAACTTTAACATAGGGTCTCAGTGAGGCTCCTTTTTGTATCTAGGAATTAAGGGTTAATATCTCCTGAGGAGGATTATTGAACAGGGGGGTTTATAATCATGTTTGTTATGTGATTCTGTCTGTTTCTGTGTAGTGTTGCTTCGGCTCATGGCTATATTGGAACATAATGGCCTATGTCTAGTGACACAGCCTTTTCGGTTGGGCGCACTTTTGCATAGACTGCACGGTTTACCTTGTGACCCCATTTCCGTTTTCCTGCCCCCGTGGTGACAGAGAGATCCTGGTCCGCTGGTGTCTGGTTCTCTGGAGGCGGCAGTGTCCCAGTTATGGAGGATTCTTGGAGACGGATGTCTCTGATTCAGACTCTACTTCTTGCGAAGAATATGAATTTACCCGGGTGATACATGACCCTCAGTTATGTTCCGAATGCCGTTTTAGAGTGCTCTGTTCCTCGGGATCGGGGAATCAGGTGCCCACTGAGCCATCCGTCTCTGGGGATTCTATTTCTCACAAGACGAGTTCCCTACCATCAACTCTTACTACGCATGCAGGTAATGGAAACGCTACTTATCCTTTCTAGGGAGTGTGGCCTGTTCCCACCGTAGGTTACGACACGGTTTCGCATGGCCATATCTTTGGAGCTGGTGCATCTGCACCTCCCGGGAGTGTGCTTACGATATTATCCGTGTTTCGTTAACCGGGGCTCGTCAGGCGTGGGATCGCCTGGTCCAGTTCAGCTTTCCGGGGGAGCGACTGCCCCTGAGGCCTCAGGGGGTCAACCTTCGGGGCCGGTGTTTCGTTTTGTCCCGGCGGAGGTATGTTGCACCTTTCATTTATAGACTGGTGCGCCTTTGTGTCCTACTAAGGCACGTTTTTGGTGTTGCTGGAGAATCCCACTCTTAATGGGTCTAGGGATTCTCAGTCTTACTCTTCGACTGGCTTGCATACATAGACATAAGGGGATGGAAGTCTCGGACCCCTGTTGGGCTGGTCCTGCGGGTCTGTCCGTTCTTCCTGGGCGATAGCCTACGGGTTTCCTTATCTTTTATTTTCATCTGGTGAGGATGATTTTTATTTGGTTTAAAGCTCATGTTGTGGTGTGATGTTTCCTTCGGGAACTTTCCTCTCTGGAATTGATACTCGCAATTTTGTTCGCTCTGTTTACAAAAGTCTGTCTGACTGTTCTTTATCCCTCCATCATCGAGGGAGACTTTATGAGGCCTTGACAGTGCTGGGGCCCTTGGTTTCAGGGTGGTCCTGACTGGGTACAAATCCTTCTGTCTTTGAGGCCTAGTTCAGTCACATGGCACCTTTGTTCCGGTGAGGGCACCCAGTGATCACAATATGATTGTGTGATTGTCTTGTTTTACAAGCTTCAACAAGTCTTGAGGGTCCGTGGTTGCTTAGGGGCATGGAGGCTCTGTCTTCCTTTGGGAGTTAGTCGTCTCCATATCAGGGGCGATAGGAGGTGTTGTTTCTTTTTCCAAGCTTTTTGCTCAGGGTCTGTTTTTCTGCCTGGGTTCGGGATGCTTTGCATTCTTCTCCCTTGGGTGTAGTCCTCTGGACCGTTAATCTGAAAGGATTATGGAGACTAGCCTTTCTTCTACTCTCTTTCGGGTGACTCTGTTCTCATTTTAATTTCCTTAAGGCTGCCCTTGGGGCCTTTGGGCTCTAGAGAAATGGTGTGACTTTGTAGTGGCCTAGTACCTTGCTGGGGGGGGGGTGTTGACCTCCGGCTAAGGATGTTCTCTTCCCTTTGGGCTTGGAATTATGAGTGAGTCCTGTACCCATTTTCTGGGGTTCCTGGTTCTTATCCCCTGTGAGGTCTGATTGCTTCAGACGTGGTATCTTGTGTTTCCTGAGGGTGTCGTTCATTCTATGACAATTCTGGGTCCCAGGTCTGGAGTTCTTGTCTTGGATTCTTCTTGGATGTCTGGAGACTTATGACCCAATGGACTGGTTCGGGACAACCCAGTTTTTTTCAGGGACCCTATGTTGCGACATAGGGGCTAGCTCATTGGGCTTGCAAGCTGGTAGGCCAGAGTTCTCATCCACCTTCAGGTACTGGTTATAAACTTTAAGGCCTGATTGTCCTTCGGACGTAGTGTGCTCCTCATTGGGGAGTTTTTTTCTCTGTTGGGTCAACAGTGGTGTCTGGATGATTTTTCATTTGGTCCATGTTTTGATCATACTATGGCTTCATGTCTTGTGTACATGTACGCTGTTCTTATCTGTGTCCTTCCCTTTGGAGGGGATAGTTTATCTTCCTTATGAGTTGGAGTTTCCGCTCTCTGGAGGGTCCTTTTCCTGCCCTGTGTGTAGGAGGTTGGATCACGTCGCTTATTTCTGTAAGGGGCAGCATCTGCTGCTCTGTGGGCTCTGTTCCACCTTTTGGAAATTGGTCTCTCTATGTAGAGACTGTCTAAGATAGTTGTGACAGGTCTTCCTACGGATCTATTGCACTTTTCTTTGTTCCAGGTCCTAGGGGGTTCTCCTTGGGAGTGCCTTATTTTGGAGGAGCGGATTAGGTTGGCACCCGAGCTCTGTTGGGGTGGGTGATTCCACCCTTTTTTTCTTCCATTCCCTGAGGGCTTGTGGTTGGGGTCTTCTGTCCCCCTGTTTATCAGACATGTCTGTCGCTTGGCCTGGTCTGGTGTTGGAGCAGGATCTGAGATCTGTTGCTCTGCTATTTCGTCCTCAGAGCATTTGAGGTACAGTAAGCCTTTTTGAGGTTTCTCCTTTCTCCACATTCAAGATTTGTGGGAAGGACTGGCAGCTCTTAGATAGCCTGCGACTTTATCCGCTAGTTAGTGGATACTTAGCAATCTGAAGGATCCTATCTTCAGCTGCTTTCTTCTTGCCCTGCAAGTATTTAAGTTTTTAGAGTCATTTTTAAATGACTGCAGCGTGCAGTGTTTTTGCTTCAGGTGTTGTTCGTCAGACCTATCTGAGCTTTCTGCTCGAGGTTTCGTTCTGAATATTTTGGTATTCTGAGATACCTTTTTGCGACTTGGGGACCTTCGTCTTCAGTTGCTCTCTAGAGTGCAGTTGCACTGTGTTTTTGCTCTGTTTTTTTATTTAGGACTCGTGCCCTTTTTAGGTTTTTTTTTGGAGTTCCTTATGCTAGCTGGAAGCTAGCTCAGCATACTAATGCACTGTGGCTACTCTGCACTGTAGCAAAACGAGGGTTGCAAGTTCGATCCCTTAAGGGGAATTATCCACGCTTTACAAGGACAATCATGTTTTCTTTGTGCCTTTTCTTCTTTGTGGAAGAATACGGTAGTTTGTTCCCTTTCTTTAGTAAGGGGTATGTTGTTTGGAGACCGACTGCTGTGGACGGTGTCTCTTGGAGGCTGATGACTTAGTCGAGTCTAGTTCCTGCGGTCTCTAGCAAGGCTATGGACTATAGCTTGGGTATTGTTTTCCCAAAAGTAATGAATGCAGCTGTGGACTCTTTCCATTTATGAAGAAAAACATAAATTATGCTTAGCTGATAATTTTCTTTTCTTCAGATGTAAAGAGTCCACAGCTCCCCGCCCGTATATTTTCTGTGGGGCATCGGTTTATTTTTGTTCTTCCGGCACCTTTTTTTTTACCCTGATGTTTCTTCTACTGTTCCTTGTTCCTCAGCAGAATGACTGGGGGATGAGGGAAGTGGGAGGAGTATTTAAGCCTTTGGATGGGGTGTCTTTGCCTCCTCCTGGTGGCCAGGTTCTAAATTCCCAAAAATAATGAATGCAGCTGTGGACTCTTTCCATCTGAAGAAAAGAAAATTATCAGGTAAGCATAATTTAAGTTTTTTTTTTAACACATTGCTTAATTGAAACTTGTTTACAAACAAATAGTTTTTTGTTTATGGCAGTTAATAGAATCTTCACTGGTCCCACAAGTGGAAAAAATCCATAATGACTACTCAGTTGAGAAGGTTTTACAGTACACCTTTGAGCCAAGGAGGTGACGGCATTGTTTTTGTGTTCTACAGTTTAATGTGCTGTATGTAATGGCCCAGAGGTTCGTGCTTACTCTACTAGGGCATAGTTGTCAACATTTAAAAAAAAATTAAACTGCTCCACCCACTCAGTTCTGTGATCAAAACACACCCATTTGATAGTAATAGTATAATTATCTACAATAGTAGGCAAGTAACCCCCCCCAAGGCTGGATTGGCCTACCTGGATACCTGGAGATTTCCCGGTGGGCTGCAGCAGCTGGGGCTGGAAAGCTACAATTTAAAGGGTGATTAATAGATTCAATTGGGCTGTAGGGTGCCTATATAACAACAATCTGGCACGTTTGTTTAATAAAAACCAATATATTTTAATTCTTAAAAAAATATTGGGGGAAGGAGTATCCCAGTAATCTCATTTGAGAAAAATGGGGCATGCAAATTCTACTGGCTCAACGTAAAATAGGGCTGTTCTCCAAATTTTGCAGGGCTGCTTTTTATTCCCAGTCTGGCCCTGCCCCCTCTTTTTTACAACAAATCAGCACAGCTCCTCTGATTTGTGGCAGTTTAAACATTGATCACCCAGAGAAGGTGCAGCAAGGAGTTCCCGTCTAGACCTGATCTGAGTGATCAAGCAGATTACTTGCTGCACACACAGCCTCTCCTGCAGCTCCTCCCCATTAACTTGTGTCACACATGCCCCAGCTCTGCTGCAGCCCTCCAAATCTCCTGGAGGGGACATTTCCAGGGACTGTCCCTGAAAATCAGGGACTGTTGGCAACTATGCTAAGGGTGGAGTTAAGGGTACTCTATGGATGCAAAATGGATGGTGTTCTGTTCAAAGAGCTCACAGTATTTACTGTATTTGTGCAAGTTAATTCCCTAAATAAACAGTATACTGCAAAGTTGTTTTACTTCACAAAAATAAATATTTTATATAACAAGTGTTTGATGTCCCTTAAAGTGCCATTAAATACAGCATAATTGCATAATCAAGTATGGGAGGGGCTAACTAATGATCACAGGGAGGGGGGAGGTAGGGGGAACCACTACACTACAGATAAAACAATAAATTATAAATAAATAAAAATAATAATAATAATAATAAAACATATACATTAGGAACTAGCAGAAAGCTGCCAATATCTAAGATGGCCACCACTTGTAGGAGTGAGGGTTACTTGGAGGGATTAGGGAGGTGAGATGGTTGAGGAGGGACCACTAGACTGCGGGAAAAAAAAAAAAAAATAATAATAATAATTAAAAAAAAAGCCCTAAAGTGCATACTGGCAGACCTTCTGCCAGCACCTAAGATGGTGGTGACCAGTGGGAGGTGAGGAAGGGAAGAGAGCTGTTTGGGAGGGATCAAGGAGTGGGAGAGTAATCTCTACTCTGCATAAAAAATTAAGCATGCAAGCTAATTGATTTACCCCTTCCCTGCCAGGAATTTCACGTAAGGTGCGCAGCTACAATTAGCGGCATTCTAATTGCCAAAAAGCAATGGCAAAGCCATGCATATCTGCTATTTCTGAGCAAAGGGGATCCCAGAGAAGAGTTTATAACCATTTGTCATATGACTGCAGTAGTTGTGTGTAAATAATTTCAGTAAGAAACCCAATAATCCTTTTAAAAACAAGGGCACTTTAATTAATCAAAATTTACATTTCAAGCGTTTTCTTCAAAAACTTACCTTTTAATCCTGAAAGCCGCTCCAGCGCTTCCTCCGCCCGTCGCGGGTCCAAAATGAGAAATCCGGCTTCATCCAATCACAGCGTTTCCTCAGGCCATGATCCCCCCGGGGGGAACACCATAATTGGAGGAAGCCGGATTTGTCATTTCTGATGTAAGCAGAAGCTGCCGACGACCGTGGGAATCGATGGAGCAGCTTTCAGGATTAAAAGGTAAGTTTTTGATGAAAACACTTGAAATGTCAATTTTAATGAATTAAAGTGCCCTTGTTTTTAATAGGATTATTAAAAGCCGGGCACTAATTCGTCAAAATTGACCTTCACTTTAAACAATTTGTATTAATATCTTGAGGTGGTGTATGTTCCTTTATGTCTATTTCAAAACATTTTTCTCAGCCTTAAAGGGACAGTGCACTGTAAAAAATTTCCTCCCCTTTAATGTTTTCCCAATTACCTTTTTTAGCTGCGGTAGTGAAAATAAATTATTTACAAATAGCTACTTTACCTTTAGACTGCCATCTATACTAAAAATACTGCAATACATGTTATAGAAAATCTATTTTAAAGGGATAGTAAAGTCCAAACTAAACGTTCATGATTCAGATAGGGCAAGCAATTTTAAACAACTTTCTTGTGTACTTTTATCATCAAATTTGCTTTGTTCTCTTGTTATTCTTAGCTGAAAGTTAAAACTAGGTAGGTTCATATGCTAATTTTTAAGCCCTTGAAGGACGCCTTTCATCTAAATGCATTTGATAGTTTTTCACAGCTAGAGGGCGTTAGTTCATGTGTTTCATATAGATAACACTGTGCTCATGCACGTGAAGCTATTTAAGAGTCAGCCCTAATTGCCTCAAATGCAAGTCTGTCAAAAGATCTGAGATAAGGAGGCAGTCAGTAGAAGCTTAGTTACAAGATAATTACAGAGGTAAAAAGTATATTTCTATAACAGTGTTGGTTATGCAACTGGGGAATGGTAAATAAAGGGATTATATTGACCACACATTAAGTATTACTCCATTTCATAAATAAGGACACTGACACTGAAGTGGGTGAAAAAAGGCCGCAGCCCGCATTTATTAAACCTTAAGTTAAAACTTAACCACAACTTTAACTTCTCACACATCACGTGCCTTCCACTGGCACTCCGCCAGGCACGCCTCCCAGAAATAACCTCTCCCCTTACATGAGGAGGTACCAGTTTACTCAATTAATTAAAACTTAAAGCTAGCATCCTGCCTCAGCTGCGACAGCCAATAAATCAGGGCGGGAGGGCAGCTTCTTAAAAAAGTGCCAGCTTCCGCTGACCACACCCACTTAAAGCCTCTTGCCGGTCTCTAGCCACTCCCACCAATTACATCACTCAAGTGGGTTCAAAAACCCCTCCTTGCAAGGACTTAATCCGGGGTTGCCTTGACCCCACATTAAGTATTACTCCATTTCATAAATAAGGACACTGACACTGAAGTGGGTGAAAAAAGGCCGCAGCCCGCATTTATTAAACCTTAAGTTAAAACTTAACCACAACTTTAACTTCTCATAAAGGTGCTTGCCCCTCTCCACATCACGTGCCTTCCACTGGCACTCCGCCAGGCACGCCCCCAGAAATAACCTCTCCCCTTACATGAGGAGATACCAGTTTACTCAATTAATTAAAATTTAAGGCTAGCACCCTGCCACTGCTCAAACTATCATCGAGCACCACCCCACAGGGCTAAGGCTTTTTTCACCCCTTCGCTTAGGTTAAAATTTAAAAGGTGGAGCCCTACTTCATTGAGGTGAACTCCGTTCTTCAGAAAGAAACATCTTCCTTACTCTCCCTCAAATTCCACGTGCCTGATTCCAAAACCACCTAACTTAGACACAAAACTCGTCACCATCCTATTAACTTTCCTACTAGAAGTTTCTAACCTTCTGATATCCCAAGCTGACCTCCAGCATAGCCGGCATTCAATGTCCAACCAGACAACCAACAACTGCGGGAACAACTCTTAACCTACTCAACCCCCACCTAAACCTCCACTAATACTTTCTGAGCCATAAAACCCAAATCCTTGCCCCCCCGCATGAATCACCAATATATCAGGGGGCCGAAATAACCTGGCCTTATCAATCACCCACTACCTGGTCCCACCTCAAGCCCCGAATCCCAAACCATTTAACTACAACTAGATCTGCAGAACAATTCAACTGGGTCCCTGAATCCTTCACTGCTGCCACCTTCCTTGCCCAATAAATGTAAGAATGGCCCACGATCCAACAGTGAAGCGGACCTGCCAAAATAAAAAACAACTATAACTCCAACCCCGGCCTAACATACAATTTAAAACAATCAGATCTCCACCTCCCAATCCTTTTCACCACACCATCACTCGACTCTAAACCCCTTGCCTCAGTTGCCGCCCCGATCCTAAAGGAATCGCAACCAAACTCACTTCCATCCAAACCCACCACTCCAAGCACATTCCTCATCACCGCCCCAAATTGATAACGAGCCAATGCGGACCCATCCTCGTGCAACAACAGAGGGCTTTCGCCGAATCCCTTACGCACCTCCAAAAATTCCCTAACTGCCGTTACCGGGCAGCACACACCCCCAACTTCCAAAAGCCGAATCCATGTCCCTTTACTTTCCTGATCCGTCTTAGACTTCCTTAACCACAACAGCAACTCATGCGAGTTAATTACCACATCCTTACACAGCATCCCCCCATTATCCCGTCTATTCACCCCTACCAATTCTGAGACTCTAAAAGCCCCAAAGAATGCTAAGAAAAAAGCCGCTCGAAACAACAAAAATTAAAATGTACAAAAACACACCCCAGGCAAGGGCATAATCACCTTCTGCAAAACTGAGAGCCCAAACGGCCGCCTCTTATCAGCCTTCCGCTACCACGAACCAACCCTCTGACCGCCATGTATACACCAAAGTTCTTAGTTATGTCCTCCCATCCCAAAGGTTTAAACAGGAAAGTCAACGCTGCCATCTTCCGTTAAATAACAGATCGAGACAGCTTAACCACCCTCCAATCCTCAATCCAGTCCAAAAGTACACTGACATCACCTGCCAAGGAACTCCTAGCTGACTCTAACCTATTTAACCACTGCAGCCACACCACCACATAAGCTCTCCAAGTTTCCGGAGCTACAGCTCCCCCAGCTAACCTCAGCAATCTTGTAAGCTCAGCTGCTACATTTCTTCCACGCAAGGAGTGCCGATCCTCTCTGCCTCCGGTGCCACGTCCCAGAACCGCTGCCACTGAAAATGAGAAAGGGCATCAGCAACCACATTCTCCTTCCCCGACACATGAACAGCCCCAAAGCAGAAGTTGTGTCTCAAACATTCAAGAACAAACATTCTGAGCAAACCCACTACAGGCTTGGAACTAGTAGACAATCGGTTAATGGCAAAAACCACCCCCATATTGTCCGAATGAAACAACACTTTTCTATTTCCAAGCCCATCACCCCACACCTTGACCGCCACCACCAAAGGGAACAATTCAAGGTAGACTAGATTCTTTGTTAGACCAACTGCCGCCAAATTCTCAGGCCATGAGCCAACGCACCATTTCCAACCAAATATTGCCCCGAAGCCATGGGCCCCTGAAGCATCCGTGAACAAATGCAACACCCCATTTGGCACCTTGGTGGCTTGAATCAAAGATCTCCCATTAAACTCAGCCAGAAAAGCTTTCCAAACTCTCAAATCCTCCTTCAAACCATTAGACAAATGAATCCTAAAATAAGGAAGCTTGACTCCTACCGTTGACAAAGACAATCTCCGACAGAAGATCCTCCCCACCTGAATTATCTTACACGCAAAGTTCAATTTCCCAACCAACAACTGCATCTCCCTCAAAGTAAGATTTTTCTTCACTAAAACCCCATCAATAGTTCGAACCAAGTCCTCAATCTTGTCCTCCGGCAACCTACACTCCATCAACACAGAATCATTACAGATCCCCAGAAAGCTGAGGACAGAAGACGGGCCTTCTGTCTTCTCAGCAGCAACCGGCATCCCAAAATCCTTAGCATCCTCAAAAAATGCATTTATCAGTTCCTCACAAACTCCCGAACCAGCCGGACCTACAAACAAGTAGTCATCTATATAGTGAATGAAGGAAGACCACCCAGACCGCTGCCTCACCACCCACTCCACAAAGCAACTAAACTTCTCAAAGTAGGAACAATATATGGAACAGCCCATTGGCAGGCACAAATCCACAAAGAATGCATCACCAAAATGGCAACCCAACAAATGATGACACATAGGATGAACCGGGAGGAGCCTAAATGCAGACTCAATATCCACCTTAGCCAATAAAGCACCCTGACCAGCCCCCCTAACCAAATCCAACGCCCTATCAAAGGATGCATACCTCACCGCCGACACCTCAGGATCAATTCCATCATTTACCGAAGAACCTTTTGGAAAAGATAAGTGATGGATCATTCTGAATTGACTTGGCACCTTCTTCGGAACCACACCCAATGGAGAAATCCTCAAGTTTCTTAATGGGAGGGTCCCTAAATGGGCCAGCCATGCTACCCAAAGCCACCTCTTTCTCAAGCTTAACCGCCACCACATCAGGATAATCATTCGTCGATCTGAGGTTACCCGAAATACCGGCACCCACACCCTCAATGAAGGGGATACGGAAACCCGAGCTGAAACCTGACAACAATAATTCATCCCCTGCCTTACCCCATCACCTACCGTACCGCCTTAGCCAAGGCGCCATCCTTTTTACTCTCACCGGCATCCTGGCTCGTAGGAGCCACCTCCCCTTTTCCCGCTAATTTTGCCTTTTTGAAACACTTGGAGCCAGAGTGGTTTCCCCCACAATAAGAGCATTCATGCTTGTATTTACAAGCCGCTCCGAACCGGCACACTCCCTCATTGAATTGAAAGCAGAGCCCTTTTCTAAGGGCCACCGCCGATGTCCCCAGTGCTGCTCCACTACTGCTCCCATCCCCAGGCCCCCGAAAGGGCTGGCCCGATCTTAATGGCGTCATTAACTCCAGCCATATCCCCATATCCCTGTCATCCCACCTCATTTCCGGATGAACCGCCATCCTCTGCCGGAACTGCTTATCATATTTCCACCAAGCAAGGCCTCCGTACGTCTTGCAAGCCCCCGCCACCTCATCAAGGTAACAGAACAAGGCAGAACACAATTCAGGGTTCGTCTCACCCACAACACTCGCCAATATACAGAAAGCCTTAGACCAATTAGACAACGTCTTTGGTAATCTCCTGTATCTTTACAGCTCTTCCTCTTCCTTCTTTGTCGAGTCCCCTTTTGAATCCTCCTTAATATCAATAAATTGGTCAACCAAGAGCAGGGAGAGAATCTCCACAAACTCCTGTTTCCAAATCTTTTCCTTGACCTCCTTTGTTAAGTGGATCCCCAAAGGGCCCACTGAACATAAACACGGCCGCCTAAAAGACTGCTCCGACATTTTTACCACGGGCCCCCTAGCACTTACTATTCCCGGCTGCCCCAAACCTGACCGCTCCTGGGACCCAACCCCCGACGCCATGCCTTGAGCCACCCATACCCCCACATGGTCCGGCGAACACCAGCCCCATTCACACTCCCACTCTTCTGCCCACCTTCCAACTGCGCCACCAAATCCTTCAAGCCTTTCAACACTGACTCACACCTCATATCCCCAGATGTACTCCATTTAGGCACTGAACATGCTACGATACTCTCACCTGTCTGTCCCAGCACTGTACCAGGTCCCCCGCCAGTCTTCACTCCTGTTCCAACTTCACTCCTGCTCTCCTGGCGCTCCCTCTCTGTAACATGACTGCCTTCCCTTCCACAGGGAACTGTACTTTTCTTGTCGCTCCTCCTCTCAGGGGATCGTGACCTCCTGGTCCGGCCCCTTTCCCCTGTATGTCTATCCAGTGTGCCCCATACAGACGATTCACCAGCCTCCTGCCGTCTATGATAAGCCAGAGGCGAGCGGGACCTCACCCGTTGCTGTGACACCGGAATCCTGCTTCTGCTGACCTGCCTCCTCCTCTCCCTGTGCCGCACCTGAGACTGAGAGGATGCAGAACCCCTATTACCTTTCAATAAGCCCCCCGTCCCCCAAGTTAACCACCCTAACACCTCTCTCAGAACTAGCCCTACCCACAGCCTCCCTGTCACTCCTCTCAGAACTAGCTCTACACACCGCCTCCCTAACCCTCCCACCCCCCTCAGGCACCAGAACCCAGAGTAGCTGCATTAATGCATCCAAGTCCCCTACCTGGTCCGCGGTAACAGGTCCAGAAGTAGTAGGCTCCACCTCCTCTTCATCCGCAAAATCACTGTAGTCATCCTCGAACCACAGTGAGTCACTGTCCATAGCTGCAGAAATAGTTTCCCTTCCAGCGTCCCCTTCCAGGGATAAAACAGCCGCTGCCTCCAAATCTGTGAAAAAACAAACATTAGCATGCCTATCCACAGCCCTCACATGCCCTCGGCCTCTGATACCTCTCCCACTGCTCCTCATCCTGCCCGCCCCTTTATGAGCCCTACGCACCCCTAACTGCCCCTGAATAACCCCACCCCTGTTTTCTGGCACATCACAACGCACCCTCAGTCCCAACTCCCTGACACCTTCATCTATTCCCTCACTCCGTACTCCCACACCTCCAGTCCCAGCAGAGTGCCCACCTAGGCCTAAACAGGCCCCTGCCTGGTCCCGCCCACTATGTAGGCTCTCCTGAGCTGTTGTCTCCAGTACCTCAGCCCTTGTCCTTCCCACAATAGTGCTAGGCCCCACCACAGCAGCCGTACACGGTCCCGACATACCTTCCTGGCTTCCATCAGCCGGCACTGTCACCTGCTCCGTTACGCTGGCATCACTGGTCCTGGATCACCACCTCCCGCTACCCACATCAGCCTCCGCCACAGTGCTGGACCGCTCCGCCCGTCTACCTGATCTATTTCCAGATCCAGGGGCCCTCTCCGGCATCCACCACCGGCTTCTAGAGTCTCGCCTGCTCCCGATCGATGGACTGAGCCTCTCTTGCGGACGGGACCTCCTTTACCGGCCTCGACTGGCCCTCTGCCTCAACTCCGCCACCCGCTGTGTCGTCTCCTCCAGCGCCGTTGACCGCTCCGTCTCCATCCAGCCTCTGCTGCAACCAAGCCAGACCGCTCGACTGCAACAGCTCCTGTACCCTGCCGAGGACCATCTGCAAGTCATCCATGGTAAGTACACAGAGTTCCCGCTCCAGTTTCTTCCAGCTTAAAAAAGTGCCAGCTTCCGCTGACCACCCCCACTTAAAGCCTCTTGGCGGTCTCTAGCCACTCCCACCAATTACGTCACTCAAGTGGGGTCAAAAACCCCTCCTTGCAAGGACTTAATCCGGGGTGTCCTATCTTTGTAAACAATAACATTTTTGGTGTTTACTATCCCCTTTAACAAGAAGCTGCATTAGAAAATAATCTCCCAGTGGGTGGGGTAGGAGAGAGCACATTTCAGCTATGATTACTATCTTGTTTAGTAAAACTGTTAGAATATTGCTCATATCACACAAACTGTGAAACATATTCAGAAGTACAAAATGATTGCTAGAATATTAATGCATGATTGCAGTTAAGCATTTGGACATTTTAAAACTGTTAAAGAACAATTAAAACAAATGATTATGAAGTGTTAATTGCACACTTCCAATAATTAGTATTAGAGGGGGAAAATGCTTTTAAACACATAAGACAGTTAGCATCAATACCGAATCAATTACTCAAAATGTTTTCCTTTCACCTTGACTATATGTGAAAATGAAAGATATTTTACCTAAAAATTTGTTTAGCTCACACTAGTAAGTGCTCTATGAACACTTATCCTTCAACTATTATAGCTACATGTTGGGGAAAAAACAGCCAATCAGCTTCATTTGTGCTGATGTCACACTTGCTGTCATATCATGAGATTTCACTGAAACCTCAAGAGATTTCCTAGTAAATTTAATTAAAGGGACACGTAACACTAAATAAATTCTAGACAGAATGATGCATACAAAGAAAAGATTAGTCTGAGAATAACATGTAGATGTATTTTTTAAAGTTTCATTTGCTGTTTAAATAGTGACAAAATAAGTTTTAGTGTCTATAAAACAATTGGAGCTGCCATGTTGTAACTTGTGTTACCTTCTCTGCTGTGGCCAATCAGGGATAGTTATAAATAGGTCACTAGAGTGTGCAGCCAATGGTTGTGAGGAATATAACAGTGTTCTGCACTTCCATTTCTAACAGGAACTGAAAAGTTCACAATTTTAGAATAGAATTACAGGAAAAGGGGACAAAATAAATAATGAAACTATATTGCAGACGTATTCTTATACATATGATTTATCAGTTTATATTGCTATCTCAAAGTGTTTAATGTCCCTTTAAACTGAAAAGAGAAATAACATGACCGTGCCTGCACATGTCAGATGCACACTCCCTTGCAAGTCATGGGTCTAGCATCTTGATTGGCTGCTTAAACTCTCTTTACAGTGGGCTTTGGCCACTGAGGAAATTTTGAGGTAAAATATCTGCCTTTTCTAAATAGAGATGTTCAGGTGATATTCTCTTCAAAATGTTTTCCTTTCACCTTGACTGCAAATACGTTGTTTATGGGTAGGTCTGCTAAAAACCTAACCTTTTGTTATAAAGCTTTGCATGTTCAAACTTAATAAAACAGATTTATCACAGGCTTAAAGGGACTTAAAAGTGCAAAAAAGAAAATGCTCTGCACTTTTGCTGACATAAATATGTGTTTAACCTATGCAAAGGGTTTAAACAAATAGTTATAGTGAGCTCCAGAACAGCAATACACCACTGGGATCTAGCTTAACACATCTGGTAAACCAATGACAAGAGGCATATGTGTGTAGCTCATACCTCCCAATATCTGCCAGATAATTTCTGGTATGTGCAAGGTTGAGAGCTTGTGGGAAATAGTCCCCCAGTAATTTGTGGGAGTATCCACATGTGGGATGGGTGGGGTTATGTATGGAGGGGTTAAGTCATGCGTGGACATGTCCAGGAGCTCTGTGGGTGTGTCCTAGTGGTCAACAGGCATATCTGTGTGGGGCTAACTCAGTGCTTTAAAACTGGGATACAAGGGGCTCCTGAGTGGGAAGGGGGCCATACCTCCCAACTCCTGCAGGAGGGTTTAGCCACCAATCACCTGAGCTCTTGAGCATACCTAGATATGCTTTTAAACAAAGGATACTAAGAGAACAAATTCAATTTGATAACAGAAGTATGTTGGAAAGTTTCTAAAAATTGCACGTTCTGTCTGAATTATGATTGTTTCATTTTCACTTTCATGTCCCTTTAAACACAAACCTGATTTCCCTGTAAATGTTATATATAGTTAAAAAAAAAACATCTTTGCAATATACTTATTATTTATTTCACCCTCCTTTCCTGGAATTTATACTCCAGACGCCTAACCCTACTACTATATTCTACACAGTGATGGCTTGAACACTGTATTATCTCATTTATATATTACCCTAACTGGGCTCAGCAGAGGAGATAAGATACTTTGTGTATGTTCCTAGACTGCAAAACAATTTATTCAGACAATATTCATACTTGTCTAACAAGTCATTTTTACATGCAGTAAGACACAGAACTGTATGGTGTTTTATGTCCCTTTAATTTAGAAATATTTATTTAGCAGACTTTAATAGGTTAGAATGGGGGAGATAATTAGCAGCAATTGCATCAGTTTTTATATTTTAAAGAACAATTTGCACTCAAATAGTGTTCAATCAATTAGCCAACCCCAGTGTTATAGAATGTTTATGTTGCGGGTAAAGTCAGATATTGGGTAATCCTAGTATTACCCGGGTAAAACGGACATTACCCAAGTGGTTGTGGGTAAAGCCCAATGTATGATCATAAATCCACTCAGAGTGCGGAGTCACCGCATTAAACATATATAGCATGCACTTTAATTCCACCATCTTCACTATCTTTTTTGCCTCCGCCTGGGGGGACTTATTATTCTTTATTTATAAAGCGCCAACAGATTCCGCAGCGCTGTCCATGGGTAACAAAGATAAAAGAACAGTACAATATGAGACACCAGACAAAATTTAACAAACAAATACAGCAGGAATTGGGAGCCCTGTTCCTGTGGGAACTTACAATCTAAATGGGTAGGAGGGTGAGAAACAGGAGGTGGGGGACTGTAAAGGTGTGAATGATGTTAGTGTGGAGTTAGATGAGGGTAACTATTAGGCAAGTGGAATTCATTAGTTACTGATTTGGTGATAGGCTTCCCTGAACAAGAAGGTCTTTAGGGAGCGTTTAAAGGAGGATAGGTTGGGGGAAAGTCTGACCGCTCGAGGAAGTGCGTTCCAGAGGGTTGGTGCCGCACGAGAGAAGTTCTGTAGTCTAGCATGAGAGGAGGTGATGGTAGAAGAGGCAAGGAGAGGGTACAGAGCGTCGGGAGAGGTAGATTAGCCTAGCAGAGGCATTTAGGATGGATTGAAGGGGGGAGAGGCGGGAGAGAGGAAGGCCAGTTAGTAGGTTGTTACAGTAGCGAAGCCCCCTTTTAAACCTCATTCACCAAGGTTCACTTGGGGTGGATGCCAGAGAATCGTCGGGGTGCCTTCCTTGAAGCCCCCAGGCGGAGGCAAAATAAATAGTGTAGATGGGGGAATTACAGCACATTGGGATTTACCCACAGCCGTTTGGGTAATATATCCGTTTTACCTGGGTAATCCTAGGATTACCTGGATTTCTTACTTTACCCGTAACATATACACATAACAAATGAGATCATTTTTTTTGTATAGTCTCAAAACTGTGACTTCTGTAATGTACAGTGCATGTAAATAGGAATTATATGTTTGTTACTCATTAGTCATTTTAATAATTTTCAATAGATTAGAACTGAATGATTTGATGCATAAAAATGTAACTGAAATTTCCTTTCTCCCATTAAGGTTTCATTGAGAATTCTATGTTAAAGTCTGATTTTGAAATATTTATACTTGAAAGCATTGCAGGAAAATTCTACAGGGGGGAGGGGGTTAGAAATGTACATAAAGGCTATGTCTGTTCCCAGGGGTGCTTCTGCTATCCTGTGCTGCCAGTGCCTCACAGCAAACATTGTTTTTTTTTTACTGTTGAACTAATGGGCAGTATAGCCAACCGCACATCCCGTAGTCTACAAAGAATGTTTTCACAATGTCCTGAAAAAATCCTTTGATTCTTAAATAAACTTTCATGGTTAAGATGGAGCAGGTAATTACAAGACATTACAATTTACTTCTAATATCAAATGTACTTTGTTCTTTTGGTATCATTTGTTTAAAAGCATACCTAAGTAGGTATGAAGTAGCAATGCACCACTGGGATCTAGCTGGTGATTGGTAGCTATGCACAGACCTTTTGTCATTAGCTCAACAGATATGTTCAGCTAGCACACAGTAGGGCATTGCTCATCTGGAGCTAACTTTAACCACTTGTGCCATATGGACATAGGTATTACATCACATAGTACTTTGCTCAGTGTACTGTGTTGATGTAGTACAATGATGGCTAACCTTGGCACCCCAGATGTTTCAGAACTACATTTCCCATAATGCTTAAATAGACTGCAGGGTGTTTAAGCATCATGGAAAATGTAGTTTCAAAACATCTTGGGTTCCAAGATTAGCCATCACTGTCATAGTACCTACGTCCAGCACAAAGAAGCATTTTGTGGTCTTCAATGTCAGCTTAGGCAGCAGGAGCCCAAACCAGGGGGCAGCGGCTACCTGCCTTCATATGGTAAGGGAGGGATCACAAATTGTGCTCCCTTACCCTATGAAGCCAGATTGTTGATCGTTACAGAGAGTGATTATGTCTGTGTCACTCTCTGTAATGATCTTCCGTTGGTGGCGAGTGGGAGTGGTGGGTGGGAAGGAGGGAGGCAGCTGGGTGGCCGAGCACAGGAGGGTAGGGAGGGGCGTGCTTTCCTATACTATGGAAAATTGTTTTAAAGGGAGAGGGAAGGATGGGTCCCTACATTAAGGAAAAATATTGGTTGGATGGATGAGGGTTGACTACAGAAAAAAGTGATGGGGAGATATAATAAATGTAAAATAGAAAAATAGAAAATAAGAATAATTTGTTACTGACAGTGATCAGTGGGATGAGGGGAGGGTTAGAAAACTGTTTGGGCAGAATCAGGGAGGTGGGTGAGAAGGAATCCCTGCACAACAGAATCTTTAAAAAAATAAAAATAAATACAAGCCATAAACTACATACTGGCAGACTGTCTGCCAGTACCTAAGATGGTGGTGACCAGTGTGGGGAGGTAAAACAGTTGTTTGGGAGGGAGAGATCAGGGGATGGGAGGTGTCAGGTGGGAGGGTAATGGCAGGTGTCAGGTGTGAAAGTAATCTACACTACAGCTAACTAATTAACCCCTCCCCTGCCTGGAATTTCAAAAGTGTGGTGTGCAGCTGCAATTTGTGGCCATCTAATTGCCAAAAAGCAATGGCAGAGCCATGTATGTCTGCTGTTTATGAACAAAGTGGATCCCAGAGAAGCTTTTAAAACCATTTGCCTTAAGACTGCGGTAGTTGTATATAAATAATTTCAGTAAGAAACTCAAAGTTTGTGAAAAAGTTAGCATTTTTTTTCATATGATTGTATTTGGTTTCCAAATAGTGGCATCAAATATACCAAAATGGGCCTAGATCAAAACCTTGGTTGTCTACTTTAAAAATCTATTTAGTTTTCATAGGTAAATTTAAAAAAACAAAGGCCCTAACTCTGTTAAAAATTCTACGGTACTTGGGCAAGTTTTTCTCTGAAATTCCCTGTAGTAATGGGGTTAACTATTTATTTACCCCTTTGCAATTATTGCAAATAGTGGAATAATTCAATGCATTAATACATTACAGAGTTTTCTTTTCAAACTTTTATGTCCATTTAAGATGTCTTTGAGAAAGCACTATGCAAAGCACAAAATGCGTCAGTGACGTAGGTAGTTGTGTCCGATAGAGTATTGCTGGTTTTAATGTTTATTCCAATAAAGATTTATTGTTTTGAATAATTCCCTCTTGGACATTCACTGGTATACTCTGTAACCATACTATATACACTTTTGAGCGACTACCATGCTAAGCATCAATCCAATGTTGAGACTTGCATTTTAGCCAATGTTGAATCATAAATAGCTCCACCGGTGTAAGCACAATGTTATCTATATGGCACACATGAACTAGCAGTGTCTAACAGTGAAAAACTGTCAAAATGCACTGCTATAAGAGGTGGCCTTCAATGCATTAGCAATCAGTTTAAGCCTACCTAGGTTTAGCTTTCAACAAAGAATACTAAGAGAACAAAGCAAATTTAATGATAAAAGTAAATTAGAAAGTTATTTTAAATTGCATGCCCTATCTAAATCATGAAAGTTTAATTTTGACTTGACTGTCCCTTTAAATATGATAAATTAAGTAGATTTTAATTTATTTTTTTAATTATTGTACATTAGAATCATTACTGTTTAATTGTTACTTCCATATTGTATTAAGTTAGCAATCAAGGAGGGTAAAATAAATATCCATTTTGCTTCTGTAAACATTTTGTGGCCTTTCTGCAGCTCTCAGTGAAAACAAAATGTGTGCATGCTTTTACTCATTGGCATCTCTGATAGGGGCAGGAGGGCACTAACCCCCATACATATTGGGTGGCCTCTCCCTGTACTCCCTAACCGTGATCATCCTCTAACTACAGTGTTAGTTTTTTGTTTGTATATATACACCATTGCCTAAGTGCAGAGTACTTCAAACCATGGGTCAGTACCCATTACTGGGCTGCAACACCATGTTTACTGGGTCGCAACTTGTGTGTGTTGTAGGAAAGTGTATGTGGTGTATTGTATGAGAGTGTGTGTGGTGTGTACGTGTATTGTATGAGAGTGTGTGTGGTGTGTGTGTTGTATGACAGTGTGTTTGGTATCTGTGTTGTATGAGAGTGTGTGTGTGTATTATATGAAAGAGTGTGTAGTGTGTGTGGCATGTGTGTTGATTTAGAGTGTGTGTGGTGTTTGTGTTGTATGAGTGTGTGTGAGGTGTGTGTGGTGTATGTGTGTGTGTTGCATGATCAGTGTGTGTGTGTTGTATGAGGTGGGGTATGTGTTGTATGAGTGTGTTTGTGTTGTATGAGTCTGTGTGTGTGTGTGGTGTGCGTGTGTGTTATTACCTTTTACAACACTTTCAAGTTTGATTACAATCAGGAATAAAGTACGCACACATTTTATTTACTTTGCCAAAAATTGCAGCTATCATCTTGTAAATTACTTCAGAATTTTTCAGAATAAGTATAAAAATAGGTTCACAAAGGTATGTGGTACCATTGCACTGGATCTTGGGGAAAAAAGTTGGAAGAACCCTGCTTTAGTGAACAGTGCCCCTAGATGCAATTGTCAGCTTACACCAGGCTTTACTTTAATGTATGTATCAAGGATGTCAAACTGGTGTCTCATGGGTCACATGCTTCCCTCTGTACTAGTTTTTGCTGCCCCCAAAACAGAGAAAGAGCAGAAATAAGAATTTTTGCTGTAGGTTTTGTGGCCTGAGGAAAAGAAGAAGGTGGGCACAACTCAAAAGAGGGGAGTACAGCAAACAGTGGTAATCTGCAAGTTTACATAAATTTGGTGCTGCACCACTAGACTTTTTTGGCAATATATAATTATTTGTGTGTTTCATCTACAGCCACCATGTGTTAGGAAGTTGGCCATCACTGTTAAACTGGTTTACACTTATAATATATAATGCAACCAAAGCTTACCTGCAAAAAGGTTTCTATTTTAACCCACATTAACCCCTTTAATTCAGGCATAGTTTTGTTTGTAGCAAGGACTGTCTGGGCATTTCCATATGTGGAAGGTGCTATCCAGGCCATAGCTTCTTCAGAATGCACTCGTGCAGGTGCACGGTAGGGGTCAGAGTCACTTGGCACCTGACTAAAGCAGTCTACAGTATAATGCTGAAGCTTTCACAAAGCATGTGACATTACTCTTATGGAAACAAGCAAGCCTCTTGGCAACAAACAATAGCAGTACCTGCTGTCCCTCCTCACCCCCCTTGCTTGCATGAGTAGTTATCCTCACATGCACACTTTGTTATATGATAGCTAAAGGTTTGGCCTAGGACACTGATAAGGGAGGGTGGAGCAAGCTACACTTGACAACACTAAAGTGTAAGTAATTTTGCAGATGTTTGGAAATTTTATTAAAATACTTATAAGCTTTTTTTTTACACTTTTTTTTCACACACTGTTTTACCTCAGTTGACCCTTTTTATAGTATGCACAAAACTCAAAATGTTTCATGGCACTTTAAAGACCCATAAGCCTAATCATCAAAAATATTTATAACTTGTTTCTGGTGCTGAATGAGCCCTAGGGCCAGATATTATTAAATTCTACATTGAAGATGCCATGACTCATATATTGAAATCTTTACCAATTATAACTTATTCTGTTGGCTAGGCTTTAGTAATCAGAATAGTTTTCATTTTGTATAGTTTATCTCTCTTTTGAAGCATATTTTTGGAAGAAATACATATGTCAGTTCCAAAATCCTATAGGTTCTGTACATTTAGCCTAAAGATTGTTGCTTCTTGAACAATATATTGTACAAGAGGCCATTTCTGGAATACACTATGGGGTAGATTTATGAACTGTATTGCGAACATGATTTGCTACAGCAGGTGAAATGCTTGTGCAATGCCGCCCCCTGGTCACTGGTGACCAATCGGCTGCTAGTAGGGGCTGTCAATCATCCCCATTGGATCGGGATGATTTCAATCAATCTTATGACCGTTTTTTCTTAACTTCTGTTTCAGGCAAGCCTGAAACGATGGGACTCTGAAGCAGTGTCCGCTGTTATTATTTTTCTAATATCCTGTAATAGGGGGGGGGGGGGGGGGCAATTTTCATTCTCTCCCTCAGTCTTTTGAGCTCCTTCACACACTGGTGGTGCAGACTATTGCACTCTGGTTATACTGCCACTAGGGACACAAATTAAATAAAGACATATGTTTGACTGTTTTTTTTCTTCTGTATACAGATTTCTAAAGAGATGCAGACTTTCATTATGAAAGGATTAAAGCATATCTGTATGAAATGAGCAATAGAGGCGGATGTCACATTCAATAGAAGCCAGTACAAGTTACATTGTGCTGATAGCTTATTTTGCATCAATTCATATATTATAAAAGAGAATCTCAAAAACAAAAAGTCTTATTTAGGGGAGCCTCAGAAGAATTTTCTTTCATAAAGTTTCTACCTCTTCAAGTGTAAAAAAGAATACAACACATGTTTATGTGCTCTTATTAAAAGACATGAAAGAAAGGGGAGTTAGTTTCTTTAACTTCTTTAACTCTTTTTGATAGACATAGGGGCCAATTTATCAATGTCTGTCCGACATGATACACTGTAGCGTATCATGTCCAACAGACATCACTGAATGCCGACAGCATTTAACATTGCATTTAACATTGCACAAGCAGTTCACCAGAACTGCTTGAGCAATGCCGCCTTCTGCAGATTCACGGCCAATCAGCCGCTAGCAGGGGGTTTCAATCAGCCCGATCGTATAGGATCGGGCGGATTGCAGACCGCAGCCTCAGAGGCAGCGGACCAGTTATGGAGCAGCGGTCTTAAGAGCCATAGATATATAGATAAAATAGCTAGATTAGATAGATAGATAGATAGATAGATAGGGTAAATAGATAGATAATATAGATAGATATAGATAAACCTCTGCTCAACACTACTTACCATTAGACATACAGTATGCACATTCTAACACAAAGCTAATAAAGAATTTGTAACTGCTAGTTTATTTAATTCTAGGTCAGTGTTGCTCCATTAACTTCTATACTACTGGGGACAGTAATTTTATGATTTCTAATAGCAAATTGAATCATAATTTCTGTTTTAAAACTCATTTCCTTCCATAAGGCAGGGAGAGTCCACAACTTAATTCCTTCCTGTTGGGAAATACAACACCTGGCCACCATGAGGAAGCAAAGACACCCCAGCCAAAGGCTTAAATATCCCTCCCACTTCCCCTATCTCCCAGTCATTCTTTGCCTTTCGTCACTATAGGAGGTGGCAGAGAAGTGTCAGAAGATTTGGATAGTCTTGTATGGGTATGTTCCCTTCGAGAAAGGACTGGAGTTTTAAGTAATCATGCCAACCTCTCAGTGAGAGTATTGATGAACGTTATAGTCTGGAGATGCAGGGAAAGTTTTTCTGCGAACCAATCCAGACTGTCGCTAACAGCTCCTGAGCAATCAGTGTTGACAAATTTCACTGCTTGCTACTACACACTCGTCCATGTCAGAAGCACTGCTGCAAGACTGTCACACTTAAGAGGTTGTGCCTGCTCCACAGCATGAATCCTGGTGGGTAAGACCGTTTTTTATATATACAATTTAAAACACTATACAGGGTCCCAGTGTGGCACCTTTATACCTCGATAGGATCAAGGGTTAATATCTCCTTCAGGGAGATTATTTGAACAGTTTGGGGATTTATATCTGCTTAATGTGAGAGTTTTTAGGCTCATAGGCTGTGTGTTTTCACTTTAGTTTTTGAAGTGTTGCACAAGTCATAATAGCTTGGCGCCCTTTTTCATAGCAGTTGAAGTCCTGTCTTACGTACCACGTGACCGGGTGCGGTCTCTTTCATTTTCTAAGATCCTGCTGCAGACATCACTCCTGAGGAGAGCGTTTTCCCTGTTAGCTGTCTGGGTCTAGGAGGTGGTGAGTGCTCCAGCCATTGGGAGTATTAAGATGCTGTTTTTTAAATAAAAGCATTTTCTTTTTGATTGTCCTCTGATACTACATTAGAAGGTTCCGCTCCTTCTGTACTGATTAATAATTCCTGTTTATATTGTGAGGAGGCTGTAGTTTGCCCGCCGGCTAAATTTTGTTCCAGTTGCCTAAACACTGTTATAAAGTCTAAGAAGGGAGACAAGCCTACTAATACTCATAGTGCTATTAGCCCTTCTGAGCCGTCTACTTCTCAGGAATCTGGGTCCCGAGAAATTACTACCCTTTCTAAATTACCCACTCCACATGCAGTTCCCCGCGGCTCAACTAATCCTCCATCTGGAGGGGGCTTTTTTCCAACAGACTTTACCGCGCAGTTACAATCGGCGGTGTCTAACAAACGCAATTGAAAGGTTAAGCATAGTTCTCCTGACCTAGAGTCATCAAAATATTTGTCGGATTTAGCTACTATATCTCAGCTATCCGAGGATGAGTTAACCTCTGTAGCTTCAGAGGGTGAACTTTCTGAGTCGGAAGAACCCTCCTTAAGATTTAAAATTGAGCATCTGCATTTTTTAGTTAAAGGAGGTTCTGTCTACTCTAGAGGTTCCAGAGGCTACACTCCCTAAAGAGCCTAAGATTCCTAAATTAGACTGGGTTTACGAAGATAGGAAGGTCCCTCTGACTTTTCCTGTGCCAGTTAAGATGGCAAACAGTATTAGTAACGAATGGAAAAGAGTAGGAACTTCTTTTTCCCCTCGTCTACTTTTAAAAAAATGATTCCGGGTCCCTGACTCTCAATTAGATTTGTGGCTCCACCCCGAAGGTGGATGGCGCTATCTCCACGCTGGCTAAACAGACAGGCTGGATAGCCTGTCGAGAGATTCGCTCTCCTGGTGGCTCCGTCCAGAGCATTTGTCCCAAGGCACATGTTTTTTGAGACCATCCTGGGAGATTGTGACTACAGACGCAAGCCTTTCCGGCTGGGGAGCCGTTTGGGTTGCCAAGAAGGCACAAGGTCTTTGAACTCAGGAGGAGTCCTCCCTTCCGATCAATATTTTAGAACTCCGGGCAATCTTCAATGCCTTGAAGGCTTGGCCCCTTCTGGATTTGTCCCAGTTTATCAGATTCCAATCAGACAATATAACCTCGGTTGCTTATATCAACCATCAAGGGGGAACGAGAAGTTCCTTGGTGATGAGAGAAGTATCTCAGATACTAGAGTGTGCGGAGACTCACAAATGTACACTGTCAGGGATCGACATTCTGGGTGTGGACAACTGGGAAGCGGACTTCCTCATCAGGCAATCCTTTCACCCAGGGGAATGGTCTCTTCACCCCGAGGTGTTTGCAGAGACATGCAGTGAGTGGGGGACGCTGGAGATAGATCTCATGGCATCCCACCTTAATACCAAGCTACGGGTCGAGGTTGAGGGATCCTCAGGCGGAATTGATAGATGCCCTATCAGTACCACGGAGGTTCAGTCTCATATATCTTTTTCCTCCATTGCCGCTTCTCCCTCGTGTGGTGGCTCGCATCAAGCAGTAGCGAGCATCTGTAATTCTGATTGCTCAATTGTGGCCTCAAAGGTCATGGTTCGCAGATCTGGTAAGGATGTCCTCATCTCCTCAGTGGAGGTTACCTTGTTGCAGAGATCTGTTGATACAGGGTCCCTCCATTCATCAAAATCTAGATTCTCGGAGGCTTACTGCGTGGAGATTGAATGCTTAGTCTTAGCCAAGAGAGGGTTTTCTGAGAGTGTTATCGGCACTCTGGTTCAAGCTCGTAAGCCAGTTACTCGTTGTATCTACCATAAAGTGTGGAGGACTTACTTGTACTGGTGTGAAGAGCTTGGCTTTTCCTGGCATAAGGTTAAGGTTGCCAGAATTTTAACTTTCCTCCAGGATGGACTGGAGAAGGGTCTATCTGCTAGTTCCCTGAAGGGACAGATATCGGCCCTGTCGGTGTTACTGCACAGAAGATTGGCTGAGCTTCCGGATGTACAGTCCTTTGTTAAGGCTCTGGCTAGGATCAGACCCGTGTTTAGATATGGGCTCTGCCTTGGAGCCTCAATTTTGTTCTTAGTGTTTTGCAGCAGACTCCGTTTGAGCCTATGCGTACTGTTGACATTAAATTGTTATCTTGGAAGGTTCTTTTTTTGTTGTCTATTGCCTCTTTTCTGCTTTGCAGTTTGACCCCCCTTATCTGTTTTTTCATGCTGATAAGGTGGTTTTACGCACTAAATTAGGGTTCCTCCCTAAGGTGGTGTTGAATCGTAACATTAATCAAGAAATTGTTGTTCCTTCCTTGTGTCCTAATCCTTCTTCCACGAAGGAACGTTTGCTTCACAATCTAGATGTGGTTCGTGCCTTGAAGTTCTATCTTCAGGCTACTAAGGAATTCAGACAATCTTCCTCTTTGTTTGTCATCTGTACAGGGAAGCGTAAGGGGCAGAAAGCTACTACTACTTCCCTATCTTTCTGGTTTAGGAGTGTCATCCGCTTAGATTATGAGACAGCGGGATGACAGCCTCCTGAGAGGATAACGGCTCATTCCACTAGAGCAGTGGCTTCCTCTTGGGCTTTTAAGAATGAAGCACTATAGCAAAAGGCAAGAAGAGCGCAAAGCAAACGCATCTAAGTGCAGCTTAAAAATGACATTTATTAACAGATATCCCTATCCATGAAAATAACTCACAAGATTAAAAGTCCTTCCTTGTATGATTCACGTTGTTCCTCACCTCACTAACACAATACCAAGAAATATATGATTAAGATAGGTAGGTTTAGAATATGGGATTTCATTTTAATGTGTTTTTCACACGTATAGGACTATTAGGGCTTTATAGGATAAGATAATTGGTCCCCTTTTGTTTCCATATGAATATCATTATCATATAGTCAAATTAATTGAGCTCTCAGTAGTATGATCATACGAATTATGTATTTGTCCGTATAGGATAGTATAATGTGAACATTATCCTAAAAAAAACAAAAAACTTTTTTGACATATAAAGTGTGCCCCTTATTCTAATCCTGTAATGGCTCACATAAAGTATTATGAAGCTGTTTAGGATATATTTATGTATTTACCTTTGTGCAACATAATTAATTGCAGCATTGTTCCTATGTTATGTTAAATGTATTATCTTGTTGTATTGGTGTCTGAACATGGAACATTTAAGGTAAAAGGTTTTGTAAGGATGTTGAGCTTTTAATATGCAAGCATGTAAAGGGTTAACAGTAGGGATCTTCCTATTTCCGCCTATAAATAGGCAGGAAGTAAGTAAGTTTATTCACTCTTGAAAAAGTTCCTAGTTGGAACGAAACGTACGTCGAGTGTTGTTGCTTTTTAACATTCCCTTTGAGGCTACAATTCTTGTGACAGCATTAACGCTGTTTCATAACGTGAGCCGAGGGTTTTTAGTTTCTGTTTTACTACTCTTTATATTATATATTTTACGAGTGCTTATTCCGGCCTCTATACTTGGAGCCGGTTATTGTATACCTAAGACTGCTTAGTGATTACGGCACTGTCAGCCGCATAAGGACACACACCCACCTATTTAATCAATGAAGGTACAGGTGAAAGGAGGAGGATACAGCCCTGCAAACTCCGGAGCTGTTTTGCCGTCCGTACAAGTACACACACCCACTCTCTGGACCAATCAAGACACTTGGTGGGAGGAGGAGTCTACAGGCCTGCAAACTCCGGAGCTGTTTTGCCTTCCGTACAAGTAAACACACCCACTCTCTGGACCAATCAAGATGCTTGGTGGGAGGAGGAGTCTACAGCCCTGCAGACGCTGGAGCTGGTTTGCCATACATCTACTTTGTTTTATGCATATTTATACTTTTAATCTTGTGAGTTATTTTCTTGGATAGGGATATCTGTTAATAAATGTCATTTTTAATCTGCACTTAGATGCGTTTGCTTTGCGCTCTTCTTTGCTTTTCCTTTAGCGTTTCTATCGATGGGTCTGTGATGTGACTCTTTTGTTGAGAAGCTGCAGTTCGTTTAAAGACTGTATATACATACAAGACACATATAAGAGACTATTATAGCCTGTATCGGACATTGAGAGTTACTATTTTGGACAAGTGTGTTCTTGTGGACATTTATCTGTGACTAAATTACTCCTTTGCATGTATTATGTTTAAATCACCTATTATCGTCTAACAGCGCACAGTATAACTGTTTGTTTTTCATGCTTTTAAGAACGAAACCTCAATGGAACAGATTTGTAAGGCGACTACCTGGTCCTCCTTACACACTTTTTCAAAATTTTACAAGTTTGATGTATTTCCTTCGGCTGAAGCAGCTTTCGGGAGAAAAGTTTTGCAGGCTGTGGTGCCCTCAGAATAATGTCCGCCTCTTTTTTGTTCCCACCCGTTATTCATTCAGTGTCTTTTGGAGCTTGGGTATAGTTTTCCCAACATTAAGGAATGAAGTTGTGGACTCTCCCTGCCTTATGGAAGGAAAACATAATTTATGCTTACCAGATAAATTCCTTTCCTTCCTGGCAGGTAGCGTCCATGACCCCGCCCATAATTTATTTTTTTGATGGGCGGCTCCCTTTTTATGTTATTTCTTCTGGCAACTTTTATACCCTGATGTTTCTCCTACTTTTCCTGGTTCCCTCGGCAGAATGACTGGGGGATGGGGAAGTGGGAGGGATTTTTAAGCTTTTGGCTGGGGTGTCTTTGCCTCCTCCTGGTAGCCAGGTGTTGTATTTCCCAACAGTTAGGAATGAAGTCATGGACTCTCCCTGCCAGGAAGGAAAATAATTTATCTGGTAAGCATAAATTATGTTTTTGATTCAGTTTATTTCGGTCCATTATACAATACTGTGGCATGTGATCATCTTTTTGGTTGACTAGTCTGGCATTTCTTAGCTGTCATAGGGTGAAAAACAATCCTCAATGGTCTGATTCCTATGACTGAGCATGATAAAGCTGTCAAATCTCTTACTACTGGTCCAGATGGGCTTATTCCATAGTTTTACAGAATCATATTAAACTTGATTAGCTTTGTATAGCAACATACTATCTGTTGATTCAGTTCTGGAACATTTCAATCTATTGTAAATTATAGCACTTCTGAAGCCAAAGAACCTTTGTTGATGAGTTCCTGTAGGCCAGTAATAGCTAACATTGGCACCCCTGATGTATCGAAACTACATTTCCCATAATGCTCAACAAGACTGCAGAAAGCCTAAGTATCATGGGAAATTTAGTTTCAAAACATCTGGGGTGCCAAGGTTAGCCATCACTGCTATAGGCTTATTTGTGACCTTAACTGAACATTAAACCTGCCTTTCCATAACGCAGGGAGAGTCCACAACTTAATTCCTTACTGTTGGGAAATTCAACACCTGGCCACCAGGAGGTGGCAAAGACACCCCAGCCAAAGGCTTAAATATCCCTCCCACCTTCCCTATCCTCCCAGTCATTTTTTGCCTTTCGTCACTAGAGGAGGTGGCAAAGAAGTGTCAGAAGATTTGGATAAGTCCTATAATGGGTATGTTCCCTTAAAAAGAGAGGACTGGAGTTTGAAGTAATCATATAAACCTCTCAGTAAGAGTATTGATGGAGATGCAGGGAAAGTTTTTATGCGAAGCCATACAGACTGTTAGCTAACAACTCCTGAGCAATCAGTGTTGACAAGTTTCACTGCTTGCTTTTATTCACTCAAGTCCCTGTTAGAAGCGTTGCTACAAGGCTGTCACACTTGAGAGGCTGTATCTGTTCCACAGCATGGATCCTGGAGGGTGAGTCTGCTTTATTACTATAGCAGGGACTACTGTATAGGGTCACAGTGTGACTCCTCTATACCTCAATAGGATCAGGGGTTAATATCTCCTTTAGGGAGACTATTGGGAACAGTCATGTGGATTTTTATGAACTGCATTAGGTTTGGGCTTATAAGACTGTGTGCTTTTGGTTTTGGAACAAACAGGTTTCACTTTCGTTTTTGAGTGTTGCACAGCTCATATTAGCTTAACACTCTTTTGCATAGCAGGGGAAGTTTTGACCTGCGCACCACGTGACTGGGTGCAGTCTCTTTCACTTCCTTGCGATCCTGTTGCAGACAGTACTCTTGAGAGAGTGTTTTCCTGATAATTTGTCTGGGTCTAGTAGATGGTGAGTGTCCCAGCCATTGGGATATGAAAATGTTCCTTTTATATTAAAAACGCTTTGTTTTTTGTAACATTTTTTAATTCCATCTGTGAGATTACATACCATACTATGGAGGATTCTGATACTACGTTAGAGGGTTCCATTCCTTCTGTAGTGATTAATAATACCTGTTTATATTGTGAGGACGCTGTTGTTTGCCTGCCTGTTTAATTTTGTTCCAATTGCCTAAGCACTGTTTTAAAGTCTAAGAAGGGTGCTAAGTCTGCTAATACCCTTAGCACAATTAGTCCCTCTGAGCCATCAAACTCTCATGATTCTTTGACCAGAGAGATTTCTGCCTTGTCTACTCAAACTGGTTTACATGCAGTTCCCAGCGGCACATCTATCTCTCCTTCTGGAGGGGGCCTTTTTCCTGCGGACTTCACCACGCAGCTACAATCTGCGGTGTCTGCGGCCCTGAGTGCCCTACCTATCTCTGGGAAACATAATAGAAAGGTTAAACACAGTTCTCCCGACTTAGTCATCTAAATTCCTTTCGGATCTAGCCTGTATGTCTCAGCTATTTGAGGATGAGTTAACCTCTGTAGCATCAGAGGGTGAACTTTCTGAGACAGAGACTTCTGTTACTAAGTGGCGGAGGAACCTTCCTTTAGATTTAAAATTGAACATTTGCAATTTTTAGTAAAGGAGGTCCTGTCTACGCTAGAGGTTCCAGAGGCTAAGTTCCCTGAGGAACCTAGGATCCCTAAGTTAGACAGGGTTTATGAGGACAGGAAGGTGCCACAAACTTTTCCTTTACCAGTTCGAATGGCGAAAATTATTAGTAACAAATGGGAAAGGATTGGAACATCCTTTTCTCCCTCAGCAACTCTTAAGAAGTTTTTCCCGGTCCCTGACTCTCAATTAGAATTGTGAGGTTCCATCCCTAAGGTGGATGGCGCCATTTTGACGCTACCTAAGCGTACCACTCTCTCCCTGGAGGATAGTTCTTCTTTTAGAGAGCCTATGGACAAGAAATTGGAAACCTTCCTGAGAAGAATGTTCCAACACACAGGATTTTTATTCCAACCGGCGGCAGCAGTAGCCGCGGTGGCTGGAGCAGCTACATATTCTCTGTCTGAACCTATTGAGGTGGAATCTCCCCTTGAAGATATTAAGAATTAAGGCATTAAAAGTTGCTAACTCCTTCATCTTGGTCTGCGAATATGACTTCTAAATCCAGGTTGCTTTCTCTTCCCTTCAAGGGAAAAATCTTATTCAGACCGGGTCTGGACTCCATCATTTCCACAGTTACTGGAGAGAAAGGAGCCTTCCTACCACAGGATAAAAAGAACAGACCTAAGGGGCAACAATCCTCGAATTTTTGTTCCTTTCATTCGGATAAGTCCCAAAGATCTCAATCCTCATCCAAGCCGAGCAGCCCAAGAGTACTTGAAAGCCAGCTCAGTCCTGGAACAAGTCCAAACAGACAAAGAAGCCAGCTGATAACAAATCGGCATGAAGGGGTGGCCCCCAATCCTGGGTTTGGATCGAGTAGGGGGCAGATTGTCACTTTTCTCAGACACCTGGTTTCAGGATGTTCAGGACCCTTGGGTTCTGGAGGTCTTATCTCAGGTATAACAGATAGGATTCAAATCTCATCCACCCAGGGGCAGATTCCTACTCTCCAGACCAGAGAAGAGAATTGCCTTTTTAAGTTGCGTATGGCATCTAGTCTCTTTAGGAGTTATTGTCCCGGTGCCTGCATCAGAAAGAGGTCTGGGGTTTTATTCAAACCTCTTTGTGGTTCCCAAAAAGGAGGGAACTTTTTGCCCAATTCTGGACTCGAAGTGTCTTAACAAACTTCTAAGCGTTCCCTCCTTCAAGATGGAGACAATAAGATCTATCCTTTTCCTGGTTCAGGAAGGGCAGCTTATGACGACCATAAACCTGAAGGAAGCATATCATCATGTTCCGATACACAAGGAACATTTTCAGTTCCTGAGGTTTGCATTTCTGGACCAGCACTTCCAGTTCATAGCTCTGTCGTTTGGCTTAGCTACTGCTTCAAGAATATTTATGAAGGTTCTAGGGGCTCTTCTAGTGGTTGCTAGAACACGAGGTATTGCAGTAGGACCTTACCTGGACGATATCTTGGTACAGGCACCATCTTTTCGTCTAGCAAGGGGACACCCAGAATTTCTTCTAAATCTTCTTCGGTCACATGGATGGAAGATAAACTTGAAAAAGAGTTCTTTTACTCCAAATACCAGAGTAAATTTCTGGGCACGGTTATAGACTTGGTCTCCATGAAGATCTGGCAAACAGATCAGAGATGTTGCAAGCTAACAATAGCATGCCTTGCCCTCCAGGCCTCCTTGAGACCTTTGGTGTGCCAGTGTATTGAGGTGATTGGACTCATGGTGTCTTGTATGGACATCATTCCCTTTCCCAGATTCCATCTCAGATCTTTACAGCTATGCATGCTGAGACAATGGAACGGTGACCATTCCAACCTGTCACAACAGATATTACTGGACAGCCTGTCGAGAAACTCTCTCTCTTGGTAGCTCTGTCAAGATCACCTGTCCCAAGGTACGTGCTTCTTGAGACCGTCCTGGGAAATTGTGACTACGGACGCCAGTCTATCTGGCTGGGGAGCCGTTTGGGGTGCCAGAAGGGCACAGGGTCTGTGGACTCAGGAGGAGTCCACTTTGCCAATCAATATATTGGAACTTCGAGCAATCTTCAATGCTCTGAAGGCTTGGCCCCTTCTGGGTTTGTCCCAGTTTATCAGATTCTAATCAAACAATATAACTTCGGTAGCCTACATAAACCATCAGGGAGAAACGAGGAGTTCCTTAAAGTGACACTAAACCCAAATTTTTTGTTTCATGATTCAAATAGAGAGGACTATTTATCAAGGTGTCAACCGCAAATATGCTGGAATTCCGCAGCGTAATTGTGGCGAGCCTGATTTCCCTTATTTATCAAAGCCTACAGACCGGCAAAAGTTGAAATTTGTGACGTAACATACGATCCGCCGGTCTCAGTCCGACACAGATCAATGCTTACGTCATTACAGATGTTCAGAATGCAAATTCAGCACTATCTGACTACTTTTGCTAGTTATCAAATATCTAACAGGTATGCTCGCCACTATTCCGGCCCAGCGTACCTGGTTTTCAATCCGCCGCCCTATAAGCCGCGGATGCCATAGGAATCAATGGGAGTCTGAAAGCAGCGAAAGCTTATGTTCGATGCTGCAAGATATCCCATTGATTCCTAAGGGAGAATAAAAGTTATGTTTAGACCTAACACCCTAACATAAACCCCGAGTCTAAACACCCCTAATCTGGTGCCCCCGACATCGCCGCCACCTACCTACACTTATTAACCCCTAATCTGCCGCCCGACATCGCTGCAACCTACATTATACTTATTAACCCCTAATCTGCTGCCCCGACATTGCCGCAACCTACATTATACTTATTAACCCCTAATCTGCTGCGCCCGACATTGCTGCATCACCGCAACTAAATAAATGTATTAACCCCTTAACCCCTGGCCTCCCACATCACTAGCACTTACTAAACCTATTAACCCCTAAACCGCCAGCCCCCCACATTGCCATAAACTAAATTAACCTATTAACCCCTAAACCTAACAACCCGCTAACTTTATATTAAATATTAACTCATCCCTATCTTATAATAAATTTAAACTTACCTTTAGAATTAAATTAAACTATATTAAACTAATAATTAATCTACCCTAACTATTATACTAAAATTACATTAAACTATATTAAACTATTAATTAATCTACCCTAACTATTATACTAAAATTATATTAAACTATATTAAACTATTAATTAATCTACCCTAACTATTATACTAAAATTACATTAAACTATATTAAACTAATAATTAATCTACCCTAACTATTATACTAAAATTACATTAAACTACAAATTAAATTAACTATATTATATATTTAAACACCTAACCCTACTCAAATTATTTAAATCTACTATTAAAAACTGCAAAGTTACAAAAAACTGACAACTAAGTTACACAAAATAAGAAACACTAAGTTACAAAAAACTAACAACTAAGTTACAAAAAACAACAAACACAAAGTTACAAAAAAAATTAACACTAAGTTACACAAAATAAAAAATAAATTATCAAATATTTAAACTAATTACACCTAATCTAATAGCCCTATGAAAATATAAAAGCCCCCCAAAATAAAAAAAACCCCTAGCCTACAAAAAGAAATCAGCTCTTTTACCTGTAAATACAAATACCCCCCAACAGTAAAACCCACCACCCACACAACCAACCCCCCAAATAAAAACCTAATCTAAAAAACCTAAGCTCCCCATTGCCCTGAAAAGGGCATTTAGCTCTTTTTCAAAAGCCCAAACCCTAATCTAAAATTAAAACCCACCCAATAAACCCTTAAAAAAGCCTTACACTAACCCCCGAAGATCCACTTACAGTTTCTGAAGAGCCGACATCCATCCTCAACGAAGCGCAGAAGTCCTCGTCGAAGCCGGTAGAAGTCTTCATCCAAGCGGCCGAAGTCTTCATCCAAGCCCGCAGAAGTCTTCACCCAGACGGCATCTTCTATCTTCATCCATCCAGCGCGGAGCGTCTCCATCTTCAAGACATCCGGCGCGTAGCATCCTCTTCTTACCACGTCTTCTTCCGAATGAAGGTTCCTTTAAATGACGTCATCCAAGATGGCGTCCCTTAGATTTTGATTGGCTGATAGAATTCTATCTGTCAATCGGAATTAAGGTTGAAAAAATCCTATTGGCTGTTGCAATCAGCCAATAGGATTGAGCTTTCATCCTATTGGCTGATCCAATCAGCCAATAAGTTTGAGCTCGCATTCTATCGGCTGATTGGAAGATGGAGCCGCTCCGCGCTGGATGGATGAAGATAGAAGATGACATCTGGGTGAAGACTTCTGCGGGCTTGGATGAATACTTTGGCCCGCATGGATGAAGACTTCTGCCGGCTTCGATGAGGACTTCTGCCACTTCGTTGAGGATGGATGTCGGCTCTTCAGAGACTGTAAGTGGATCTTCGGGGGTTAGTGTTAGGCTTTTTTAAGGGTTTATTGGGTGGGTTTTAATTATAGATTAGGGTTTGGGCTTTTGAAAAAGAGCTAAATGCCCTTTTAAGGACAATGCCCATACAAATGCCCTTTTTAGGGCAATGGGGAGCTTAGTTTTTTTTAGATTAGGTTTTTATTTGGGGGGTTGGTTGTTACTGTTGGGGGGTATTTGTATTTTTATTTACAGGTAAAAGAGCTGATTTCTTTGGGGCAATGCACCGCAAACGGCCCTTTTAAAGGCCATTGGTAGTTTATTGTAGGCAAGGTTTTTTTGTGGGGGGGGGGCTTTGTTATTTTCATAGGGCTATTAGATTAGGTGTAATTAGTTTAAATATTTGATAATTTATTTTTTATTTTGTGTAACTTAGTGTTTATTTTATTTTGTAAATTAGTGTTTGTTATTTTGTGTAACTTAGTTGTTAGTTTTTTGTAACTTAGTGTTTGTTATTTTGTGTAACTTAGTTGTTAGTTTTTTGTAACTTCGTAATTTTTAATAGCAGATTTAAATAATTTGAGTAGGGTTAGGTGTTTAAATGTAATATAGTTAATTTAATTTGTAGTTTAATGTAATTTTAGTCTAATAGGGTAGATTAATTAATAGTTTAATATAGTTTAATGTAATTTTAGTATAATAGTTAGGGTAGATTTATTATTAGTTTAATATAGTTTAATTTAAATCTAAAGGTAAGTTTAAATTTATTATAAGATAGGGATGAGTTAATATTTAATATAAAGTTAGCGAGTTGTTAGGTGTAGGGGTTAATAGGTTAATTTAGTTTATGGTGATGTGGGGGCTGGCGGTTTAGCGGTTAATAGGTTTCGTATGTGCTAGTGATGTGGGAGGCCAGAGGTTTAGGAGTTAATACATTTAGTTAGTTGCGGCGGGGTCCGGGAGCGGCGGAATAGGGGTTAATTAGTTTATTAGAGTTGTGGCGGTGTCGGGGAGCAGCGGGATAGGGGTTAATAACTTTATTAGAGTTGCGGTGAGCTCCGGGAGCAGCGGGATAGGGGTTAATAACTTTATTAGAGTTGTGGCGGGGTCTGGGAGCAGTGGGATAGGTGTTAATAACTTTATTAGAGTTGCGGCAGGGTCCGGGAGCAGCGGGATAGAGGATAGGGGTTAAACATTTTAGGATAGTGGCGGTGTTTAGTGACGGTATAAATAAAGCTGGGAAAAAGCCGAATAGTAGCGAGATCGATGACTGTTTAGTTAACAACAGTTCGCTGCTCATCGCCCCGTACTTGGTGCGCGGCTTTTTGACAGCTTTTTTGTTAAATATGGAGAGCGTATTCAGGTCCGCGGCAGCGATGTTAGGCGAGCGTATTGGTTCCGTCGAATGCAAGTAAGTTGACGGCTTGATAAATAGGCCTCAGAGCATGCAATTTTAAGCATTTTTATAACATACTGCTATTATCAATTTTTCTTCATTCTCTGGCTATCTTTATTTAAAAAGCAGGAATGTGATGCATAGGAGCCTGCCCATTTTTGTTTGAGAACCTGGGTTATGCTTGCTTATTGGTGGGTAAATGTAAGCTTCCAATAAGCAAGCGCTTTCCATGGTGCTGAACCTAAAATGGGCTGGCTGCTAAGATTTACATTCCTGCTTTCAAAATAAAGAGAGCAAGAGAATGAAGAAAAATTGATATTAGGAGTAAATTAGAAAGTTGCTTAAAATGTCATGCTTTATCTTAATCATGAAAGAAAAAAATTGGGTTCAGGGTCCCTTTAACGATGAGGGAGGTTTCTCAGATCTTAGAATGGGCGGAGACCCACAACTGTATGCTGTCAGCGATCCACATTCCAGGTGTGGACAACTGGGAAGCAGACTTCCTCAGCAGGCAATCCTTTCCCCTGGGGGAATCGTCTTCCCAGCCCAAGGTATTTGTAGAGATATGCAGCAGATGGGGGATGCCGGAGATAGACCTTATGGCCCCCCGTCTCAATGCCAAACTACCCAGGTATGGATTGAGATTGAGAAATCCCCAAGCAGAACTAATAGATGCTCTGGTGGTTCCTTAGAGGTTCAGACTCATATATCTATTTCCTCCATTACCTCTTCTACCCCGTGTGGTGGCTCGAATCACACAGGAGCAAGCTTTGTTGATCCGGATTGCGCCATCCTGGCCGCGAAGGACTTGGTTTGCGGGGATGTCCTCATCTCTTCCATGGAGGTTACCCTGTCGCAGAGACCTGCTACTACAGGGTCCCTTCCTACATCAAAATCTAGATTCTCTGAGGCTGACTGCATGGAGATTGAACGCTCAGTCTTAGCCAAGAGAGGTTTCTCGGAGAGAGTCATTTACACTTTGATTCAAGCTCGTAAGCCAGTTACTCAGAGCATCTATCATAAGGTGTGGCAGACGTACCTACACTGGTGTGAGGAGCGTGATTTTTCTTGGCATAAGGTTAAGGTTGCTAGAATTTTATCTTTCTCTTGTTAAGTGTATCCAGTCCACGGATCATCCATTACTTGTGGGATATTCTCCTTCCCAACAGGAAGTTGCAAGAGGATCACCCACAGCAGAGCTGCTATATAGCTCCTCCCCTCACTGCCATATCCAGTCATTCTCTTGCAACTCTCAACAAAGATGGACGTAGTAAGAGGAGAGTGGTGTATTATAGTTAGTTTTTTAACTTCAATCAAAAGTTTGTTATTTTTAAATGGTACCGGAGTGTACTGTTTCATCTCAGGCAGCATTAGAAGAAGAATCTGCCTGTGATTTCTATGATCTTAGCAGAAGTAACTAAGATCCATTGCTGTTCTCACATATTCTGAGGAGTGAGGTAACTTCAGAGAGGGAATGGCGTGCAGGTTTTCCTGCAATAAGGTATGTGCAGTTAATATTTTTATAGGGATGGAATTTGCTAGAAAATGCTGCTGATACCGGATTAATGTAAGTAAAGCCTTAAATGCAGTGATAGCGACTGGTATCAGGCTTATTAATAGAGATACATACTCTTATAAAAGTGTAATATAAAACGTTTGCTGGCATGTTTAATCGTTTTTATATATGTTTGGTGACAAAACTTATTGGGGCCTAGTTTTTTTCCACATGGCTGGTTTGATTTTTGCCTAGAAACAGTTCCTGAGGCTTTCCACTGTTGCAATATGAGTGGGAAGGGCCTATTTTAGTGCTTTTCTGTGCAGCTAAAAATACTGACAGAGACATTCAGCTTCTTCCTGCATGATCCAGGACATCTCTGAAGGGCTCAAAAGGCTTCAAAGTCGTGTTTGAGGAGGGTAACAATCACAGTAGACTGTGGCAGTTGTTGTGACTGTGTTTAAAAAACGTTTTTGTCATTTATTATTCTGTTTTTGTTATTAAGGGGTTAATCATCCATTTGCAAGTGGGTGCAATGCTCTGCTGACTTGTTACATACACTGTAAAAATGTTGTTAGTGTAACTGCCTTTTTTCACTGTTATTTCAAATTTTGTCAAAATTTGTTTCTCTTAAAGGCACAGTAACGTTTTTTATATTGCTTGTTAACTTGCTTTAAAGTGTTTTCCAAGCTTGCTAGTCTCATTGCTAGTCTGTACAAACATGTCTGAAACAGAGGATACTTGTTCATTATGTTTAAAAGCCATGGTGAAGCCCCATAGGAGAATGTGTACTAAATGTATTGATTTCACCTTAAACAGTAAAGATCAGTCTTTATCTATAAAAGAATTGTCACCAGAGGGGTCTGTCGAGGGGGAAGTTATGCCGACTAACTCTCCCCACGTGTCTGACCCTTCGCCTCCCGCTCAAGGGACGCACGCTAATATGGCGGCAAGTACATCAGGGACGCCCATAGCGATTACTTTGCAGGACATGGCTGCAATCATGAATAATACCCTGTCAGAGGTATTATCCAGATTGCCTGAATTGAGAGGCAAGCGCGATAGCTCTGGGGTTAGACGAGATACAGAGCGCGTAGATGCTGTAAGAGCCATGTCTGATACTGCGTCACAATATGCAGAACCTGAGGACGGAGAGCTTCAGTCTGTGGGTGACGTCTCTGAATCGGGGAGACCTGATTCAGAGATTTCTAATTTTAAATTTAAGCTTGAGAACCTCTGTGTGTTGCTTGGGGAGGTATTAGCTGCTCTGAATGACTGTGACACAATTGCAGTGCCAGAGAAATTGTGTAGGCTGGATAAATACTATGCAGTACCGGTGAGTACTGATGTTTTTCCAATACCTAAAAGGCTTACAGAAATTATTAGTAAGGAGTGGGATAGGCCCGGTGTGCCCTTTTCCCCACCTCCTATATTTAGAAAAATGTTTCCAATAGATGCCACTACACGGGACTTATGGCAGACTGTCCTTAAGGTGGAGGGAGCAGTTTCTACTTTAGCAAAACGTACCACTATCCCGGTTGAGGACAGTTGTGCTTTTTCAGATCTAATGGATAAAAAGATTCGAGGGTTACCTTAAGAAAATGTTTATTCAACAAGGTTTTATTTTGCAGCCCCTTGCATGCATTGCGCCTGTCACTGCTGCGGCGGCATTCTGGTTTGAGGCCCTGGAAGAGGCCATCCATACAGCTCCATTGACTGAAATTGTTGACAAGCTTAGAACTCTTAAGCTAGCTAACTTATTTGTTTCTGATGCCATTGTTCATTTGACTAAACTAACGGCTAAGAATTCTGGATTTGCCATCCAGGCGCGTAGGGCGCTATGGCTCAAATCCTGGTCAGCTGATGTGACTTCAAAGTCTAAATTACTCAACATTCCTTTCAAGGGGCAGACCTTATTCGGGCCTGGTTTGAAAGAAATTATTGCTGACATTACTGGAGGTAGGGTCATACCCTTCCTCAGGACAGGGCCAAATCAAAGGCCAAACAGTCTAATTTTCGTGCCTTTCGAAATTTCAAGGCAGGTGCAGCATCAACTTCCTCTGCTTCAAAACAAGAGGGAACATTTGCTCAATCCAAGCAGGCCTGAAAACCTAACCAGTCCTGGAACAAGGGCAAGCAGGCCAGAAAGCCTGCTGCTGCCTCTAAGACAGCATGAAGGAGCGGCCCCCTATCCGACAACGGATCTAGTAGGGGGCAGACTCTCTCTCTTCGCCCAGGCGTGGGCAAGAGATGTTCAGGATCCCTGGGCGTTGGAGATCATATCTCAGGGATATCTTCTGGACTTCAAAGCTTCTCCTCCACAAGGGAGATTTCACCTTTCAAGATTATCTGCAAACCAGATAAAGAAAGAGGCATTCCTAAGCTGCGTACAAGATCTCCTTGTAATGGGAGTGATCCATCCAGTTCCGTGGACGGAACAAGGACAGGGGTTTTATTCAAATCTGTTTGTGGTTCCCAAAAAAGAGGGAACCTTCAGACTAATTTTGGATTTAAAGATCCTAAACAAATTCCTCAGAGTGCCGTCATTCAAGATGGAAACTATTCAAACCATTTTACCCATGATCCAAGAGGGTCAGTACATGACCACAGTGGACTTAAAGGATGCCTACCTTCACATTCCGATTCACAAGAATCATCATCAGTTCCTGAGGTTTGCCTTTCTAGACAGGCATTACCAATTTGTAGCTCTTCCATTCGGGTTGGCTACAGCCCCAAGAATTTTTACAAAGGTTCTGGGCTCACTTCTGGCGGTCCTAAGACCGCGAGGCATAGCGGTGGCTCCTTACCTGGACGATATCCTGATACAGGCGTCAAGCTTTCAAATTGCCAAATCTCATACAGAGATAGTTCTGGCATTCCTGAGGTCGCATGGGTGGAAAGTGAACGAAGAAAATAGTTCTCTATCTCCTCTCACGAGGGTTTCCTTCCTAGGGACTCTAATAGATTCTGTAGAAATGAAAATTTACCTGACGGAGTCCAGGTTATCAAAACTTCTAAATGCTTGCCGTGTTCTTCACTCCATTCCGCGCCCCACGGTGGCTCAGTGCATGGAAGTAATCGGCTTAATGGTAGCGGCGATGGACATAGTGCCATTCGCGCGCCTGCATCTCAGACCACTGCAATTATGCATGCTCAGTCAGTGGAATGGGGATTACACAGATTTGTCCCCTCTACTAAATCTGGATCAGGAAACCAGAGATTCTCTTCTCTGGTGGTTATCTCGGGTCCATCTGTCCAAGGGTATGACCTTTCGCAGACCAGATTGGACAATTGTAACAACAGATGCCAGCCTTCTAGGTTGGGGTGCAGTATGGAACTCCCTGAAGGCTCAGGGTTCATGGACTCAGGAGGAGAAACTCCTCCCAATAAATATTCTGGAGTTAAGAGCAATATTCAATGCTCTTCTGGCTTGGCCTCAGCTAGCAACACTGAGGTTCATCAGATTTCAGTCGGACAACATCACGACTGTGGCTTACGTCAACCATCAAGGGGGAACCAGGAGTTCCCTAGCGATGTCAGAAGTCTCCAAGATAATTCGCTGGGCAGAGACTCACTCTTGCCACCTGTCAGCGATCCATATCCCAAGTGTAGAGAACTGGGAGGCAGATTTTCTAAGTCGTCAGACTTTTCATCCGGGGGAATGGGAACTCCATCCGGAGGTGTTTGCTCAATTGGTTCTCCGTTGGGGCAAACCAGAATTGGATCTCATGGCGTCTCGCCAGAACGCCAAGCTTCCTTGTTACGGATCCAGGTCCAGGGACCCAGAAGCGGCACTGATAGATGCTCTAGCAGCGCCTTGGTTCTTCAACCTGGCTTATGTGTTTCCACCGTTTCCTCTGCTCCCTCGTCTGATTGCCAAAATCAAACAGGAAAGAGCATTGGTGATATTGATAGCGCCTGCGTGGCCACGCAGGACCTGGTATGCAGACCTAGTGGACATGTCACCAGGAAAATTAACCACAAGATATGGCGTAAATATCTTCATTGGTGTGAATCCAAGAATTACTCATGGAGTAGGGTTAGGATTCCTAGGATATTGTCCTTCCTCCAAGAGGGTTTGGACAAAGGATTATCAGCTAGTTCTTAAAGGGACAGATTTCTGCTCTGTCTATTCTTTTACACATGCGTCTGGCAGAAGTTCCAGACGTTCAGGCATTTTGTCAGGCTTTAGTTAGAATTAAGCCTGTGTTTAAACCTGTTGCTCCTCCATGGAGCTTAAACTTGGTTCTTAAAGTTCTTCAAGGGGTTCCGTTTGAACCCCTTCATTCTATTGATATCAAACTTCTTTCATGGAAAGTTCTTTTTCTGATGGCTATTTCCTCGGCTCGAAGAGTCTCGGAGTTATCTGCCTTACATTGTGATTCTCCTTATCTGATCTTTCATTCAGATAAAGTTGTTCTGCGTACAAAACCTGGGTTTTTACCTAAGGTGGTTTCTAACAAGAATATCAATCAAGGGATTGTTGTTCCATCATTATGTCCTAATCCTTCTTCAAAGAAGGAACGTCTTTTGCATAATCTAGACGTAGTCCGTGCCTTGAAGTTTTACTTACAGGCTACTAAAGATTTTCGCCAAACATCTAACCTGTTTGTTGTTTACTCTGGACAGAGGAGAGGTCAGAAGGCCTCGGCAACCTCTCTTTCTTTTTGGCTTCGGAGTATAATCCGTTTAGCCTATGAGACTGCTGGACAGCAGCCTCCTGAAAGGATTACAGCTCATTCTACTAGAGCTGTGGCTTCCACCTGGGCCTTTAAAAATGAGGCCTCTGTTGAACAGATTTGCAAGGCTGCAACTTGGTCTTCCCTTCATACTTTTTCCAAATTTTCCAAATTTTATACTTTTGCTTCTTCGGAGGCTGTTTTTGGGAGAAAGGTTCTACAGGCAGTGGTTCCTTCCGTTTAAGTTCCTGCCTTGTCCCTCCCATAATCCGTGTACTTTAGCTTTGGTATTGGTATCCGACAAGTAATGGATGATCCGTGGACTGGATACACTTAACAAGAGAAAACATAATTTATGCTTACCTGATAAATTTATTTCTCTTGTAGTGTATCCAGTCCACGGCCCGCCCTGTCCTTTTCAGGCAGGTCTAAATTTTAATTAAACTACAGTCACCACTGCACCCTATGGTTTCTCCTTTCTCGGCTTGTTTCGGTCAAATGACTGGATATGGCAGTGAGGGGAGGAGCTATATAGCAGCTCTGCTGTGGGTGATCCTCTTGCAACTTCCTGTTGGGAAGGAGAATATCCAACAAGTAATGGATGATCCGTGGACTGGATACACTACAAGAGAAATAAATTTATCAGGTAAGCATAAATTATGTTTTTCTCCGGGATGGGCTGGAAAAGGGTCTCTCTGCTAGTTTCCTGAAGGGACAGATATCGGCCCTGTCGGTGTTACTGCACAGGATATTAGTTGAGCTTCTGGATGTGCAGTCCTTTGTTAAGGCCCTGACTAGGATCAGGCCTGTGTTTAGAAGGGTGGCTACACCATGGAGTCTCAATCTTTTTCTTCGTGTGTTGCAGCAGGCTTGATTTGAGCCCATGCATACTGTTGACATTAAACTGTTATCCTGGAAGGTTCTGTTTCTGTTGGCTATTGCCTCTGTTTACAGAGTCTCAGAGATTTCTGCCTTGCAATGTGACCCCCCTTACCTTGTTTTAAACGCCAATAAGGCGGTTTATACGTACTAAGTTAGTTTTCCTTCATAAGGTGGTGTCAGATCATAACATTAATCAAGAGATTGTTGTTCCTTCCTTGTGTCCCAATCCTTCCTCGGCGAAGGAACGTTTGCTTCACAATCTATATGTGGTTCGTGCCTTGAAATTCTACCTTCAGGCTACTAAGGAGTTCAGACAATCTTCCTCTTTGTTTGTCATCTAATGCAGGTAAACGTAGGGATCAGAAGGCCACTACGTCTTCTTTGTCTTTCTGGTTGAAGAGTGTCATCCTCCTATCTTATGAGACAGCGGAACAACAGCCTCCTGAGAGGATAACGGCTTATTCTACTAGAGCAGTAGCTTCTTCCTGGGCTTTTAGGAACGAGGCTTCTATGGAGCAGATTTGTAAGGCGGCTACCTGGTCCTCCTTACATACTTTTTCAAAATTTTACAAGTTTGATGTCTTTGCTTCGGCTGAAGCAGCTTTTAGGAGAAAGGTTTTGCAGGCTGTGGTGCCCTCAGATTAGGGTCCGCCTCCTTTTTTGTTCCCTCCCGTTATTCCTTCAGTGTCCTCTGGATCTTGGGTATTGTTTTCCCAACAGTAAGGAATTAAGTTGTGGACTCTCCCTGCCTTATGGAAACAAAATGTATGCTTACCAGATAAATTCCTTTCTTTCCTGGCAGGGAGAGTCCACTACCGCACCCGTAAGATAATTTTGTTTCAGCAGCTCTCTTTTTATTTTTTTTCTGGCACCTTTATACCCTGATGTTTCTCCTACTTTTCTTTGTTCTCTCGGCCGAATGACTGGGAGGATAGGGGAAGTGGGAGGGATATTTAAACCTTTGGCTGGGGTGTCTTTGCCTCCTCCTGGTGGCCAGGTGTTGTATTTCCCAACAGTAAGAAATGAAGTCGTGGACTCTCCCTGCCAGGAAAGAAAGAAATTTATCTGGTAAGCATAAATTTTGTTTTTTCCACCCTCCCAAAAGAGCCCCAAAAAGTTAAATTTGTAACCCAGGTTTTCAAAAGGCTGCAAATTGCATAAATCAGCTATTTAATTTGCAACACTTTTAGGTTATATAATTCCTTTTTTGGCCTCTTTATATGTACATAAAAAAGAGGTGTTAACTGTCCTTTTAACGTTAGTTTCAAGTAATTAAAAAAGATAATGGCTAATCAAAATCAACTTATTTTACTGGGCAATATTTTTGTACATTAGTTTACTTTGACACTAGGCTCTCATCTTGCAACTGCTTGTGACAACAACTATTAGTAGGACCTGTAACTTGTCATTAAATCAAAACAATATTGTTAATTTAGGTGTTGAAATTCCTAGCCTTATTTATTTACATTTTTCAATATCAAAATAGCTTTTTCTTACGATTACGTGGGTAAAACTGACATTACTAAGCGGCTGTGGATAAAGCCTGATGTAAGATCATACATCGGGCTTTACCCGGGTAATCCTAGGATTACCCAATCACTTCTGGATAAAGCTAATCACAGCACTATTTTCATCCTTTGAAGATAATATTTCTTGCAAATCACTGCATCAAACAAATATACGATGCCCTGTCATTCCCCATCTTCACTCTCTTTTTTGCCTTTGCCTGCAGGGGTTCAAGGGGTGAATGCCCCCCTTGTAAACCTCATTCCCCAAGGTTCACTTTGGGTGGATGCCAGAGGATCGCCGGGGTGCCACCCTGTAACCCCCCAGGCAGAGGCAAAAAAATTGTATACATGGGCATTATCCATAATAAATAAATAAAGCTTTGGAAAAAAATAATAAATTAATAGAAAGAAATGTCCTGCAAGCAGGTCATTTGTCACCTTGATTATTGCAATCTCTGCAAAGTGTTGGGGATGAAATGCATATAGCAGATGGTCAATAGGTAAACTTGTTGCTAGGAAGTATGAGAAGTGTTTGTACACAAGTCTTTCAAAAGTTTAGACGCAAGGGGAAATACAGAGAGAGGGTAGTATTTGGAGGGGAGAGCAAGATCAAAGTGTTTCTTAAAGGGACATTAAACACTTTGAGATGGTAATATAAAATGATAAATTGTATATAATAAAACAACTCTGCAATATACTTTCATTATTTATTTTGTCCCCTTTCCTGTAATTCCATTCTGAAATTGTGAGCTTTTCAGTTCCTGTTAGAAATGGAAGTGCAGAACACTGTTATATACCACACAGCCATTGGCTGCTCACTCTAGTGACCTATTTATAACTGTCTCTAATTGGCCACAGCAGAGAAGGTAACACAAGTTACAACATGGCAGCTCCCAGTGTTTTATAGACACTAAAACTTTACACTTATTTTGTCACTTTTTAAACAACTAATCAAACTTTAAAAAATACATCTACATGTTAGTCATGGACTAATCTTTTCTTTGAATGCATCATTCTATCTAGCATGTATTTAGTGTTTAATGTCCCTTTAAGCATAGGTGTGACTAGTGCAGTTTTCAGAGAAAGATTAAAGGGATATTAAAGGTAAAAAATGTTAAATAATTCTGCAGAATTATGTTACATTATCCTAGCGACACCTTCAAAAACAAACAAGATTTGAGAGGTTTAACCCACAAAGATATACTTACTTTCCGCTCCTCGCCAGCCTCTTCTGATTCGGTCTTTCTTTCAAAAAAGCAGGCTACAGTTTTACCCAGTGCTGGAGCGAGCTACATTTAGGTAATGCTGCAAACTTTTGAGAGGCTGGCGAGGAACAGAAGGTAAGTGTATCTTTGGGGGTAAATCTCTCTATCTCTTTTGTTTTTGAAAGTGTCACTAGGATAATGTTAGTGCAGAATTATGTAACATTCTTTTTTATGTTTACCGTCCCTTTAAATGTGCGTAGAATGAATGATTAAAGATTAAATGAAATAGAGGTCAGCAGTTGTGAAGGAATAGAATCAAGAGGACAGGTAGTGAGAACAGAGGAGAGTAATAGGGCAGATACCTCATCCTCTGTAACAGCCACAAAGTTGTTGGTTGAGATCTCTTGTGAGGGATGAAAGCTGTTGGTGTGGCTAACTGTGGATTTATACCTTATGTTGTTAAAGTGGTGAGTTATTTTATACCTTATGTTGTTAAAGTGGTGAGTTATTTTATACCTTGTGTTAACGTGGTGAGTTATTTTATACCTTATGTTGTTAAAGTGGTGAGTTATTTTATACCTTGTGTTAACGTGGTGAGTTATTTCATACCTTATGTTGTTAAAGTGGTGAGTTATTATATACCTTATGTTGTTAAAGTGGTGAGTTATTTTATACCTTATGTTGTTAAAGTGGTGAGTTATTTTATACCTTATGTTGTTAAAGTGGTGAGTTATTTTATACCTTATGTTGTTAAAGTGGTGAGTTATTTTATACCTTATGTTGTTAAAGTGGTGAGTTATTTTATACCTTATGTTGTTAAAGTGGTGAGTTATTTTATACCTTGTGTTAACGTGGTGAGTTATTTTATACCTTATGTTGTTAAAGTGGTGAGTTATTTTATACCTTGTGTTAACGTGGTGAGTTATTTTATACCTTATGTTGTTAAAGTGGTGAGTTATTTTATACCTTGTGTTAACGTGGTGAGTTATTTTATACCTTATGTTGTTAAAGTGGTGAGTTATTTTATACCTTGTGTTAACGTGGTGAGTTATTTCATACCTTATGTTGTTAAAGTGGTGAGTTATTATATACCTTATGTTGTTAAAGTGGTGAGTTATTTTATACCTTATGTTGTTAAAGTGGTGAGTTATTTTATACCTTATGTTGTTAACGTGGTGAGTTATTTTATACCTTGTGTTGTTAACGTGGTGAGTTATTTTATACCTTATGTTATTAAAGTGGTGAGTTATTTTATACCTTATGTTGTTAAAGTGGTGAGTTATTATATACCTTATGTTGTTAAAGTGGTAAGTTATTTTATACCTTATGTTGTTAAAGTGGTGAGTTATTTTATACCTTATGTTGTTAACGTGGTGAGTTATTTTATACCTTGTGTTGTTAACGTGGTGAGTTATTTTATACCTTATGTTGTTAACGTGGTTAGTAAAGTCTTGTATTAAATGGGAGGTGGTAACAGTAGTTGGGGGTGGACATAGGAGGCCATTAAAGGACCATTAAACACAGTAGAATTGCATAATCAACATTTACATAGGAAAAAGAGTTATTTTATACCTTATGTTGTTAACGTGGTGAGTTATTTTATACCTTATGTTGTTAACGTGGTGAGTTATTTTATACCTTGTGTTGTTAACGTGGTGAGTTATTTTATACCTTATGTTGTTAAAGTGGTGAGTTATTTTATACCTTATGTTGTTAAAGTGGTTAGCAAAGTCTTGTATTAAATGGGAGGTGGTAACAGTAGTTGGGGGTGGACATAGGAGGCCATTAAAGGACCATTAAACACGGTAGAATTGCATAATCAACATTTACATAGGAAAAAGACAATGCAAATGCACTTAGTTTGAATTTCAAATGAGTAGTAGATTTTTTTTCTGATAAATTTCAGTTAGTTAAATTTTCCTTCTCATTGCATAAATGAGTAGTAGATTTTTTTTCTGATAAATTTCAGTTAGTTAAATTTTCCTTCTCATTGCATCATCTGACATCAATCAGCCAATCACAAAATGCATATAAATATATTCTGTGAATTCTTGCACATGCTCAGTAGTGTGCCTGTAGAACGTATGTGCACATTTAAACAAAAGAAGTGAATGGGAAAGTAACCAAAACTTTTCCTTCATGATTCAGATAGAGCATACAATTTGAAATAACGTCCCAATTTACTTCTATTATCAATTTTGCTTATTTTTCTTGGTATTCTTTTTTTGAAGGAGCAGCAATGCACTACAGGCAGCTAACTGAACACATTGGTAAGACAATGATAAGAGGTAAATATGTGCACCCGCCAATCAACAGCTAGCTCCCAGCTCCTTAGCCTACCTAGGTATACTTTTCAACAAAGGAAACCAAGAGAACAAAGCAAATTAGATAATATAAGTTAATTGGAAAGTTGTTTAAAATTGTATGCTCTATCTTAATCACAAAATAAAAATGTTGGGTTGTATGTGCCTTTAAAATTATGTGTTTTATCTGATCATGCAATTTAATTTTAACTTTAGTTTTCCTTTAAAAAATGGAGAAATTTAATTTTTGTATTTGAGGTTCTATAATAAAATTGTGCAATTAAGTGTATATATGATATTGGCTTTAATATCCCTTTAAACAGATGACCTTATTTCCCCTGCAGTGCCTCTCATAGACGTAGGTTGCAAAGCTTTTTGCTCAGTATTGTAGTAATCACAGGTTATGTCTAACCAGTCATTAGAAATCCTATTTAGATTTTACTCCAGCTATTTTAACTTTTGTTGAGAGATTTGGATCACTTAATCGTTTTCACATTATTTTTGCTATCTCAAAGACACTCAGTTTAACTTAAAGGGACATAATACTTACAGTATCTCACAAAAGTGAGTACACCCCTCACATTTTTTTAAATATTTTATTATATCTTTTCATGTGACAACACTGAAGAAATGACACTTTGCTACAATATAAAGTAGTGAGTGTACAGCCTGTATAACAGTGTAAATTTGCTGCACCCTCAAAATAACTCAACACACAGCCATTAATGTCTAAATTGTTGACAACAAAAGTGAGTACACCCCTGCATAGAAATGTCCAAATTAGGCCCAAAGTGTCAATATTTTGTGTGGCCACCATTATTTTCCAGAACTGCCTTAACCCTCTTGGGCATGGAGTTCACCAGAGCTTCAAAGGTTGCCACTGGAGTCCTCTTCCACTCCTCCATGACGACATCACGGAGCTGGTGGATGTTAGTCCCCCACCTTCCGTTTGAGGATGCCCCCAGATGCTCAATATGGTTTAGGTCTGGAGACATGCTTGGCCAGTCCATCACCTTTACCCTCAGCTTCTTTAGCAAGGCAGTGGTCGTCTTGGAGGTGTGTTTGGGGTCGTTATCATGTTGGAATACTGCCCTGCGGCCCAGTCTCTGAAGCTCTGCTTCAGTATGACACAGTACATGTTGGCATTCATGGTTCCCTCAATGAACTGTAGCTCCCCAGTGCCATGATGCTCCCACCACCATGCTTGACTGTAGGCAAGACACACTTGTCTTTGTACTCCTCACCTAATTGCCGCCACACACCCTTGACACCATCTGAACCAAATAAGTTTATCTTGGTCTCATCGGACCACAGGATATGGTTCCAGTAATCCATGTCCTTAGTCTGCTTGTCTTCAGCAAACTGTTTGCAGGCTTTCATGTGCATCATCTTTAGAAGAGGCTTCCTTCTGGGACGACAGTCTTGCAGACCAATTTGATGCAGTGTGCGGCCTATGGTCTGAGCACTGACAGACTGACCCCCCACCCTTTCAACCTCTGCAGCAATACTGGCCGCACTCATACGTCTATTTCCTAAAGACAACCTCTGGATATAAAGCTGAGCATGTGTACTCAACTTCTTTGGTCGACCATGGCGAGGCCTGTGCTGAGTGGAACCTGTCCTGTGAAACCGCTGTATGCTCTTACCCACCATGCTGCAGCTCATCTTCTTATAGCCTAGGCCATCTTTATGTAGAGCAACAATTCTTTTTTTCAGATCCTCAGAGAGTTCTTTGCCATGAGGTGCCATGTTGAACTTCCAGTGACCAGTATGAGAGAGTGTGAGAGCGATAACACCAAATTTTACACACCTGCTCCCCATTCACACCTGAGACCTTGTAACACTAACGAGTCACATGACACCAGGGAAGGAAAATGGCTAATGGGGCCCAATTTGGACATTTCCACTTAGGGTGTACTCACTTTTGTTGCCAACGGTTTAGACATTAATGGCTGTGTGTTGATTTATTTTGAGGGGACAGCAAATTTACACTGTTATACAGGCTGTACACTCACTACTTTACATTGTAGCAAAGTGTCATTTCTTCAGTGTTGTCACTTGAAAATATATAATAAAATATTTACAAAAATGTGAGGGGAAAGTGATGCAGAATAACTGCAAAAAGTCCCGAGACAGTCATACTGACTTGCTGCCTAAAGTCCTTTACAATCTGATGTGAATACTTAGGACATTTTGAGGTAAAATGTCTTTCTTTTTTACATAGAGATATTCAGGTGATATTTTTTAGTCAGCTTTTTACAGCTATGCTGTATCACTTTCAAGTGTTTCAACATTTGGGTATTATGTCCCTTTAAGGTGCAAACTTTTAAAGGGACACTCAAGTCAAAATAAACTTTTAACGTTCAGAAAGAGCATTTTGATTTATTGGTGTGAGCATTAAATTGTTGCATGTGTTAAAGACTGATGGCCTCTTTGTTATGGTTGGCTTTGATGCACTTTACTTTATTCTTTGCTGGTGATTGGTGACTACACATGTATGCCTCTTGTCATTGGCTTACCAGATGTGTTCATCTAGGTCTTAGTAGTGCACTACTGACTTAAAGGGATATGAAACTCAAAAAATGTATTTTGTGATTCAGAGAGAGCATACAATTTAAGAAACAAGTTTCCAACTTCTGTTATCAAATTTTCTTTGCTGTGTTAAAGAGAGATACCTAGGTAGGCATCTGGAGACCTAAATGGCAGGAAATAGTGCTGCTATCTAGTGCTCTTGCAAATAGATAACATTCTTGCAAAACATCTGCCATATAGTGCCCCAGAAATGGGCAAGCTCCTAAGCTTATGTCCCTGCATTTCAACAAATGTTACCAAGAAAACGAAGAAAAATTGACAATAGAAGTAAATTAGAAAGTTGTTAAAAATTGCATGCTCTATCAAAACATTTGGGTTTCATATCCCTTTAACTATATGTTTAAAACCTTTGCACGGTTAAACACATAAAAGTTTCTAATCCCTTAGAAAAAAATAATCACATTTTTTTTTTTTTACAAAATATACCATTAAAGTCTATGGAGATTATTGTATCTAAAATGTTTGAAAAACTGTTCTAAAGGGTTGTGATCAACTTCATAGTTATATGCAAGCAACAGTTTTTTATTTTTCCACTTTTATGTCCGTTTAATAGCTGCCCTTTGTTCTTTTATTTCAAAGATTTTCATAGGATCCACTCATCTCCTTAACCCTTTGAGTGCTAATGACGGCTCTGAGCCGTCACAGAGCTTCTCACTCTGGTGCTAATGACGGCTCTGAGCCGTCACAGAGCTTCTCACTCTGGTGCTAATGACGGCTCAGAGCCGTCATGAGCACTCTCCCACCTTGAAGGAGATCTGGGGGCTCCTAACCGGTCCTACCCCGGCGATCGTGCCTGTAGAATGACAGGCATCGCCGGGGCTTCACGTGATGCGTGGTGACCTCACGCGCAATGACGTGATGACGTCACCGCGCAACTTTATTTATACTTAACAATGTTAAGTATAGGAGGAGGGGGCATGCTGCTTAGAAGCCTGTATCTCAGACATCTAAGCAGCTACAGACCCCCAAGACCCACTGTTGGAAAGGTAATCGCCTAACCTTTCCAACAGTGTAAGTCTTAGGGGTCTGTAAAAAAAAAAAAGTTAAAAAATAAAAAAAACCTTAGAAAATATTAGCACCCAGGTGGGAAAGTGCTTAGCACTCAAAGGGTTAAAGGGGCATTTAACATTTTTCTCCCATGATTGAGATACAGCATACAATTTTAAACAACTTTCAAATGTACTTCTAGTAACTAATTTGCTTCATTCTCTTGGTATCCTTTGTTGAAGAAACAGTAATGCAAATGGTGAGCCAATACCATGAGGCATAAATGCGCAGCCACCAATCAGCAGCTTCTGAGTTTATTTAGGAATGCTTTTCAACAGAAGATATCAAGAGAATGCCACAAATTAGATAATAGAAGTAAATTGAAAATTTGTTTAAAATTGCATGTTCTTTCTAAATTTTGAAAGAACAAAAAGTGAGTTTCATGTCCCTTTAATACAATTCACTTGGGTTCTTATTGATTCCCATGGCATGCAAACCTCTAGCCCTTAATTTGAGGCCCAACAAACAGTGTACATACTCAGGGTCTTAGACATAAAGGGGTGGATCACAATCCTTTAGAAAAACCTAACAAATTATTTATCTACGACTAATGTTAGTTTTCTGTAGAAAAACATTACATATATTTTTCAAAGGGATTGTAATCAACCCTTAAAGGGACAGTGAAAACAAAAATTGTTATTGTTTAAAAAATGACTTTACTATTTATTACCCAGCTTTGCACAATCAACATTGTTATATTAATATACTTTATAACATTTAAACCAAGCCACTACAGACAGCCTCTTATCACAAGCTTTTTTTATTAGCTTTTCACAACAAGAGACTGCTAGTTCATGTGAGCCATATAGATAATATTGTGCTCATGCCCATGGGTTGTGCACAACACAGCACTAATTGGCTTAAATGCAAGTAAATAGTAAATAAAAAGTCATGTGATCAGGGGACTATCAGAAGAGGCTTAGATACAAGGTAACCACAGCGGTAAAACGTTTATTAATAGAACTATGTTTTCTGTGTAAAACTGGGGAACGGGTAATAAATGGATTAAATACCTTTTTAAACAATAACAATTTTGGTGTTGACTGTCCCTTTAAGTTTCTACTTGCATAATAAATATGTGAGGTTCAAAACAGTTATCAAACTACAAATTTTCAGTTACTCGCATTGCATGTGGACCTCATGGGCGCGATCCGATATACGGCGTAGTTTTGGGCGCAAGCGAGGGAACCCGCGTCGCCCGCAGTTTCAGCTCGCAACTCGAGCTATCCAATATACGGCGCCGTCAGATGCTAAAGTGCCGTAAGTCTCACAAACCAGCGATGTCCAGAAATCTGCGTAAGTACAAATTTCTGGAGTCGCCAGTGACTTACGGCACGTTAGAAACTGCCGGCGCCTACAAAACCTGACTAAAGTCTAAATCTCCCGTAACTGTCTAACACGCCTCCCCCAAGTAAGCCCGACACGTCTAACCCTCTATCCGCTATCCCCCCTCACTATCCTAACAATAAAAAAATGTATTAACCCCTAAACCGCCGCTCCCGGACCCCGCTATATTAAATCTATAACCCCCTAAAGTGAGCCCTAACACCGCCGCCATCTATGTTACCTACCCCCTAATGTGAGCTCCTACCCCGCCGCCAGCTATATTAAACTATATTAACCAGTATCTAATCCCCCTACCCCGCCGCCAGCTATAGTATCTATATTAACCCCTAATCTAATCCCCCTAAAATAATTATCTCTATTACCAGCCCTTAAAAGGGCCGTTTGCGGGGCTTTGCCCCAAAGTAAACAGCTCTTTTGCCCTATAACCTGCCCTCCCTACACCTCCGCCACCTATATTAATAGTATTAACCCCTAATGTAAGCCCCTTACACCGCCGCCATCTATATTAAAATTATTAACCCCTAATTTAATCTACCTACCCCACCGCCAGCTATATTATCTATATTAACCCTAAGTATATTATAGTTAATATAGTTATTACATTATATATATTAACTATATTAACCCTAATTATATTAGGGTTAATATAGTTAATATAGTTACTATAGTATTTATATTAACTATATTAACTCTATCTAACCCTAACACCCCTAACTATATTCTTATTAAATAAATCTAATTCATATTATAAACTAAAATATTCCTATTTAAATCTAAATACTTACCTATAAAATAAACCCTAAGATAGCTACAATATAATTAATAATTACATTGTAGCTATGTTAGGGTTTATATTTATTTTACAGGTAAATTGTTAATTATTTTAACTAGGTATAATAGCTATTAAATAGTTATTAACTATTTAATAGCTACCTAGTTAAAATAATTACCCAATTACCTGTAAAATAAATCCTAACCTAAGTTACAAATACACCTACACTATCAATAAATTAAATAAACTACAAATATCTATCTAAAAATACAATTAAATAAACTAAACTAAATTACAAAAAATAAAAAAAGATTACAGCAATTTTAAGCTAATTACACCTATTCTAAGCCCCCTAATAAAATAATAAAGCCCCCCAAAATAAAAAATTCCCTACCCTATTCTAAATTATAAAATACCCAGCTCTGTACCAGCCCTTAAAAGGGCTTTTTGCGGGGTATTTACCCCAAGTTAACAGCTCTTTTGCCTGTAAAAAAAAAGAACACAACACCCCCCCCCCAACATTACAACCCACCACCCACATACCCCTATTCTAAACCCACCCAAACCCCCCTTAAAAAAACCTAACACTACCCCCCTGAAGATCTCCCTACCTTGTCTTCACCCAACCGGGCCGAACTCCTCATCCGATCCGGGCGATGTCTTTATCCAAGCGGCAAAGAAGAAGTCTTCATCCCGGTGATGTCTTCAACCAAGCGGCGGCAAAGTCTTCTTCCATCCGGCCGATGTCTTCATCCAAGCGGCGGCGAGGTCTTCATCCATCCCGGCGATGTCTTCAAGCAACCGGAATTTTCAATCTTCTTTCTTCGCTCCGCCGACGCGGAGCATCCATCCAGGCCGACGGACTAAAGACGAATGAGGTTTCTTTAAATGACGTCATCCAAGATGGCGTCCGTCGAATTCCGATTGGCTGATAGGACTCTATCAGCCAATCGGAATTAAGGTAGAAAAATCTGATTGGCTGATTGAATCAACCAATCAGATTCAAGTTCAATCCGATTGGCTGAACCAACGGGGTAGGTAGATTAAATTAGGGGTTAATAATTTTAATATAGATGGAGGCGGTGTAAGGGGCTTACATTAGGGGTTAATACTATTAATATAGGTGGCGGCGGTGTAGGGAGGGCAGGTTATAGGGCAAAAGAGCTGTTTACTTTGGGGCAAAGCCCCGCAAAAGGCCCTTTTAAGGGCTGGTAATAGAGCTTATTACTTTAGGGATATTAGATTAGGGGTTAATAATATTAATATAGCTGGCGGCGGTATAGGGGATTAGATTAGGGGTTAATAATTTTTATATAGGTGGCGGCGGTGTAAGGGGTCAGATTAGGGGATAGATAAGGTAGATGGCGGCGGTGTAAGGGGTTCACATTAGGGGATAGATAAGGTAGATGGCGGCGGTTTTAGGGGTTCACATTAGGGGATAGATAAGGTAGATGGCAGCGGTTTTAGGGGTTCACATTAGGGGATAGATAAGGTAGATGGCTGCGGTTTTAGGGGTTCACATTAGGGGATAGATCAGTTAGATGGTGGCGGTTTTAGGGGCTCACAGTAGGGGGTTAGTTTATGTAGATGGCGGCGGGGTCCGGGAGCGGCAGTTTAGGGGTTAATAACTTTATTAGGGATTGCGGCGGGGGATCGCGGTTGACAGGTAGATAGACATTGCGCATGCGTTAGGTGTTAGGTTTTATTTTGCAGGTAGTTTAGGGAGTTACGGGGCTCCAATAGTCAGCGTAAGGCTTCTTACGGCTGCTTTTTGTGGCGAGGTGAAAATGGAGTAAGATTTCTCCATTTTCGTCACGTAAGTCCTTACGCTGTATATTGGATACCAAACTGCGCTGGTTTGGTATACCTGCCTATGGCCCAAAAAACTACGGGCGACGGCAGAAATATACGCGCGTAACTTCTAAGTTATGCCGTATATAGGATACCAAACCAGCGCAAATATTGGCGTCGCCAGCTTTTGCGGGCGACGATTTTTATCGGACCGGGCCCCAGATGCATAATCAGTGGGACAAAATAAACATGCCCTCCATCAAAAGAGTTAGATTAAAATAACTATCAATTAAATAAATTAAATTACACATTAAAAAAAAAACTAGCACTACTAAAAAAAATTAAATCTACAGTTACAAAAAATAAAAAACACTAAATGACAAAAAGTAACAAACACTAAATTTTGAAAAATAACAAACGAAATTATCCAAAATAAAAACAATTACACCTAATCTAATAGCCCTATAAAAATACCCCCCCCCCCCCAAAAGAAAACAAAAAAAACCTTGCCTACAATAAACTACCAATAGCCCTTAAAAGGGCCTTTTGTAGGGCATTGCCCTAAAGAAATCAGCTTTTTTACCTGAAAAAAAATACAAAGACCCCCCCAACAGTAAAACCCACCACCTAAACAACCCCCAAAATAAAAAACCTAACTCTAACAAAAACCTAAGCTACCCATTGCCATGAAAAGGGCATTTGTATGGGCATTGCCCTTAAAAGGGCATTCAGCTCTTTTTCTCGCCCTGAAAAGGGCATTTAGCTTTTTTTAAGAAAAGCCCAAACCCTAATCTAAAAAAAAAACCCACCCAAAAAAAGTTTAAAAAAACCTAACACTAACCCCGGACGATCCACTTACAGTTTCTGAAGACTGGACATCCAGGCGGCGAAGTCTTCATCCAGGCGGCGAGGTCTTCATCCATCCAGGCGGCGTCTTCTATCTTCATCCAGGCAGCATCTTCTATCTTCATCCCGGCGGCGCGGAGCAGGTCCATCCTAAAGACATCGGGCGCGGAGCATCCTCTTCATACGGTCGCAGCCATATACTGAATCTTCAATGCAAGGGAGCCCTTTCAAAATGGTGTCCCTTGCATTCCTATTGGCTGATTTGAAATTCAAATCAGCCAATAGGATGAGAGCTACTGAAATCCTATTGGCTGTTCAAATCAGCCAATAGGATGAGAGCTACTGAAATTCTATTGGCTGATTTGAATAGCCAATAGAATGTCAGTATCTTTCATCCTATTGGCTGATTTGAACAGCCAATAGCATTTCAGTAGCTCTCATCCTAAACGTAACTTTTTTTCCCCCATAGACATCAATGGGGTTGCGCTATGTAGATTTTCATTCCACGATCGCAGGTGTTAGGTTTTTTTCCAACACTCTCTCCCCATTGATGTCTATTGGGAAAGCATGTACGAGCACGTCAAAGCAGCGCTTGGATTTTGTGCGGTATGGAGCTTATCGCCACCATATCGCACGAACAAGGCAGCTTTTCAAAAACTTGTAATGGCAGCGCTACGGAGGGTGAAATAACGCAACTTTTGTTGTGTTCGTTTCGCACGCACTATAGCGCAAAACTTGTAATCTAGGTGATAGTAAATTAGAGGCATAAAAGCTCCAATGAAATAGAGCATTTTTTTTACATTAAAATTTCCCTTTACGTAACTCAAGACTGATAAAAATCAGGTTGAATGTGATTGAGCCCTTTGCACCAATGTGTCTGTGTGTGCCTATTTTTTCATGCCACCTGTCATTGTGTCTCTGTGTGCCTGTCTGTCTGTGATGCTGGCTCTGCATTTGTGTCTCTGTAAACACTTGTCGTTGTGTCTCTGTACCTGTGTCTTTCTGTATTAGTGTTCATGTCTCATTATATTCCTGCCTTTGTATCTGTTCAGTATGACAGTATTTTGTGTATCCCAATGTTTTCTATGCATTACATTTTTTGTCTCTGAATAAATCCATCTCGGATGTTTTGATGTCACTATTCTTAATTACCTTATGTGTTACTGCGTTTGTGCATTTCCATATACATTTTTTTTTATAGGTGTCTCAATATATCATTTACTTAGATTCACTAATACTAGAATCGCTTCATCAATCTCTCATATTCCATAAATTCCTGTGTTGGTCTATGAGGTCTAATTACTAAAGATCGGAAAGATGAATGGGGTTTATGAAAGGCTGATTATAATAATAAAGGGACTAGAGTGAGTTCCTTTCCAAACAATGAGAATCTAGGGCTCTGTGTCTTGGGATGACTAAGTCTATATATATCTAACACATCAGCATAAGAGATGCACACCACAGTGTATTATGGTGTCTGCCTAATCATCCTGATTTTTTTCTGCTTTCTCTGCTCTTTTTCTTTTGAAACATCTGCATTTTTACATTATATTATCTATTTGTCGTTTTTTGAATCAGACCTTTTAAATACTACTGTCTTGCTATAAAAACCTATTACTATAGCACATATTTACTGTGGTGAGCAATCTTGTCATAAGTATATATACTTCAAAACAGTGATCAAGATTGTATTACTATTTACAATTATATGCATCCTGTCCATTGTCCTTTAGTCACCTTGATTCTGGAGGCAATAAGTGTTTAAGTTAGACTGGTAGTGAAAGTGTTAAACTGTCACAGACATCTCACCCAGGGGTGCCCTATTGGAGGTCCTCAGTCATTCATAAAACCTGCATGCCTCTCCCCCCCCCACCCCACAGTCACTATGCGCCTCCATCCTCCAAGCATGTTAAAGAAAGGGGGAGGGTAGAGCCGACCAAAGCTGCATTCTGGTCCCAGCAAGATGGTATCAATGAACAGTGGTCCGTTGTCATGGAAACGGGGCGAAGGTAGCCGTGGAAACCGTGTGAATGAGGCATGGCCGGTTGCCACGGAAACCTGCTGAATGGGGATAGACCCATAGCAGCCTGTCACCTACCCCCACCCTGTCTTTCATCATTACCACAAATCCATAATTTATGGGATTTGCGATAGGATATTAATAACTGGGGCACTCTAAACCAATAGTATATATAATATTAAAGGGTGATGACATGTTCTCTATCATATGGAGTGATTTGTAAATTTGGATATGATATGCCAGGGATGCAGGGATTGGTGTATCAGCAATTAGGTTGCTTAATACCAGGGACAAAACAGTGGGACATATATGCAAATGGTTAACGCATACTTTATAACCTAATTTATTTGTGTCTTTACTTAACATTTTTTACAATAATTTTTTTTTTTACTGTGTAAATGTTGATTTTTTATATGTATGGCAATACATACTATATAGTATAATGTCACTTTAAAGGGACAGTCTACACCAGAATTGTTATTGTTCTAAAATATAGATAATCCCTTTATTACCTATTCCACAATTTTGCATAACCAACACAGTTATATTAATACACTTTTTACATCTGTGATTACCTTGTATCTAAGCCTCTGCAAACTGCCCCCTTATGTCAGTTCTTTTGACAAACTTGCATTTTAGCCAATCAGTGCTGACTCCCAGGTAACTCCACGTGCATCAGCACAGTGTTATCTATATGACACAAATGAACTAACACCCTCGAGTGGTGAAAATCTGTCAAAATGCATTCAGATAAGAGGCGGCCTTCAAGGTCTAAGAAATTAGCATATGAACCCTCCTAGGTTTAGCTTTCAACTAAGAATACCAAGAGAACAAAAGAAAATTGGTGATAAAAGTAAATTGGAGGGGGGCGGAGCTAGCTACAAATGAAGTAAGACGTACATGTAAGGAGCTCCTGGCAATAAACAGACTAAAAGACAGATTGGACTTTACAAAAAAAAACTTTTACACATTACAAACGGAGCCCTATAGCATCCAGAGTTGCTGAACACCAAAGGAACTCGAATGGCTGTTTATGGATCTGAGTTTGAAACAGAAAGCTAATCATGATTGAGGCCTCAAGTGATTGGGAGTCGGCGATGGCGCATCTCCTTGCTGATCATTTCTCCAGCTTGGCGCTGGCATTGTGTAGGTCATGTGGGGATGCAGCAGTCAACAAAGATGCCTATACACGTGGGGCTGACCAGCCTATGGACCCTGGCTATGAAGGCATCGAGATTACCACACTTTATGGCGGCTACGCAGATGCAGGCATTTCCCAAAGTGCTGGCGGCCATATTGTATATTTTCAGCAAGCCGATGATACTGCATACAGTGGCAGGGAAAAGCTACGCCATGCTGCACGCAACTATATAGGCGAAGAAGATAACAACACACCTGATGAGAACTCTGCACTCTGGCAGCCCAACACGATTACATATCCCCCTTATGGTCAATCTAAGGGGGTAAAGCTAATACGGTTAGCTATATAAGAAGCGGCAGACAAGTTCCTAAGACCCATGATCTTCATCCCTACACCTTTGTGATCGCCACCAGATATACGAGTGTTGCAGAGTCGACCCTTTTCATTTGTGGACTGCAGCAGCTAAATACTACAGATGAACCACATAGATAGGGTATTGGCTAAGATAACAAAGATAGCTAGAAAGGGGTCTTAAGACCAAGGACTTAGTTTGATCTAACTGAATCCGTAACGGTTATTCCTTAATGATCGTTTTAATTGTATTCATCTTTGTGTGGGCCTTGTTCTCCTGAATGGCAGCTGTTGAACACTTGTTTACCCTATAATATGATTCCTTATCATGTTAGTTAACGTTGATATAAGCACCAAATTTGAATTCTATATCATTCATTAGACAAAATGATAATACTATTTACAATGAAGATTTATAGATCTATAGTATTTTTTTGAGAATGCTATAACTTCTTTTAATATCTTACATCTGTATGCATATGAAGTTTTGCTGGCCCCACATCCTAGTTGATACGTTACCTCGATTGTTTTTTCATTAACAAAAATTTGGTTTTGAATTGTTATATTAATCCTGTATGTTCGTTTTTAAGGCCATTGGGCCCATTTATCAAGCTCCGAACGGAGCTTGTGGGCCCGTGTTTCTGGCGAGTCTTTAGACTCGCCAGAAACACAATTTATGAAGCAGCGGTCTAAAGACTGCTACTCCATAACCCTGTCCGCCTGCTCTGAGCAGGCGGACAGGAATCGGCGGAAATCAACCCGATCGAGTTCGATCGGGTTGATTGACACCCCCCTGCTGGCTGCTGATTGGCCACGAGTCTGCAGGGGGCGGCGTTGCACCAGCAGCTTTTGTGAGCTGCTGGTGCAATTTTAATTGTGGAGAGCGTATTGCTCTCCGCATTCAGCGAGGTCTTGAGGACCTGATCCGCACTGTCGGGTCAGGTCCGCAAGACCTTTGATAAATAGGCTCCCATATGGGAGTTTAATTTTTCTTGTAGCGGTACCCTTAATTGATGTGCTTATGCAATGACTCTAGCTCTAAAAAATATACTTATCTTATTTTGAGACTCCCCTGCAAGATCTCACTGTTATAGCTTTTATAGCTGGCTAAACTGTTATATATGTGTACATACACATGTGAACACTTAAAATTATGATGTTGATATAATCCCTTCTACTACTCTATTTAGCTCTATTAGGTCTGCAAGTATATAAGCATCCCTATAATTATAGAGATAACTTCTCCCTAAGAAAGTGTACTTAGTCTTCCATTCTCAGACTGGCAGCTTAACAACCTGTCAGTAGGGTGTAGTGTATAACAAGTTGGAATAACTATTATAATTTATATCAGAAGTCAGATTGCTTACTATATTAATAACTCATTACTTATTTTATGACCCATGAGTCACTTGCAGAGATTAAATCCCTGATTTAATATCATACAGGTAGCTCTTTCATAGTATAACTGCTGACCCTTTTACCATCTCCCCCCCGCAACAACTTAAAAGTACTCTGGTATTTGCAAATTGCAACCAGAGACTTAGGGGTCTATTTAACAAGGGCCGAATGGCCCCTGCTCCCCTTGTTTCCGCACGAGCCTTCATGCTTGCCGGAAACAGGAGTTAAGAAGCAGCGGTCTTAAGACTGCTGCTCCTAAACTCATACGCCGCCTCTGAGGTGTACGATCATGTACGATCCGGCTGATTGTCACAAGAACTGCTGGTGCAATGATAAATAGAAAATGTGAGGTTTGTATTTAGTATGTTTAATATAATCGCAATGTAACAGATATTTGTGTATAATTTGGTTAAGATGACCGAACTTTTCTTTTTCTGTAAATATTTATGCAACACTTGAAATATCACCTGTCTGTTATACTGCACATCTAACCTCAATAAAAACTATTAAACATTTTTTAAAAAAGTAAATTGGGAAGTTGTTTAAAATGACATGCCCTATCTGAATCCATGAAAGTTTATTTTGGACTGTCCCTTTAAGCATCTTACTGCCTAAATAAAATGTCTCTCCTGTTTATAAATTATATAAGGAACTTATTATTTCCCATATCTAATGCAGTAACTGTCCCAGTAACATCATTACAATGAGCTGCCAAGAGCTTCTGAGCATTTTACCCTCCTTCAATAACGTATTGCAGTAACCCATACTACAGAGGGCTTTATAGCCCTGTAATATCTTAATACATTAGCTCAGCTCCTAAATGGTTTATTGTCCAGGCACAGTTCACTATAATAACCTAACCCCCTGAGTGTGTCATTCAGATCCTTCACTTCTCACAGCTCATGTAATGTGTCACACTCTGTAGAGTCTCTTCCCCAGATAACACTAATGACAGCTATTTTTCTAGTATAGGGAGATCATAATCAAATTGTGCACAAATTACACCTGTTTTTTAGTAAATAACTTTTGTTTGCAGGAATACCTAAACATACCACAATATGAAATGCAGAGAAAATCAAAACAAAACCTTTTTGTGTCATTTTTTATTGCGTGCAAGGCGAATCGTCATTATTTCTTAAATATTTCAAGCACACATTTTGGGGTTGACTCCAAGGGGCATATCTATCAAGCTCCGGATAGAGCTTGAGGCCCCGTGTTTCTGGTGAGCCTGCAGGCAGACAGACAGACATCGCCGCAATTCAACCCGATCGAGTACGATCGGGTTGATTGACACCTCCCTGCTGGCGGCCGATTGGCCGCGAGTCAGCAGGGAGCGGCGTTGTATCAGCAGCTCTTGTGAGTTGCTGGTGCAGTGTTAAATGCGGAGAGCTTTGATAAATAGGGGCCTATGAGGCATATTTATCAAATGTCTGTTGGACCTGATCCGACAGTGCAGATCAGGTCAGACAGACATAGCTGAATGCAGAGAGCAATACGCTCTCCATATTCAGCATTGCACCAGCCGCTCCCTGCAGACTCGCGGCCAATTGGTCGCCAGCAGGGGGGTGTCAATCAACCCGATCGTACTTGATCGGGTTGAATTCCGGCGATGTCTGTCCACCACATCAGAGCAGGTGGACAGGGTTATGGGGCAGCGGTCTTTAGACCGCTGCTTCATAACTGCTGTTTCTGGTGAGTCTTCAGACGGGCCCTCAAACACGGGCCCTCAAGCGCCAATTTATCAAGTGCCGGACGGACATGATTCGCTGTAGCAAATCATGTCAGCCCAACATCGCTAAATGCAGACAGCATACACTGTCAGGATTTAACATTGCACAAGCATTTCTTGTGAAATGCTTGTGCAATACTGCCCCTGCACATTTGCGGCCAATCGGCCAAGCAGGGGGTGTCAATCATCCCGATCGGATTGGGGTTTTTGCAGTCCGTCGCCTTTTTAAGGAGCAGCAGTCTTATGACTGCTGCTTCTTAAAAGGACATGAAACCCAATTTTTGTTCTTTCATGATTCAGATAGAACATGCAATTTTAAACAACTTTCTAATTTACTCCTATTATAAAAAATGTCTTCGTTCGTGTGTTATCTTTATTTGAAAAAACAGGAATGTAAGCTTAGGAACCGGACCATTTTTGGTTTAGTACCCTGGGTAGCACTTGCTGATTGGTGGCTACTTATGGTAGTGGTATGAGACAACACTTTGGAAAGATTATCTATTTTATAGTGGGGCAGATAATCACTATTTAAAGGTGAGAAAGTGTCCTGTCATTTGAAAGAGAGGGAGTCTTCCCTTACAAATGAGTTGTCACTTGTCCCTCTAGCACAAACATCAGGTGAAATAGGAACTTCGTTAGTGCTCCCCCCTCTGGGGAAACTACATTTTATGTGCTGCTGCAGGTACTCACCATCTTGTGTGTCCTGCTCCAACAGGTGATGAGAAAGTAAACTGCAGTTTCTTTCCCCATCTCCATGTGGGGGCTTTCACAATCTTGATTGAAAGAGAGACCCACCAGGATGTCATTATCAGCACTTAAAGGGTTAAAGGTACATACATGTAATGCTCTAATGTGTTAAAGAATTTTATTATTCTACTATTGCTTGCATATAGCTATTGCGCTTAACAGCTGCAAAAAGAGTTAAACACATGGTCAAAGTCAGCTTCAGAGCAGCAATGCACTACTGGGAGCTAGCTAAACACATCTTGCAAGCCAATGACAAGAGGCAAATGTGCGTACACACATAGGGGTAGATTTATTAAACGTCGAGCGGACATAATTCGCTGTAGCGAATCATGTCCGCTCAACCTCGCTAAAACGACTTGTGAAATGCTTGTGCAATGCCGCCCCCCTGCACAATTGGCCGCTAGCAGGGGATGTCAATCATCTGTATCGCATTGGATTGGGATGAGAAGTTAAGGAGCATCCGCTGCTTAATAAATCTACTCCATAGTCCCCTAGTGCATTGGTGCTTCTGAGCCTATCTAGGTATGCTTTTCAATGAAAGATACCACAAAAATTATGTATTTCTGCTAATAGAAGTACATTGAAAAGTCCCTTAAAATTGCATGCTCTTTCAGAATTATTAAAGTATGTGACTTTCATGTCCCTTTAAGTAAAGTAGAATCGGTCCACAAACCTGATGCTAATCTGAGCTTGGTACTTGCTGTTGCCCCAAGATTCCGATTGAATGTGGGATTAAAACTCAGGCCTATATAACTGAAGGGATTCTGAAGCCTTCAACCTTTATGGTTAACAGTCTTTAGTGAGGTGGTACCTGGCACTACTGAAACAAAACAAATATAACTATATGGTGACTTTAAAGGGACATTCTAATTTAAAAAAATGAAAAGCTCTAACTTCAGTTCACAAGCGGTACACAATTGATGAGCCAATCTGGAGCAGCGGTTGCATGACCTTGCCACTTGGCAGCCATGTTCTGGCAACAAGGGGTTAAATTCACAATAAGCTTGAGTCACTAATGCAAACATAACATGCTCTATTTAATTAGCGCATATGATTTTTGTATTAGGATAAAAAAATCCTATTAATGAAATTTGTTAAAAATGCTGCTTCTGAGGCCCATCGTTTCAGGCTCATCTAAAATGGAAGTTAAGAAGCAGCTGTCATAAGACCACTGCTCTTTAACCTGTCCACCAACTTTTAGCTGGCGGATTGAAATCATCCCGATCCGATCAGGATGATTGACAGCCCCTGCTAGTGGCCGATTGGGCGCCAATGAGAAGCGGGGCGGCATTGCACAAGAGTTTCACCAGAAATGATTGTGCAATGATAAATGCGGACAGCATATGCTGTCTGCATTTAGCGATGTCAAGCGGACATGATTTGCTATAGCGAATCATGTATGCTTGACATATAATAAAACATCCCCTGTGTATTTAGTCCCTAATAAAAAAAGGGTTTTGTTCTGTGCATGTTCTATTAAAACCATAAATGGAATTGTGACTTTATTGTTCTTTTAAGTAAAGTTCAGTGGGTCCACAAATATGACCCTAATAGACCTAGCTGAGCTTGTCACTCACTATTGTTTTAAGATTCATAAAGAAAAGGGTCTGAGCTTCAGGTTGATGGTGGGAACGGCACTTAGTCCTATAGAATCAGAGAAGAACATGTATCCTTCAGCCTTTATGGTTTGCAAATGTTACTGAGGCAGTACCTACACTACATAGCTGGTATGAAAAACAATTTGAAAAAAACATTTAAGTCATGGTAAATCCAAGCATTTAACAATTGCTAGGATTTACTATCACTAAAAATCAAGGGGAGTTTCATTGATCAAACGTTTTCAAAAGGATGCTAAACTTACTCTTTCTGTGCCGTTGCACAGTATTAAATTCAGCGGCTCCGGCCGCCCACGGCACAACAATCTCCTTCTATGAGGTGATGTTAGCACCTCTGAACCAATAGCCGTTCATGTCAACTGACAGGTTTCTGTATGTACGCACCGCTATTGGTTCAGAGATACAAGCGGCACCTCATTGGTAGAAGATCGTTGTGCCATGGGCGGCCGGATCCAATGAATTTAGCATTGGGCAGCGGCACAGAAAGGGTGAGTTTAGCACCATTTTTTACACAGTTGATCAATGAAACTCCCCTTGATTTTTAATGATGGTAGATCCTAGTGTTTGTTAAACGCTTGGATTTACCATCACTTTAAGGAGAAAACAATTATAGTTTTGATTACTTGTGCTATAAATACCTCTGAAAATTGTAGCTGTTCCATAGTCCTTAGAGACTGGAACTTAATGTCTGTAACCAAAATATGCTGCAAAATGCTGCAAATTGCCTGACCCGGTTACATGCTACACTGGTTACATACTACACCTGTATTGTTTGCAACAGTGCACAAATTAATTTACTGTTAGCAAAGGGACATTAAACACAAATTCTCTGTCGCATGATGATAATGTACCTTCATATATAAGAAGAATGTTGCAATGAAAAGTGCAGCTTTAGTTTGTCAAAGAGTATATTGTTGTTTGTTTTCACTGATTGCCCAGTCCCCCAGAACAAAAGGACTCTTGTTAAACAATCACAAACTAATACACATATATGGGATTTGATCATGAATTGTTGTTTGCACGTGTTTGGGGGTAGCCCTGTCCTCTTGCCTTCACTTAAGGTGGTTTATCAATGATTCAGCTAAGTTAATAAATATTAAGGGATAGATTACGAATGGTGTGCTAACTGTAGCACGCAAGCAATAATGGGTATTTCACAGCTTTTTGTGCGCGACGGAAATAGCGCGCGTATTTCAAGTTGAAAGTAAACGCTTTTCATTGAGCACAATCGAAATTAACGCGCTTCGGGTTAGTGCGACTTCAGAGCTCTGGTTAACTGTTACTCGAGACAAAAAAGTGGAACAAAACACATCAAAAATACATTTAACAGTACAGTTACACTCATAATAACACTGTCCGATAAAAATTATTTTAAAAAAATTGCATTAAATAAAAAAAATAAAAAGTACTTGCAGTTATGTAGTCCTAATAGGGACTCTATTCCGTTAATCCAGCGGTACTAGATTGTATCAGCGGTCCGGTCTTTATTGTCCGATTCCTTACTGATGTATAGATCCACGTTTGTAAGGTTTCTACCTACTGTGGACCAGACATTGTTTTGTGCCTTTAGCGTATGGAGCTCCACCCAAGGATGTCACATAATTAAAGCCGGTCACATTATTATTAGAAATTATATTTTAAAGTTGATGGAAAAGTGAAATTATAGTGAGTGTGTTTTCAGCAACTTTGTTAAACCACCTTTAAATTTAGTGCCCCACTCGTAATGTTGTCTCTTAGTTATTAAAATTCTGCATATTTATAAGGTTAGTGAGCGGATGACCATAGATGGTTAACAATTACGGATCTGCTAGTTAGTTTCAAATGAAAGATTTGTCAAGTTTTCTTTTTTACAACGTTCAGTTCAACCAAGTTTCTATCATGTAGACATTTGTCACAGCCAAATATTTATTTCAGGTTTGTTATCATTATTTCCAATGGGAATAGCAAATGTACACAACTAATTTTAACAAAAATCTTAGAATATAGAATTCAATTAAAATAACCTACCTTTTAAAACTAACAGAACATATAGCTAGCTGATTGAATTTGAATAAGTGAATAGCTCACAGACGCACAGAAGTCACACAACTGCACATTCAAAATAACTATAGTTAAATTGATTTGAAATGCTGGAGCTTCCCCATGTCTCCCACCTTCCAATTCTAAGTTTAGACTTGATAGGACAATTCTGTATGGCTAAAACCAACATTTAGTGTATGACTGGCTGTCCCTAACGTCAATCATTATAAACACTATGGCAGGATTGAACAGGGTAAGATGGACACATAATTGGTCAGACCCCAAGTACATCATTATAAGCAAAGGAGCTGATTGGCCAAACGATATAGCTCCTTCTCCATTTGCCTGCCCCTTCCTGACTCTTGATTGACTTGGTCAAGTAGTTATTGGTTCTTTCTCTTTCGTCCAATGATGTATTTGAATGTTCGCATATGGGACAAATCGCCCATATCATGTATTTGTCCAAAGCCAAATACACATCTCTAGTAATTTATGAATCACTCACTCAAGACTCTTCTGTTTACAGTCAGCATTATAGCTTGAAGTAAGAAACAAAAAGAGTGGGCTCCAATAATAGTCTTTCACACTTTTTCCCAGTTATTGATAACTCATGATTTCAAATGAGTTTAATCTTTGTGCCCTTTGTATTGTAAAAAGTCTAGATGGCCCCTATTTATCAAAGGTCTTGCGGACCTGATCCGACATTGCGGATCAGGTCCGCAAGACCTCGCTAAATGCGGAGAGCAATACGCTCTCCGCATTTAACATTGCACCAGCAGCTCACAAGAGCTGATGGTGCAACGCCGTCCCCCGGCTGACTCGCGGCCAATCGGCCGCCAGCAGGGAGGTGTCAATCAACCCGATCGTATTCGATCAGGTTGATTTCCGACGATTCCTGTCCGCCTGCTCAGAGCAGGCGGACAGGGTCATGGAGCAGCGGTCTTTAGACCGCTGCTTCATAACTTATGTTTCTGGCGAGTCTGAAGACTTGCCAGAAACACAGCCCTTCAAGCTCCGTATGGAGCTTGATAAATATGGGCAGATATCTGCACAATATGAAGATATTGTTCTACACCACATAGTCTGCTATATACATAAAAGTTTGCCACTGCATACATCAGGGTATTACTTGTAAACATAAAGAGAGAGAAGCCCTCAACCTGGGAACAAACAATAGCATAATAGCTTGTTCTATGGCTAGTTGACACCCAAGAAGCAGCCTCTTTTGCTCAACATGTGCCTTTCACAGAGAAGAACTTTCCTATAGCATATCAGTCTGATCCTGACTTCACAGTACAGTCCAACCCCAAAATACCAGGCAATCCGTCTCTGAACGAGAGAAACAGCAAAACCCCAGACGTACGTTTCGGCCTATTGTGGGCTTCGTCAGTGAGGTGCAGCTATATCAATCTAGGCACACTGAGCAACGGGTCCACGTCTGGATTCCCGCATCACACTTAGGGAGACTTCCCTAAGTGTCATTATTTGCATAAATAAAAAGAGAGAAGTGCTCAACCTGGGAACGAACAATAGCATAATAGTTTGTTCTATGGCTAGTTACCACCCAAGAAGCAGCCTCTTTTTGCTCAACATATGCCTTTCACAGAGAAGAACTTTCCTAAAGCATATCAGTCTGATCCTCTGTGAAAGGCACATGTTGAGCAAAAAGAGGCTGCTTCTTGGGTGGTAACTAGCCATAGAGCAAGCTATTATGCTATTGTTCGTTCCCAGGTTGAGCGTTTCTCTCTTTTTATTTATGCAAATTATGACATTTTGGGAAGTCTCTCTAAGTGTGATGCGGGAATCCAGACATGGACCCGTTGCTCAGTGTGCCTAGAGGGATATGGCTGCACCTCACTGACGAGGCCCACAATAGGTCGAAACGTACGTCTGGGGTTTTGCTGTTTCTCTCGTTCAGAGAGGGATTGCCTGGTATTTTCGGGGGCTGAACTGTACTGTGAAGTCAGGATCAGACTGATATGCTTCAGGAAAGTTTTTCTCTGTGAAAGGCACATTTTGAGCAAAAAGAGGCTGCTTCTTGGGTGGTAACTAGCCATAGAACAAGCTATTATGCTATTGTTCGTTCCCAGGTTGAGCGCTTCTCTCTTTTTATTTATGCAAATTATGACATTTTGGGAAGTCTCCCTAAGTGTGATGCGGGAATCCAGACATGGACCTGTTGCTCAGTGTGCCTAGAGGGATATGGCTGCACCTCACTGACGAGGCCCACAATAGGCCGAAACGAGCGTCTGGGGTTTTGCTGTTTCTCTCGTTCAGAGAGGGATTGCCTGGTATTTTCGGGGCTGAACTGTACTCTGAAGTCAGGATCAGACTGATATGCTTCAGGAAAGTTCTTCTCTGTGAAAGGCACATTTTGAGCAAAAAGAGGCTGTTTCTTGCGTGGTAACTAGCCATAGAACAAGCTATTTTGCTATTGTTCATTCCCAGGTTGAGCGCTTCTCTCTTTTTATTATTGCTTGTAAACCATGCTTCTGGGGCACTTACCCCACTAGCTCAATACTAACTTTTTTTTTTTTTTTTTAAAGAAAGGGGCATATTACATTCCTTACTTCTTACACATAAAGTAATTAATCAGGTGGTCAGTTTCCTTCCCCTTTAAATACATATTCTGATTCTGTGTCTTCTATATAAATTATTTAAACAGCATTCAAATAGTGAATAAAACCACCTTTTAAATAGATGTATGGGACACAAACTTCAAAGTTATACATAATGGTTTCTTTTGCCCCTAGAAACATCATTAAATGGCATCATATCTCAGGATAAGTGTGCTAAATGCAACCTTCCCAACCTGACCTATCACATTAAAATTACAATGTACTTAGACAAGCAGCTGGTAAAATGTAATTTTTTCGAAGATGCTGAAGGACCAATCTTTCTGATTAGCTGAGGCTCTGTCCCATCTCACTACTGGGAGATTTATTTAATTTATTTTGTTGTCTCCTGCTTTATATAAACAACAGTGTAATATTGAAATAGGTAGTAGTTTTACACGGCTATTTCAAATGACAAAGTAAAGGTAAAGTAGGTATTTCTAAATAATTTAATTACATTCCAGCAGATAAGATGGATAATTAAGAACAATATTCTTTTAATTCAAAATACAAAGGGAGATTAAACACCACTTACACTGTGTCACACTACAAGTTGATATTAGTTTTGTCTTTTTCTTTTTCTTCCTTCTTATTCACAAAAATGATCTGGGATGGTTAAATGTTTCTGTTGAAAAATATGCAAAACTATATATATTTATACAGTGTGTATATATATATATATATATATATATATATATATACACACACACATATGTAACACTTCATTAAACTTATAAATCAAAACTGGGCTGATGTGTATTTCAAGTCATTAAAAATGTCATTGTAAGCACGCCTTTGCCTTGTACTGTTAGCTTGTTGTCATTTTCTTTTTGAATAAAGTTATTTTATTTTGTTAAAAAAAGAAGAAAAAATGTAAATATAGCTGGCACCAGTGTAGGACAGAGGTATCTGGTTAGGTCTGATGTTGCATATCACTGGCATAATGGATTGGCATAAAGGCCCTGATTAGGTCTAATGTGATATAAGTGGGGCTGGCAGGTGGTGTGCAGCTGAGGATAGTGGGAACAGTGCCACATACATCTGGTCAAATATGTGGCATAATCCTTGGCCTAAAGATTGCAGAGAGCATGCATCTGGTCTGAGTTCTGATCTGTAGCACTTAAAGGGCCATTATACCCAAATGTTTAAACACTTGAAAGTGATGCAGCATAGCTGTAAAATGCTGACTAGAAAATATCACCTGAACATCTCTATGTAAAAAAGAAAGATATTTTACCTCAAACGTTCCTCAGTAGCCACCTCCCATTGTAAAGGATTTCTAAGCAGCATATCAGTATGTCTGTCCCGGGACAACTGAAAGGATGAGCTTCGTGCACTCTCATATTATTTCACCAATCAGGTAAAGGAAGCTTACTATGAAATCTCATGAGAGTTAAGTCAAATCTCATGAGATCACAGTAAGAGTTCATGACCTCAGCACTTCTGATGCTGATTGGCTGCTGTTCATTTCTTCATTTTTTTAATTTTTTTTACCTGCAGCTGGGAGCAGCCGAGTATAACTTTTTACACAGAACTTACTCTGGTGAGCTGAGGAAATTGTGAGGTAAAATATCTTCCTTTTTTACATAGAGATGCTCAGGTGATATTTTCCTGTCAGCTTTTTACAGTTATACTGCATCAGTTTCAAGTGATTTAGCATATGAGTATTATGTCCCTTTAAGCTTAATATTATTACTCCTCACGTCCTTATGGTTTTCTGCTCAACATTATTCTAGTACTAAGAGGACATCAGCTTGACATATTTTATGGATGTAACAGACAATCAGAAAGAGGCAGCATGTGAGCAAATTACAGCACGCTAGACAGGCCTATGTTTTGCAGCTTGCTTGCATAATGGGTGGTACACAGTTGTCAATGCTGGCAGTGATGGACAACTTCCTAACATATGGGGCCCGCAGATCAATATTTTAGAAGCCTTATGGGTCCTATATAAATGGATGGCAATTAAACACAAACATAATACATTTACTAAAAATGTCCAGAGGTACAGGGACAGTGAGGCAGGGTACCATCTGTCAGCTGCTCTCCCATCCAGAGGGCTCTTTTAAATGGTGACCATGTTATTTGCATCAGAAGTCCCCAAAGCACACATTTTTAGTTCCACTTTTTCCAGCAGCCACAATAACAATGGCACTTATACTTAGTTCTGCTTTTTCTGGAGTGCTAAGTGCTCCATTTATTAAGCAGCGGCTGCTGCTTCAGGGCCCCACCATTTCAGGGTCGCCTTAAACGGAAGTTAAGAAGCAGCAGTCATAAGATCACTGATCCTTAACTTGTCCGCCACCTTTTAGGCGGATTGAAAGTCCCAGTGAGCAGGGGGCGACATTGCACAAGCATTTCACTAGACAGCGTATGCTGTCTGCATTTAGCGAGGTCGAGTCGAGCAGACATGATTCGCTAAAGCGAATCATGTCCGCTTGACTATTAATAAATCTACCCCTAAGTGTCACATGTGACCCTCGAGCTACCATTTGGCTATCCCTGGTAAGGATAGTCTTGGATAATACTGGTCAATGGGTGACCTGGGGTGGTAGTCAATGATATAATTCAGAGTCAGATTTAATCCATGACTTTGCAGCACCTCTATAAGCCAATTAACCAAGTCAAACCTGAGATCAAACCCCATGACCCTGCAGCCTATATATAAGAAACATGCTCCTATCACAAATTAGATCTGAAGCCCTCTACCTGCAGCCCCTTTGTTAGACATTTGCCTCTCTGGTCCTACAATTGTAATTCAGCTGTGACAACTTCTGCATAAATTTTCTGTTTCCCATGTATGTAGCATGGCGTCTCTCGAACACCATGAAACCGCTGGGCCTGACCAATAACAGCCTGGCAGAAAAAAGCAAGAACAGTGGCAGCAGCAAAAGTCATATGGTCCCATCACTACTGCACATTCTATAATATAAAATCTGGTCATTTAGTAATCTTTTTATTACATATATTTTACCAGACAACTGGTTTTTAGTTCAATATCACACAGCTGGCAACCTTAGAAAGGCCCATAACCACCCACAATGAATTAGTGGCTGAAACCACCAACCACAATTAACATTTTAGGCAACTGAACAAAAGGTGGTGGTTTCAATGAGTAAAAAACACTATTTCAAATTCAAAATAAAACTAAAGAAGGATTTTCTCATAAATCCAATACTCCTGGCCTATATCAGCCTGTAGTTTCTTATTGTTGTTACCCAACACATGTCTCATTGCCACAGTAATATGTTATAATTGTAACCAAGTTACGAGGCTCTGTATTAACTTGTTGCATTCACTTAGCGCCTTTTTCCTCCTATAACAGTAGTAAGCCTTCTCCTGAGTGTCTTATTGCGCTGTAACATCCTATTGTAGTAAACAAGGTCCTGCATGATTAATTACCCAGTTGCATCTTATTGCAGTAAGCCAGAATCTAAGTGTCTTATTGCCCAGTGGCATATTATTGCTGTAAGCCAGGATATGAATGCCTTATTGCCCGGTTGCATCTTATTGCAGTAAGCAAGGACCTGAGTGCCTTAATGCATGGTAGCATGATCGCTGTTAGCCAGGACCTAAGTGCCTTATTGCCTGGTAGAATCGCATTGCAGTAAGCAAGGATCCAAGTGCCTTATTGATTGGTAGAATGTTATTCCAGTAAGCCAGGACCTAAGTGCCTTATTGCTTGGTAGCATCTTATTGCAGTAAGCAAGGAGCTAAGTGCCTTATTGCCAGTAGCATCTTATTGCAGTAAGCAAGGAGCTAAGTGCCTTATTGCCAGTAGCATCTTATTGCAGTAAGCAAGGAGCTAAGTGCCTTATTGCTTGGTAGCATCTTATTGCAGTAAGCAAGGAGCTAAGTGCCTTATTGCCAGTAGCATCTTATTGCAGTAAGCAAGGAGCTAAGTGCCTTATTGCCAGTAGCATCTTATTGCAGTAAGCAAGGAGCTAAGTGCCTTATTGCCAGTAGCATCTTATTGCAGTAAGCAAGGAGCTAAGTGCTTTATTGCCAGTAGCTTCTTATTGCAGTAAGCAAGGAGCTAAGTGCCTTATTGCCAGTAGCATCTTATTGCAGTAAGCAAGGAGCTAAGTGCCTTATTGCCAGTAGCATCTTATTGCAGTTATCAAAGACCGGAGTGCATTATTACCCAGTGGTATCTTATTTAAGTAAGCCAGGACCTAAGTGCCTTAATAACGGTAGCATCTTATTGCAGTAAGCAAGAAGCAAAGTGCCTTTCTGCCCTGTAGCAACTTAGTGCAGTAAGCCAGAGCCTGAGTGCCTTATCGGACGATTGCATCTAATTGTAGTAAGCAAAGATCTAAGTGCCTTATTGCCTGGTAGCATTTAGTGCAGTATGCCAGAGACTGAGTGCATTATTGCGCGGTAACATCTTATTGCAGTAAGCAAGAATCTATGTGCCTTATTGCTCGGTTACATCAAAGGTTGGTAAGCAAGGGCCTTAGTGCATTATTGCCCAGTAGCATTTTATAGGTGCCTTATTGCCCTAGGTGCCTTATTGCCCGGTAGTATCTTACTGCAGTAAGCCAGGGCCTGAGTGCCTTATTGTATAATGGCATCTTATGTGTCAAGCAATGACCTGAATGCCTTATCACCTGGTAGAATGTTATTCCAGTAAGCAAGGACCTAAGTGCCTTATTGCAAGGTAGCTTCTTATTTGAGTGCCTTATTGCAGGTAGCAGTAAGCAAGGATCTAAGTGCCTTATTGCCCAGTAGCATTTAGTGCAGTAAGCCAGGACCTTAGTGCCTTATTGCTCGGTAGCATCTTATTGCAGTAAGCCAGGACCTTTGCACCCTATTATCCAGTACCATCTTAGTGGAGTAAGCCAGGACCTGAGTGCCTTATTGCTCGGTAGCATCTTATTGCAGTAAGCCAGGACCTTTGTGCCCTATTATCCAGTACCATCTTAGTGCAGTAAGCATAGACCTGAGTGCTTTATCACCTGGTAGAATGTTATTCCAATGAGCCTTATTGCCTAGTAGCATCTTATTGCTGTACGCCAGGACCTGAGTGCCTCATTGTCCAGCAGCATCTTATTGCAGTAAGCAAGGATCTAAGTGCCTTATTGCCCGGTAGCATTTAGTACAGTAAGCCAGGGCATGAGTGCATTATTGCCCAGTAGCATTTTATTGCAGTAAGCAAGGACAAAGGTACCTTATTGCCCAGTAGCTTTTTATTGCAGTAAGCAAGGACCTAAGTTCATTATTGTCTGGTAGCATCTTATTGCAGTAAGCCAAGACCTAAGTGACTTATTGCCCGGTAACATCTTAGTGCAGTAAGCCAGATTCTGAGTGCCTTATGGCCTAGTAGCATCTTTTTGCAGTAAGCCAAGACCTAAGTGCCTTATTGCCTGGTAGCATCTTAGTGCAGTAAGCCAGGTTCTGAAAGCCGTATTGCCTAGTAACATCTTATTGCAATAAGCGAAGACCTTAGTGCCTTATTGCCTGGTAGCATCTTATTACAATAAGCCAGGACGTGAGTGCCTTTTTGCACGATTGCATCTTATTGTATGAAACCAGGTCCTGAGTGCATCATTGCCCCTGTTGCATATTATTGAAGTAATCTGCTTCTAAATGCCCAATATTATTTCTTGATTCTTATTGACCCATATTTATTAAAACCCATTTTTAAAACTATCATCTTATTGCAAAAAAATTGAAAATTGTGCAGTTTAAAGGGTTTTGTACTTGCCCTAATCACATGCAAGTGCTGCAATTAATTCACCTTTATAATCAATGGAGCTGCATCTATCTTGAAACTGTTCACCTCTCAGTGCATAAAACTAGCTTCATTGTGAAAGGTACGGGCATCATGAAAACACCTTCAAAACTAGAACAAACTAATTAATATGGGGAAAAGCTCCTTTGATAAAACAGTCCAATCTAACGTATGCAAAAAAAGAAAACTTAAAAAAAATATAATTTAAAGCGACACTCAATTCAAAATTAAACTTTCATGATTCAGATAGAGCATGCAATTGTAAACAACTTTCCAATTTACTTCCATTACCAAAATATGCACAGACTTTTTTTATATTTACACTTTTGGAGTCACAAGCTCCTACTGAGCATGTGCAAGACTTTACAGAGTATATGCATTTGTGATTGGCTGATGACTGTCACATGATACAGGGGGAGTGGAAATAGACATAACTTTGAAATTTGTCATAAAAAAAATCTTCTACTCATATGAAGTTCCGACTTGGGGGCCGATTTAACAAGGTCCGTATCGGTCCCAATGCCTCGCCGGAAACAGGAGTTAAGAAGCAGCGGTCTTAAGATCGCTGCTCCTTAACTCGTACGCCACCTCTGAGGCGGCGTACAGCAATCAGTCCGATCACATACGATCAGGTTGATTGAATCTGCAGTGGGCGGCATTGCACAAGCAGTTCACCAGAACTGCTTGTGCAATGATAAATGCCGACAGCATATGCTGTCGGCATTTATCAATGTGTGGCGGACATGATCGCTACAGCGGATCATGTCCATCCACACAATGGTAAATTTACCCCTTGGGCCCTGATACCCCTCCAGGCTCGCCGGAAACAGCAGTTATGAAGCAGCTGTCTTAAGACTGCTGCTCCTTAACAGGTCTGCCGCCATTCTGTGGACATCAATCTGCACGATTCTATACGATCGGGCTGATTGACACCCCCTGCTAGCGGCTGAATGGCCGCGAATCTGCAGGGGGCGGCATTGCACAAGCAGTTCACTAGAACTGCTTGTGCAATGTTAAATGCCGACAGCGTATGCTGTCGGCATTCAGCGATGTCCGCCAGACAATGATAATTCGGCCCCTAAGTTCTATTACATGGTCTTTTTATCATTCATTTGTTGATTATGCAAATCTACTGTATTTACTGGTACTACATGGAGACATGACAGCAAAAAAAGATACTTTACAAGGGCAGTCATTATGAATTATGTATGCTTGGCATTAAAGGGACAGTACAATCAAAACTAAACATTCATTAATAAAGGGACAGGAAAACCCCCAAAATCATTTCATTATTTGGATAGAACATATGATTTTAAACAACTTTCCAATTTACTTCTATTATCCAATTTGCTTCATTATCTTGTTATCCTTTGCTGAAGGAAAAGCATTGCACTACTGGCAGCTAGCTGAACACATCTAGTTAGCCAATCACATGAAACAAATGTGTGCAGGCACCAATAAGCAAGCAGCTCCTACTAGTGTAGGATATGTGCGTATTCTTTTTCAACAAGGGATACCAAGGGAACGAAGCACATTTGAAAAAGGGAATTTACAAGTGTTTTAAAATTACACGCTCTATCTGAATCATGCAAGTTTATTTTTTATTTTCCTAACCGTTTAAGATAGAGCATGACACTTTAAACAACTTTCCAACTTACTTATATTAGCAAATTGTCCTCATTCTCTTACTATCTTTTGTTGAAGACCATACCTAGGTAGGCTCATGGGCAGCAATGCACTACTGGGAGATAGCTGAAAACATTTCACCATTTCACCACCAAATTCAATTATTAAAAAAAAAAATATTAACTTTTTCACAAACTTTGGGTTTCTCACTGAAATTATTTACATACTGCTTGTGCAATCATGACGCGAATGATTGTAAAAGCTTCTCTGGGATTCCCTTTGTTCAGAAATAGCAGACATGGCTTTGCCATTGCTTTTTTGTAATTAGAATGTTGGTAATTGCAGATGCGCACCACACTTCTATTATTCCCTGGAGTGAAGGGGTCAATCAGGTAGCTTGTAATGTTAATTTTAGTTTTAGTGTAGAGATTACCTTCCCACCTGACACCTCGCACCCCCTGATTCCTACCTGATCCCTCCCAAACAGCCCACTTCCCTCCCTCGCCCCCACTGGACACAACAATCTTAGGTATTGGTAGACAGTCTGCCAGTATGCAGTTTTTTTAATTATTGTGTTTATATATATATATATATATATATATATATATATATATATATATATATATGTGTGTGTGTGTGTGTGTGTGTGTGTGTGTGTGTGTGTGTTTTTCCGCAGTGTAGTGATCCTCCTCAACATTCCCACCTCCATGATCCCCCCAAATAGTTCTTTAGCCCTCCCTCTCCCACTAACTTGCGACCATCTTTTGTACTGGCAGCTGTCTGCCAGTACTTATATATACATATATATTTTTTTAGTTTTCTGTAGTGTAGTAGTCACATCCCTCCCTTCCGGCAATCGTTAGCTAGTAGTGTAGCTCCCCATCCCTCCTTCTCCCTTCATTTTATTTCAGCAGTGTAGGGCCCATCCCACTCCCTTCCCCCCTCTGTTGCTGGACCTCCCATCTGCCTCCCACTTTCCCTCCCACACCTCCCACCGGCACCAGCAGATGATCGTTGTGTCACCGTCTGTAACGATCTGGCACCAATTGTGCTCTGGTTCCATATGCAGGCAGATGCTTGGAGCTGAGGAACTCCAGCTCAGCTCTCGGCTGTAACTTTACAGCTGAGACTGCTGGAGCGTCCTGCAGCTCGGATGTATTATATATACGTTATGCGGTACGATGAGCTTTGTACCACATGATGTATATATAGGTCCAATTGGTTTATTAGGCATTTCATGCAACCATGGGCATGAATGGCAGTAATGCCTACTAGCATATCTGTGTGAAATATAGGTGAAGTGATGTTTGATGAATTTTGAACAGAGTACATCTATATTTCTAGGTCAATATATAAACCATATTTTGAGTTCCTTACATATAGCACCATTGTTTATGCAGTAACTGAGTGTCTGTGTGCCTCTGTGTCATATTAGTACACTAACCAGTAGTCTACCTCTAGAATGTCCTTTTGTCACATGTAGCATGTTGTTATTGTAATCTGTCTCATGGATGTCATATTTCCTGCTCTTTACATCAGTAGAATTTGATAAACGTCAACACTGGAATTGATTGGTTCCAGTATCTCCACATCCTTCATTACACTGTTATAATCTCACTTTGCTAAGAGAAGCTTAGTGGTGGTGGGGGTTTACAAAAGACTAACAGTGGCCCTGCAAGCTGACTCAGCCCAGAGAGGAAAGTATTGCCAGATAACTCTCAGAACCACAATGCATCTGGGTGTTTGGAGTCAGCTTTGTTTTTATAATCAGTGATTATTAAAATTTAAACACTCCACATCAAGCCAGGTTTTTATCCTTTCCCAGGATAGACATGAGTGCCTCAGTCTGGCCAGTGCTGGTATAAGAAGATTGTAGTGTAAATAGTAATGGTACAGTTTTGCAGATCCATATTCCTACATGAATTTACAGGACAACATTTACATGCCGCATTGTGTAATGATGTTGAAAGTCCATATTTATATCACTCATGGATAAGAAACATGCTGTTCTGTATAGTAATAATGTGTATCTAAACAGTGATACTGAGCATACATCATTGTGTGATAATGACATGTGTCTTTACACAGACAATGAACATGCTGCACTGTTTAATGATGAGTATACAATAACAGTCTATATGCAGCACTGTATAATGATAATATATATCTATACACGGATAACAATCATGCTGCACTGTATAATGATAATGAGTATACACAAACAGCTTATATACAGCACTGTATAATGATAATGTGTATCTTTACACAGACAATGAACATGCTGCACTGTATAATGATAAGTATACACAAACAGCTTATATGCAGCACTTTATGAAAATAATGCATATCTGTACACTGATAACGAACATGCTGCACTGTATAATGATAAATATACACAAACAGCTTATATGCAGCACTTTATAATGATAATGTGTATCGATACACTGATAACGAACATGCTGCACTGTATAATGATAAGTATACACAAACAGCTTATATGCAGCACTTTATAATAATAATGTGTATCTGTACACTGATAACGAACATGCTGTACTGTATAATGATAAGTATACACAAACAGCTTATATGCAGCACTTTATAATAATAATGTGTATCTGTACACTGATAACGAACATGCTGCACTGTATAATGATAAGTATACACAAACAGCTTATATGCAGCACTTTATAATGATAATGTGTATCGATACACTGATAACGAACATGCTGCACTGTATAATGATAAGTATACACAAACAGCTTATATGCAGCACTTTATAATGATAATGTGTATCGATACACTGATAACGAACATGCTGCACTGTATAATGATAAGTATACACAAACAGCTTATATGCAGCACTTTATAATGATAATGTGTATCGATACACTGATAATGAACATGCTGCACTGTATAATGATAAGTATACACAAACAGCTTATATGCAGCACTTTATAATGATAATGTGTATCGATACACTGATAACGAACATGCTGCACTGTATAATGATAAGTATACACAAACAGCTTATATGCAGCACTTTATAATGATAATGTGTATCGATACACTGATAATGAACATGCTGTACTGTATAATGATAAGTATACACAAACAGCTTATATGCAGCACTTTATAATGATAATGTGTATCGATACACTGATAATGAACATGCTGTACTGTATAATGATAAGTATACACAAACAGCTTATATGCAGCACTTTATAATAATAATGTGTATCTATGCACTGATAACAAACATGCTGCACTGTATAATGATAAGTATACACAAACAGCTTATATGCATCACTTTATAATGATAATGTGTATCTATACACTGATAACGAACATGCTGCACTGTATAATGATAAGTATACACAAACAGCTTATATGCAGCACTTTATAATAATAATGTGTATCGATACACTGATAATGAACATGCTGTACTGTATAATGATAAGTATACACAAACAGCTTATATGCAGCACTTTATAATAATAATGTGTATCTATGCACTGATAACAAACATGCTGCACTGTATAATGATAAGTATACACAAACAGCTTATATGCATCACTTTATAATGATAATGTGTATCGATACACTGATAACGAACATGCTGCACTGTATAATGATAAGTATACACAAACAGCTTATATGCATCACTTTATAATGATAATGTGTATCTATACATTGATAACGAACATGCTGCACTGTATAATGATAAGTATACACAAACAGCTTATATGCAGCACTTTATAATAATAATGTGTATCAATACACTGATAATGAACATGCTGTACTGTATAATGATAAGGAACAGTTATATGCAAACAGTGAATATGGTGCTCTTTATAATTATACTGTGCATATTTACACTTATAATAAGCATGCTGCATTGCATAATGACAGTGGGTACCTATACACAAACACTGAATGTGCTGCATTGCATTAGGATACTGAGTATCAATAGACTGATAATGAACATGGTGCACTGTATATTGATGCTGTATATCTATACACTGGAGATGGTCATGCTGCACTGTATAATGGTAATGTGTATCTATACACTGATAATGAGCACTGTATAGTAATGACGAGAAGCTGTACAGCAATTTTGAACATGCTACACTGTATAATGATGAAGTACCTATACTGTATATATTGTATATTTTATAGTGATGATGGGTATTTATCTATTGGTGCAATGTATTATAATAATAATGAGCACTGTATAGTAATGCCGAGTAGCTGTACACCAATTATGAACATGCTACACTGTATAATGATAAAGTACCTATACACTGATAATGTATATTGTATAGTGATGATGGGTATTTATCTATTGGTGAAATGTATTGTAATAATAACAACGCATATCTATACACAGATAATGAATATTTTGCACTGTATAGTGATGATGAGTGTCTATATATTAGTGCAATGTATAATAATAAAAATAATGAGTATCAATACACAGATAATGCATATTTTGCACTGTATAATTATGATAAGTATCTATATATTGGTACAATGAATAATAACAAAGTATATATACACTGACAATGAACACTGCACTGTATAATGATGAAGAGTATCTATACACTGATAATAAATATTTTGCACTGTATCATGATGATTAGTATGTTGGTGCAGTGTATAATAATGATAATAAATATCTATACACTGATAATGCACACTGCACTGTATAAAAATACTGAGGGAGTATCTATACACAGATAATGAATATTTTGCATTTTATAATGATGATGAACATCTATATATTGTTGCAATGTATAACAATAATGAGTATCTATACAAAAATTATGAACTTAGTGCACCGTCTAAGTATCGTTACGATAATAATAAATGTAACATTATAAAATGATATAAAAATAATATCTGACAAATGAACTGCCAACTACACTGTGTATTGATGCTTAGTAAAAGGGAATTGTACCCTAAATATTCAATTATTCTACATTTGATTGAGCAGCCTGAAGCCCCTTCGTAAGATTTGGCTTTTCTTCCCTGCTACATTTTCCCGTAGGTGGTGTGGTTGCTGACTCATCGCTGTACTGTACAGCAGGAGGTCAAAGAGGGAAATAACTCTGACCCTTATGTCATTTTTGCTAACTATCTTAAAATGTTTAACCCCTTAGCAGGAAACAATATTTTCTATTCTGTATTTTGAGAATCCAGATATAAAGGGTGGCTAGGATTTGAGTCAATGCAGTAATATGTTATGTAGGTCAGTAGGTCAGTCAGGAGCTGTGTTACCACAGTAAGATATTACAGGAACTACAAGACACTCAGGTTGGTTTATTGCAATTAGATATTACAGGAGAAATTAGGAACTTGACCTGGTTTACTGCAATACCATGCTACATCATTTGTAAGGACATTTGGGTCCGATTTCTGAAATAACAGTTTACAAGAACTCAGGGTCATTGCTAAGAAGGAGCTACCATGAGCTCAAACTACATTGTTCTTAGGAGCACCAAATGGTTTTGGGTAAATACTGTCACACAATCAAATTATAAAGCAAGAGAAGGGTGCTTTATTGATAATTAACTCAGCTACTGTTGCTTGTTCTGTAGGAAAGTGGAACTTCATTTAGCAGAGCATGTGTTTTGCATTTTGTAGGACTGTCATGGGTTGGAAGCTCTACTCCAATGTTTATCATTAAAAGAAATCAGGGACTGCCCAAACCTTCCCCCTCCTGGTGGAGATCTCCATCCTAGACTACTCGCTCATATCACCCAGCTCTGCCCTCAGAACACACAGATCTGACCTGATCCTCCCTGCACTGGAAACACACAAGGCAAATATTGGGAGATATATTTTCACAGAGGAGACCATTTATCATATTCATCAATTTGGTTAAACAGTTAATCCTCAAAACACAAGGCTTTTCTCCACTGAGACTTGTACAGCTAGCCACAGACATTTAAAATTGCTTGGGTGTCCTCCTCTCTCGTCATCTCTAAAAAAAAATTCAGAAAGACAAGTTCAAAAGGCTCCTGGATTAAACGGACACTAAACCCAAAAGTTTTCTTTTATGATTCAGATAGAGAATACAATTTTAAACAACATTCCAATTCACTTCTATTATCTAATTTGCTTCATTCTTTAGATATCCTTTGTTGAAGAAATAACAATGCATATGGGTGAGCCAATCACACAAGGCATCTATGTGCAGCCACCAATCAGCAGCTACTGAGCCTATCTATATATGCTTTTCAGCAAAGTATATAAAGCGAATGAAGCAAATTAGATAATAGCAGTAAATTAGAAAGTTGTTTAAAATTGCATGTTCTTTCTAAATCATGAAAGAAAAAATTTGGGTTTCATGTCCCTTTAATGGGAGTATAGGGAAATATCTTGGACAAGGATAGCTGCTGTCAAAATGAGAACCCCAAACTGACCTATTTATTTTGATGTATCCCACTTAACATACCTAGACCAATCCTTAACAAATTACAAAGTATCATTAGCACATATGTCTGGTGAGGTAAAAAAAAAAACAGAACCTCCAGACAGACCCTACAAAGGACAGTTGAAAAGGGAGGTATAGATTTACCAAATGTCATTCTCTATTATAATGCAGCTCAACTCTCTAATTTGATGAGGTGGAACAACCCAAACAACACCTCGTGCTGGCACGAGACTGAGAGCTCACTTCTAACAATAGGCATTAAATTAACAGACTTACCTTGGATACCTACATATTACAGGAAAGATCTTGGAATTAACCACTCTATAATATAGGATACCCTTAAATTTTGGGATCAGGTCAGACATGGTCACGAGATAGCTCCTCATCTCTCCCTTACTCTGCCTTTCTGACTCACACCCACTAGCCTGGCAAAACACTTAGGTCTCTTGTATTCCTGACTTCTATGAACACAAGGAATGGATACCCCTTTCCCAGATATGTCTCAAATTTCAGATACATTCCAATATCTGATTCAAAGCCTTTCGTCATAGCTCTCTTTTAAGATCTTGGGGTTACCCTATCCCACCAACTGGGAACAGAAATGGACTCAAGCCAAGGTAGTCAAAAGGGTGCTATCTTAACATTACAGCTTACTTCTTGAACCCCATAGTCATCACAAAATCCCTCAATATTTGTCTTGGGAAAGGGACTTAAACTTTGAAGCTGACTCTGACTCCTGGTATCAGGAGATATTATTCACCAGAAGACACTTACATTGCGCTACCCTTTAGGAACTTTATTAGAAAATATTAGTTAGATGGCACCTCATCCCTACCACCCTGCATAAGATCTTTACCAACCATTCTTTTATGTGTTGGAGGGAATGCGATCATGTAGGCACCACCACCCATGTTTGGTGGTCTGGCCCGAAAATTAAGCCCATCTGGGCAAAACTTATCATTATTCTCAACCAAATTCATATAACCATCCCTTTTAGTCTTCTGACTTAGACTTTCCGAAGTTAACGCCGGCATGTAAAACACTCTCTATTTACCTCCTGATGTCCACCAAATTGGAAATAGCCAGAGCCTGGAAGAACAAAGACCCCCAGCTTTCCCTCAAGTCATCTCCACTATAAGATACATTAAACAGATGGAGTCTTACTCCCACTCGTCTCTGGACAGTGTGGACTTTTACTTAGAGACCTGGTCGCTCTGGAATGAGGTATTCCCAGACTGAAACAGCTAGACTAGTGATCTAGAAGCTCTACACTGAGGTGTTTCCTGAATGAGACAGCTAGACCTGTCCTCTCCTTATACTCACTTCTCTTCCCACTCCAGTCTGAACCAAATATAGAAACACTCCTATAATCCTTTTTTTCTTTCTCTCTTTTCTCCCACCCTCTATAACCTCCCTCCCCCCCTCTTCATATCATCCTTCTGATAAGCCCAAACAATATATGTTCAGGGAGCTTTTAGTTCTCACCTAGCCACCTTCTCTTTATTTATTCATGGCATGTTTTTATTGGTTCCCTGAATACATGGCACTGACCAAGCTTTACACAGCTCAAAGAGAGGAGTAGTTCTACTCTGGGATACCGAACTTGGGGACATTGCAACTTGCGAACTGCAACTCCAAAGTGATTGTTGCTTACAGAGGCTTATCCAGGTATCGTAAGTTCTAGTCACCTGCTCTCATTTATCGTTACTTATCGGCTTGGGTTTAACGCTGCTAAGTGTTGGCGTTCCGGAATCCCTCCGGCTTCTCAGCTGTCTTGTCTGATGTTTTTTTACCGCTAGCTCCACAGCGTAAGTAGCAAAGCCTTACGTGTCAGCTATCTCCCTTAGCATTCGGTTGTTGAGCATGGTTTAAATATCTAGACTACTCTTTTACCTAGGAATAAAGCCTCTGCATGATAGTAACTCCGGCCTATGCTTCACTTCTACACTTACGCATGGGATTACAATTTTTAGCATCTCCAGTTTACTTGAAGAAATTCTATCAGTGATCTTTGATTTATCATCTCCTCTTGATTAATGGGCTGTTTTTGAGTGACCAATGACTTTCTGATATTCAATGTGGTAATTGTTCTGAAAGGACATTCATTTTTTTCACTTGATTATCTTTATTCAGGGGACCACTATAATAATTCTGTGTTAAAATATCTAGAGACTGATATCCACTGTTTGTGTGTTGATCTCTACCAATATGAATGGTTATGTTTTATATCTAGCCATCTAGATTCTTATCATAAGCTTTGCGGCAAGAGTGCTTTATTACAAGTACTTTCATTTATCTTTTTTATATATTTACTACTTTGATATTACTTTAAAAGGACCTTTTGCCTACCTGATATTAAAGGGACAGTCAAGTCCAAAAAAACTTTCATTATTTAAATAGGGCATGCAATTTTAAACAACTTCCCAATTTAGTTTTATCACCAATTTTGCTTTGTTCTCTTGCTATTCTTAGTTGAAAGCTAAAACTAGGAGGTTCATATGCTAATTTCTTAGACCTTGAAGACTGCCTCTAATCTGAATGCATTTTGACCACTAGAGGGCATTAGTTCACATGTTTCATATAGATAACATTAAGCTCATGCACGTAAAGTGACCTAGGACTGAGCACTGATTGGCTAAACTGCATGTCTGTCAAAAGAACTGAAATAAGGGGGCAGTCAGCAGAAGCTTAGATACAAGATAATTACAGAGGTAAAAAGTATATTAATATAACTGTGTTGGTTGTGCAAAACTGGGGAACGGGTAATAAAGGGATTATGTTTCTTTTTAAACAACAAAAATTCTAGTGTTGACTGTCCCTTTAACCATTGCCTTGATTACAGTGTAATTTTCTCTTCCCACTCCAGTCTGAACAAAATATAGAAACACTCCTATAATCCTTTTTTTTTCTCCAACCCTCTATTCCCTTTTTCCCCCCCCTCTCTTCCTCTCATCCTCCTGATAAGCCCTAACATTATATGTTCCTGGAGCTTTTAGTTCTCACCTAGCCACCTTCTTTTTATTTGTTATATCTACCCATTCCAATTAGATAAATCCAACGAGAACATTGTACTACATGTAACGAAAAATGAAAATAAGGCCTAATTTCTCACATATACCTCGTAAGACATAATTCTTAATGTAGAATTTCTTCTATTTTATTTTCAGATATGTTTGACATTGTTTTACATACAAAGCATTTATATCGCACATGCATCTTGTTGAAAAATGCTTTGCCCTTGTCTAGGCTTTTGATGTATTATAATCATACCACAGACTCCCTGTTTTTTTGTTTTTTGTTTTTAATTTCCTCAATAACAATAATATTTGCAAAAAATAAATAAAAATACAGCTGTACTCATATACTATCTAATAAGATTGTTTGGGTGTCCTAAGTGTAAGTGCCCTTTTCCCTCTAGGAACAGCCGGCAAGTGCTCTAGGCCTAGGTTTTCCTATCACTCTTAAAAAGACAGACCCAAAGGTTAATGTCCCTAATCTAAGGGGAGGAGCTAAAGTGGGAATGAATATAGTTTGCAGACTCTTTCAGCTCATAGGGATCTTTCACAGAGGAAAATATCACTGAACTTTATCAGTGTAACAAACAGTAAACCATATTCCTCTTCACCAGTGTCATGTGGAGTACTGTTGTTCCAAAATTAAACAAGCTGGAATGAATGACTGAGAGGCTCAACTCACCACAAACTCTTATGGGGACAATGCAAGTTAAACACAGTATCCGAGCAGGAGCTAGGGGTAAAAGAGCAATGAGACCAAACATACTAGCTGAACTCTCCCTAGTATTTTAATCAACACTTTACAACCTTTTTTTTAAGCCCTTATAACTTTTTATGCAATTTTTGTAAAATTATTTTCATTAGATGGTGTTATTATGTGTGTGTAACTGTACTTTTAAATGTATTTTTAATGTTTTTTTGTGCAACTTTTTAGTCAAGCGTAACAGTTAACCAGAGCGATATCCCAACGCGCATTAAATTCAATTGCGCTCAAGCGAACGTGTTTACTTTCAACCTGTAATAAGCACGCTACTTCCGACGTGCGCAAAGAGCCGCGCCATTCGTAATCTAGCCCATAGTCAGTAACGGTGTAAATTTAATTTTTGGACAATTAGGAGATTAACAAAGCAGATAATGAATTTGTTCTGTTTTGAAAAAGTAACAATTCTGAGTTGTAGGGATATTAACGGCAGTAGCAGTTTAGGATTGTGATCACTAGAAAAATACACTGACAGTAACGGACGACGTTCAGAAAATGTTATCTGCCAAAACCAAGTGGAAGACTTTGATCAACCCCTTAGTTACTGCATTAAAATATTAGAGGAGCGATCAGGCGCTTGGAGCTCAGCTATGGCAATAAGATGTTAAGTTATAGATGTAAAAAGCCACAGTGTCATGGGGTAATAAGGACCCTAGAACTTGGCTATAGTAACAAATGTGAATGCATTTCCATTTTGAATAGAAACATTTTTGCGATACACATGTATTAGCAAAAATGCTCTGAGTAAACGTTATGATAGCTATTACTGTGCACGGAGTGTATGTACATATGCTTCATGCACCTGTATTCAATTACCGTCGCACCTACTCAGAAAATGTTACCTGTGTTAACGAGGACTCAGTTACATTGTTACTAACAGGAGAGGTGTTTGAATGACAGTGCAAGCGCATATTTACATATGCTCGCCGCACTGTAAAATCTGTGACTTAAACAGTGATACCATTTACTAGACATATTTTGGTGATATGTATCAGATTAAAATACTTCTATTCAAACTGAGATGCATTCATGTTTTATGTGTTCTTTTAATTGTCAGCCTGACAGTAAGAACCAGCACCTAATATGGTTGATACCTTATATTTATTAGACGTACATTACTACATTAATTATACAGTGGCTGTTTGGTGAAACAAAATTACCTGATCAGTTGATACAGAACGGTTTCTGTTTTGACCTATATAGATCCCCTGAGAACTGGGCAGCCAAACTTAAAACGCACAAAATGTAAGAGTCGACTCTGGGGAACATTTATTTTTAATCCCTCGTAGGTTGTCTAAGGGATTTGAGGTTCCCTGTAGTATCAACAGACACTTCTGCTTCTTAGGATATAGGAACTGATTATTTTTAGGTCAATCTCCCAAAGCAAACATAAACTCTTCAAGCATTTTTATTAGGCCATGGAAGTGTCTGCAAACTTGTTATTCAGTTCAAATGCATTATACAAGTTTATAAGGTAGCACACAATTTATAGGGTGCTGATGGAGCTATTAACACATTTACTGCTGAGCCAATTCACACCCCTGTGCATTTGCACATCAATTTCATTTTTTTTTCATGTGGTGTACCCACAAATATACCTTGTTTCTTTCATCAGACCAAACATTTTCAGAAAATAAGTCAAGTTAGCAGAAATATCCTTTATATGGGAAAAAAGCCACAATATGAAATTATATATACAGTATATACAGTATATATATATATATATATATATATATATATAAAAATATATATAGTATCTCACAAAAGCGAGTACACCCCTCCCATTTTTGTAAAAAATTTATTATATCTTTTCATGTGACAACACTGAAGAAATGACACTTTGCTACAATGTAAAGTAGTGAGTGTACAGCCTGTATAACAGTGTAAATTTGCTGTCCCCTTAAAATAACTCAACACACAGCCTTTAATGTCTAAACCGTTGGCAACAAAAGTGAGTACACCCCTAAGTGGAAATGTCCAAATTGGGCCCAATTAGCCATTTTCCCTCCCTGGTGTCATGTGTCTCGTTAGTATGACAAGGTCTCAGATGTAAATGGGGAGCAGGTGTGTTAAATTTGGTGTTATCCCTCTCACACTCTCTCATACTGGTCACTGGAAGTTCAACATGGCACCTCATGGCAAAGAACTCTCTGAGGATCTGAAAAAAAGAATTGTTGCTGCTCTACATGAAGATGGCCTAGGCTATAAGAAGATTGCCAAGACCCTAAAACTGAGCTGCAGCAGGGTGGGCAGGACTATACAGCGGTTTCACAGGATAGGTTCCACTCAGAACAGGCTTCTCCATGGTCGACCAAAGACGTTGAGTGCACATGCTCAGCGTCATATCCAGAGGTTGTCTTTGGGAAATATGCGTATGACTGCTGCCAGCATTGTTGCAGAGGTTGAAGGGGTGGGGGGTCAGCCTGTCAGTGCTCAGACCATACGCTGCACACTGCATCAAATTGGTCTGAATGGCTGTCGTCCAGAAGGAAGCCTCTTCTAAAGATGATGCACAAGAAAGCCCTCAAACAGTTTGCTGAAGACAAGCAGACTAAGGACATGGATTACTGGAACCATGTCCTGTGGTCCGATGAGACCAAGATAAACTTATTTGGTTCAGATGGTGTCAAGCATGTGTGGCGGAAACCAGGTGAGGAGTACAAAGACAAGTGTGTCTTGCCTACAGTCAAGCATGATGGTGGGAGTGTCATTGTCTGGGCCTGCATGAGTGCTGCCAGCTACAGTTCATTGAGGGAACCATGAATGCCAACATGTACTGTGACATACTGAAGCAGAGCATGATTCCCTCCCTTTGGAGACTGGGCCATAGGGCAGTATTCCAACATGATAACTACCCCAAACACACCTCCAAGACGACCACTGTCTTGCTAAAGAAGCTGAGGGTAAAGGTGATGGACTGACCAAGCATGTCTCCAGACCTAAACCCTATTAAGCATCTGTGGGGCATTCTCAAATGGAAGGTCTCTAACATCCACCAACTCCGTGATGTCGTCATGGAGGAGTGGAAGAGGACTCCAGTGGCAACTTGTGAAGCTCTAGTGAACTCCATGCCCAAGAGGGTTAAGGCAGTGCTGGAAAATAATGATGGACCCAATTTGGACATTTACACTTAGGGGTGTATTCACTTTTTGGTTTAGACATTAATGGTTGTGTGTTGAGTTATTTTGAGAGGACAGCAAATATACACTATTATACAGGCTGTACACTCACTACTTTACATTGTAGCAAAGTGTCATTTCTTCAGTGTTGTCACATGAAAAGATATAATAAAATATTTACAAAAATGTGAGGGATGTACTCACTTTTGTGAGATACTGTGTGTGTATATATATATATATATATATATATATATATATATATATATATATATATACTACTGTGAAAAAGTTTAGGCAGGTGTGAAAAAAATCCTGTAAAGTAAGAATGTTTTCAAAGATAGAAATGTTAATATTTTTTTTTTATCAATTAACAAAATGCAAATTGAGTGAAGAGAAGAAAAATCTAAATCAAATCAATATTTGGTATGACCACCCTTTGCCTTCAAAACAGCATTAATTCTTCTAGGTACACAGTTTTTTTAAGTAACTCGGTAGGTTGGTTGTTCCAAACACCTTGGAGAACTAACCACAGTTCTTTGGTGGATTTAGGCAACCTCAGCTGCTTCTATATTTTCATGTAATCCTAGACAGATTTGATGGCTTCTGTGGGGGCTATACCATCACTTCCAGGACTGTCTAGGGTCGTTCTCATTCTGCAGAATAAATTTGGGGCCAGTCAGATGCTTCCCTGATGGGATTGCATGATGGATAAGTATCTGCCTGTTCTTCACCACATTGAGAAAACCATTAATGCTGATCAAATCCCCAACTCCATTTGCAAAAATGAAGCCCCCATACGTGCAAGGAACCTCCACCATGTTTCACTGTTGCCCGCAAACACTCATTCTTGTATCGCTTTCCAGACTTTTGCAAGACAAAATACCTTCTACAACATCCAAATATTAAAAAAATTTGATTTATCAGTTCAGAACACCTGCTGCCATTTCTCTGCATCCCAGTTCCTGTGTTTTCGTGCATAGTTGAGTCACTTGGCCTTGTTTCCAAATCAGAGGTAAGGCTTTTTGGCCACAAGATTTCCATAAAGATCACTTCTGACTAGACTTCTCAGGAAAGTAGATGGTTGTACCAGGGTCCCACTGGTTTCTGCCAATTATGATTCCCTAACCACTGCTGGACATCTTCTGATTATGAAGGGAAAGTAAGTTTTCTTGTCCGACCACTGCTTCTACGGTCATCAACGTTGCATTTTTTATTTTATTTTTGCTTCTTCAGAAGAATTTGGACAGCACATCTGGAACCCCTGTCTGCCTTGAAATGTCTGCCTGGGAGAGACCTTGATGCTGCAGTATAGCTGCTTTGTGTCTTGTTGCTGTTTTCAGTCTTGCCATACTGCATGACTTTTGACATTAAACTGTTTTCAGCAACCTCACCTTGTTAGCAGAGTTTGGCTATTCCTCCTACACAGCTGTTTCTCTTTAATTTAAAGAGACATAATACTCATATGCTAAATCACTTGAAACTGATGCAGTAAAACTGTAAAAAGCTGACAGGAAAATATCACCTGAGCATCTCTATGTAAAAAAGGAAGATATTTTACCTCACAATCTCCTCAGCTCAGCAGAGTAAGTTCTGTGTAAAAAGTTATCTTTCAGTTACTGCCCAGCTGCAGGTAAAAAAAAATAAAAAAAAATGAAGAAATGAACTGCAGCCAATCAGCATCAACAGTGCTGAGGTCATGAACTCTTTTACTGTGATCTCATGAGATTTGACTTAACTCTCATGAGATTTCATAGTAAACTTCCTTTAAACTGAATAGGGAAATAACATGAGAGTGCACGAAGCTCAACCCCTTAGCTGTCCCGGGACAGACATACTGATATGCTGCTTAGAAGTCCTTTACAATGGGATGTGGCTACTGAGGAACTTTTGAGGTAACATATCTTTCTTTTTTACATAGAGATGTTCAGGTGATATTTTCTAGTCAGCTTTCTTTTGCATGATGTACCGAGTCCACGGATTCATCCTTACTTGTGGGATTATGCAGATTTATCTCCTCAGATAAATCTGGATCACGAGACCAGAGACTCTCTTCTTTGGTGGTTGTTGCAGGATCACCTGTCCAGGGGAATGTGTTTCCGCAGGCCAGCGTGGGTTATTGTGACGACGGACGCCAGCCTTCTGGGCTGGGGTGCAGTCTGGAATTCCCTGAAAGCACAGGGTTTGTGGACTCAGGAGGAGGCCCTCCTACCAATAAATATTCTGGAATTAAGAGCGATATTCAATGCTCTTCAGGCGTTGCCTCAGCTGGCTTCGGCTGAATTCATCAGGTTTCAGTTGGACAACTTATATCAATCATCAGGGGGGAACAAGGAGTTCCTTGGCGATGATAGAAGTTTCCAGGATAATCCGATGGGCAGAGACTCACTCTTGCTATCTATCAGCGATCTATATCCCAGGGGTAGAGAACTGGGAGGCAGATTTTCTAAGTCGTCAGACTTTTCATCCAGGGGAGTGGGAGCTCCATCCAGAGGTGTTTGCTCAACTGGTTCAGCTATGGGGCACACCAGAATTGGATCTGATGGCGTCTCGTCAGAACGCCAAACTTCCTTGTTACGGATCCAGGTCCAGGGACCCTCAGGCAGTACTAATAGATGCTCTAGCAGTACCCTGGTCGTTCAACCTGGCTTATGTGTTTCCACCTTTCCCTCTCCTTCCGCGTCTGATTGCGAGAATCAAACAGGAGAGAGCTTCAGTGATTTTGATAGCACCTGCGTGGCCACGCAGGACTTGGTATGCAGACCTGGTGGACATGTCATCTCTACCACCATGGACTCTGCCACTGCGACGGGACCTTCTAATTCAAGGTCCGTTCAAGCATCCAAATCTACTTTCTCTGCAACTAACTGCTTGGAGATTGAACGCTTGATTTTATCAAAACGGGGTTTCTCTGAGTCGGTGATAGATACCTTGATTCAGGCTCGAAAGCCTGTCACCAGGAAAATCTATCATAAGATATGGTGTAGATATATTTTTTGGTACGAATCCAAAGGCTACTCATGGAGTAAGATCAGGATTCCTAGGATTTTCTCCATTCTTCAAGAAGGATTGGAAAAAGGATTGTCAGCTAGTTCCCTAAAGGGACAGACATCTGCTTTCCTGACAGGAAGTAACAAAGAGAGCACCACAGCAGAGCTGTCTATATAGCTCCTCCCCTAACTCCACCCCCCAGTCATTCGACCGAAGGCCAAGGAAGAAAAGGAGAAACTATAAGGTGCAGAGGTGACTGAAGTTTTCATAAAAAAAATACTATCTGTCTTGAATAGACAGGGCAGGCCATGGACTCGGTACATCGCAAAAGAAAGAAATTTATCAGGTAAGCATAAATTTTGTTTTCTTTTGCATGATGTACCGAGTCCACGGATTCATCCTTACTTGTGGGATACCAATACCAAAGCTTTAGGACACGGATGAAGGGAGGGACAAGACAGAAACCTAAACGGAAGGCACCACTGCTTGCAAAACCTTTCTCCCAAAAATAGCCTCCAAAGAAGCAAAAGTATCAAATTTGTAAAATTTAGACTCCATGGCGGAGCAACAGGTTTAAACACAGGCTTGATTCTAACTAAAGACTGACAAAAAGCAAGAAAGTCTGGGACATCAACTAAACGCTTGTGCAATAGGATAGACAAAGCAGATATCTGTCCCTTTAGGGAACTAGCTGACAATCCTTTTTCCAATCCTTCTTGAAGAAAGGACAAAATCCTAGGAATCCTGATCTTACTCCATGAGTAGCCTTTGGATTTGCACCAAAAAAGATATCTACGCCATATCTTATGAAAGATTTTCCTGGTGACAGGCTTTCGAGCCTGAATCAAGGTATCTATGACCGACTCAGAGAAACCCTGTTTTGATAAAATCAAGCGTTCAATCTCCAAGCAGTCAGTTGCAGAGAAAGTAGATTTGGATGCTTGAACGGACCTTGAATTAGAAGGTCCCGTCGCAGTGGCAGAGTCCATGGTGGTAGAGATGACATGTCCACCAGGTCTGCATACCAAGTCCTGCGTGGTCACGCAGGTGCTATCAAAATCACCAAAGCTCTCTCCTGTTTGATTCTGGCAATCAGACGCGGAAGGAGAGGGAAAGGTGGAAACACATAAGCCAGGTTGAACGACCAGGGTACTGCTAGAGCATCTATTAGTACTGCCTGAGGGTCCCTGGACCTGGATCCGTAACAAGGAAGTTTGGCGTTCTGACGAGACGCCATCAGATCGAATTCTGGTGTGCCCCATAGCTGAACCAGTTGAGCAAACACCTCTGGATGGAGCTCCCAGTCCCCTGGATGAAAAGTCTGACGACTTAGAAAATCTGCCTCCCAGTTCTCTACCCCTGGGATATAGATCGCTGATAGATGGCAAGAGTGAGTCTCTGCCCATCGGATTATCCTGGAAACTTCTATAATCGCCAAGGAACTCCTTGTTCCCCCCTGATGATTGATATAAGCTACAGTCATGATATTGTCCAACTGAAACCTGATTAATTCAGCCGAAGCCAGCTGAAGCCACACCTGAAGAGCATTGAATATCGCTCTTAATTCCAGAATATTTATTGGTAGGAGGGCCTCCTCCTGAGTCCACAAACCCTGTGCTTTCAGGGAATTCCAGACTGCACCCCAGCCCAGAAGGCTGGCATCCGTCGCCACAATAACCCACGCTGGCCTGCGGAAACACATTCCCCTGGACAGGTGATCCTGTGACAACCACCAAAGAAGAGAGTCTCTGGTCTCGTGATCCAGATTTATCTGAGGAGATAAATCTGCATAATCCCACAAGTAAGGATGAATCCGTGGACTCGGTACATCGCAAAAGAAAGAAATTTATCAGGTAAGCATAAATTTTGTTTTTTACAGCTATGCTGCAGCACTTTCAAGTGTTTCAACATTTGGGTATTAAGGCCCTTTAATTATTGTGTTCAACCTACATATTAAATTGATGATCATTAGCACCTGTTTGGAATAATTGCTTAATCATGCATCTGACTATGTGCCTACAAAATCCCTAACTTTGCACAAGTGTACCTAGAATAATTGAAAGCATTCTTACTTTACAGGATCTTTTCATGCCTGCCTAAAACCTTTGCACAGTACTGTATATATTCAGTATATATATAAAACCCAGAATTGGACTGCACTCTTAAAAATATCCAGAACCCTAAAAAAAAAATCAATGCTTTGATGCATTTTTCTTTATTATGACAATTATCTGGCAACTGGACTGACACAAGACCACTCAATCCAAAGAGTAGGAATGTACCGTGCACTTTGGTAGACAACATAGGACAATGATTCTCTTAGGTGATATTTGTTGCCATTGTGATCATCTGATAGCCACCAGGGCATGTGACCACTTGATAGCCACCAGGGCATGTGACCACTTGTTTGAATGTATGTTGGTCCTCTCCTCTTTCAAACTTGTCATTTTTGCAGTGCTTATTTTGGCGTGTTAGGGTTCATTTTAAAGGCCAGAACACTATAAACGTCACCTAGTAGACAGGTGGTTGGACCCTAAAGGGCATGCAGATCCCTTATATGAAGAAGAGTAATACTCTATTTCATGTGTGTGGTATTGTGTGTGTGTGTACTCTTTTTTTAGGGGATGGGGCTACAGACAATAAATACATTAGGTAGGTGATTGACATTTTTATCATTGAATAGAGGGGGTTCACTAATATACATATTGATATCTCTGCTTTATTGGGGGGGGGAGATAGATGCTCTAAAAGTTCACCCTCATCAAACACTGAGTGGGTATTTATTTGGGTCAGGTGGTCACCATTGTAATGTTGATCACCTGTAAATTAGAGGAGGTGATTGCCCTGTGTCTAACCCTGTTACTGTGTCTAATACCACCTTTGGTTATTTAAAGGCTTTGCATTATAAATTATTAATTGGTTTGTAGTGAGGCAGGTGATCAATGCACTACAGGGAGCTAGCTGGTGATTGGTGGTAACATAAATATGCTTCTTGTCATTGGCTCACCAGATGTGTTCAGCTAGGTGCTAGAAGTGCATTGCTGCTTTGGAGCTAAATTCAACTTTATGTTTAACCCCATTGCAGAGATTAATCACGTTAAAAACATTACAACATTTTCTTTTTGCACTTTTATGTCCCTTTAAATACTGATATTTTGCAATGCTCAAATATGCATATAAAAGTAATGTATTTTATGTTCCTTTAAGCCATAATGTATGTGGGGGAATGATATGTTTGTTTTATACATTTTTACAGTTTATGTAACAGCTATTATGGAGGTTTGTAGTGAAATATGCAAATGTATTCCTTGGGTGTTTTCTGAAGGATTAATATCCTATTTAGGCTATAGTTAGCAATGATAATTTGTTCCATCATATTTTTTACCTTGTTGTATCTAAAAGGGCATTGTAGAACATATATATATATATATATATATATATATATTGTCCTTTTAAACTTAAAAATATGTGTGTATATATATATATATATATATATATATATAATATATATATATATATATATTTATGTTTAAAAGGACAATAAATTGATACATTGCTGTTGTGGTATATGGAAGTGCCCTATTTAAAGGGACAGTAAACCCAGCAGTTTTCTTTCATGATTCAGACAGAGCGTAAAATGTTAAGAAAGTTTCCAAATAATTTCTAATATCAAATGTACTTTGTGTTTTTGGAATCCTTTGTTTAAAAGCAGGTAGGTGGGCTCAGGAGTGTGCAGGTGTCTGAAGCACACTATAGCAATAGTTTTTTTTGTTTTTTTTTAAACAATGTTATACACTGTGAAAACACTGCTGCCATCTAGTGATCTAAACCGTTCTTGCAAAATTGCTTCAGACACATGCGCGCTACCTACCTAGGTATTCTCTTCATGAAAGAATAACACGAGAATGAAATAAATTAAACTTTTTTTTTAAAACCTGCAGGTTCTGTCTTAATTGTGAAATAAAAATGCTGGGTTCCATATACACAATAGCAATGTGTCCATTCCCTGAGTATCAGTGTAAACATATGATAAATAATATACTAGGCATATATTAACCTTACTGGTAAGTAAAAACATACTACAGCAGGGCAGGGGATGGGTGTTTTTATACATTTTATGCTAGTGTAGAGTCCCTTATGGGCTTGAGGCGTATTAAGGGCTAAGGCCTGGTAGGGATGAGAATGTGCTGGTAGTGTGAGGGGTGAATGGCAGCAAAGTTTTAAAGTGAGCGGAGTGACTTACCCGAAGGTTTTAAAAGTTACTGTTCTGGAAGCTTCTTCCTCTTTTGCTGTTCCTGCTGGAAGAGTTCTGAGTTGCCCACCCTCCCTCCCTGGGATAAAAACATTTTTCTTTCATGTTTTAGATAGAGCATGCGATTTTAAACAACTTTCTAATTTATTCCCAATATCAATTTTTCTTTGTTGTCTTGTTATCTTTTGTTGAAAAGCAAGAACATATGCTTTGGAGTCGGCCCATTTCTGGAGCACTCTGTGGCTGCAGTTTTGCAAGAATGGTATCCATTTACAAGAGCACTAGGTGGCAGCACTATTTCCGGTCATGTAGTGCTCCAGATGCCTACCTAGGTATCTCTTCAATAAGAATATCATGGGAATAAAGCATATTTGATATCTGAAGTAAATTGGAATGTATTGTGTCACAAAATAATATTTTTGGGTTCCATATCCCTTTAATTAGTCGGCAGAATGAGTTGGCTTTCTTGAGTTGCTGCAGAGGGCACGGCAGAGGTAGGGTTAGTCGAGCCAAACTTCAGTAACACAGTGTATTTTACTTTTGATCTCTAACAGTTTTTTATTTGGCTTAAGCGGCTGTCAAGAGCTGGACCCTTATGGGTGGGACTATCTTTTCACTCCAGCGAGTGGCCTTGTTAGCAGTTTTGGGGTAAAGTGATGGCCAGGCTGGTTGGATTGGCGACAACACTAGGTGCGGTCTAGGGTGCCTTTCCTCGCAAGTAAACAGGCCAGGAGATCTTCTTTTTACCGCCTCATCTGCAATCATGTGGGCGGAGTCATCCAAGGGGCTCTGCTGCATCTCCTAAATTTAGGCTGCTGCTTCTTAATGTAGGAGTAAGTTAGGGACTAATTTCCCCCACGTTTATTTAAGTAGACCAGTCAGTTAAAGTTTAACCTCCCAGTTGGTGACTAAATATATATATATTTCAATAAATGCGACTAAGTTGGTCATATTCTCCATCTCTGTTGTAGGGTGTGTTCTTGGAATGGGTACAGGAGGTAAAAAAGGTTTTGTTTTGGTGTGTGTGTGTTTTTCCACATGGGAATCCTGGAATCTGCAATTTAGTCCTTACAGTTTATATGGTAACCAAATAAACTGTTATAAATTAGCTTTTTATTGAAAGAGATATTAAAGGGACATGAACTTTGTGATGTCTTTCTATAACATATAAGGGCAGTGGGTGTGAGCAGGCAGCGCACAGGTGTTGTGAGAGAGGTAAGCTAATGTTGCCTGGCACTAATGGGTAGCAAAGAGGCTGTGGGCGAAGCTTACTCTCACCTAGATTACGAGTTTTGCTCTAAACAGGGTGCGAAACTAACGCCAAAAAAGTTATTTCACTCGCCATAGCGCTGCCATTACGAATTACTGAGAAGCCTCCTTGTGCGTGCGATATGGTGGCGTTAAGCTCCATACCGCACAAAAGCCAAGCGCTGCTTTGACGTGCTCAGGCACGCTTTCCCCCAAAGACATCAATAGGGAGAGAGTGTAAAACAAACAACTAACACATGGGGGTCGATCCGATAAAAATCGTCGCCCGCAAAAGCCGGCAATGCCAATATTTGCGCTGGTTTGGTATCCTATATACGGCGTAACTTAGAAGTTACGCGCGTATATTTCTGCCGTCGCCCGTAGTTTTTTGGGCCATAGGCAGGTATACCAAACCAGCGCAGTTTGGTATCCAATATACAGCGTAAGGACTTCTTATTCCATTTTCACCTCGCCACAAAAAGCAGCCGTAAGAAGCCTTACGCTGACTATTGGAGCCCCGTAACTCCCTAAACTAGCTAGAAAATAAACCTAACACCTAACGCATGCGCAATGTCTATCTACCTGTCAAACGCGATCCCCCACCGCAATCCCTAATAAAGTTATTAACCTCTAAACCGCCGCTCCCGTACCCCGCCGCCATCTACATAAACTAACCCCCTACTGTGAGCCCCTAAAACCGCCGCCATCTACCTTATCTATCGCCTAATGTGAACCCCTAAAACCGCCGCCCTCTACCTTATCTATCCCCTAATGTGAACCCCTTACACCGCTGCCATCTACCTTATCTATCCCCTAATCTGAGCCCTTACACCGCCGCCACCTATATAAAAATTATTAACCCCTAATCTAATCCCCCTATACCGCCGCCAGCTATATTAATATTATTAACCCCTAATCTAATCTCCCTATACCGCCGCCAGCTATATTAATATTATTAACCCCTAATCTAATCCCCCTAAAGTAATAAACTCTATTACCAGCCCTTAAAAGGGCCTTTTGCGGGGCTTTGCCCCAAAGTAAACAGCTCTTTTGCCCTATAACCTGCCCTCCCTACACCGCCGCCACCTTTATTAATAGTATTAACCCCTAATGTAAGCCCCTTACACCGCCGCCATCTATATTAAAATTATTAACCCCAATCAGCCAATCGGATTGAACTTGAATCTGATTGGCTGATTCAATCAGCCAATCAGATTTTTCTACCTTAATTCCGATTGGCTGATAGAATCCTATCAGCCAATCGGAATTCGGCGGACGCCATCTTGGATGACGTCATTTAAAGGTACCTCATTTGTCGTTCAGTCGTCGGCCAGGATGGATGCTCCGCGGCGGCGGAGCGAAGAAAGAAGATTGAAGATGCCGCTTGATGGAAGATGCTGCCGGATGGAAGAAGACTTTGCTGCCGCTTGGAGAAAGACATCGCCGGGATGAAGAATTCTTCTTTGCCGCTTGGAGAAAGACATCGCCGGGATGAAGAATTCTTCTTTGCCGCTTGGATAGACATCGCCCGGATCGGATGAGGAGTTTGGCCCGGCGTGGTGAAGACAAGGTAGGGAGATCTTAAGGGGGGTAGTGTTAGGTTTATTTAAGGGGGGTTTGGGTGGGTTTAGATTAGGGGTATGTGGGTGGTGGGTTGTAATGTTGGGGGGGGTATTGTATATTTATTTAAATGCAAAAGAGCTGAATTCTTTGGGGCATGCCCCGCAAAAGGCCCTTTTAAGGGCTGGTAAGGTAAAGAGCTTTGAACTTTTTTTAATTTAGAATAGGGCAGGGAATTTTTTTTATTTTGAGGGGCTTTATTATTTTATTAGGGGGCTTAGAATAGGTGTAATTAGCTTAAAATTGCTGTAATCTTTTTTATTTTTTGTAATTTAGTGTTTTTTTTTTTTTGTAATTTAGTTTAGTTTATTTAATTGTATTTTTAGATAGATATTTGTAGTTTAATTAATTTATTGATAGTGTAGGTGTATTTGTAACTTAGGTTAGGATTTATTTTACAGGTAATTGGGTAATTATTTTAACTAGGTAGATATTAAATAGTTAATAACTATTTAATAGCTATTATACCTAGTTAAAATAATTAACAATTTACCTGTAAAATAAATATAAACCCTAACATAGCTACAATGTAATTATTAATTATATTGTAGCTATCTTAGGGTTTATTTTATAGGTAAGTATTTAGATTTAAATAGGAATATTTTAGTTTATAATATGAATTAGATTTATTTAATAAGAATATAGTTAGGGGTGTTAGGGTTAGATAGAGTTAATATAGTTAATATAAATACTATAGTAACTATATTAACTATATTAACCCTAATATAATTAGGGTTAATATAGTTAATATATATAATGTAATAACTATATTAACTATAATATACTTAGGGTTAATATAGATAATATAGCTGGCGGTGGGGTAGGTAGATTAAATTAGGGGTTAATAATTTTAATATAGATGGCGGCGGTGTAAGGGGCTTACATTAGGGGTTAATACTATTAATATAGGTGGCGGAGGTGTAGGGAGGGCAGGTTATAGGGCAAAAGAGCTGTTTACTTTGGGGCAAAGCCCGCAAAAAGCCCTTTTAAGGGCTGGCAAAAGAGCAGTTTACTTTGGGGTAATGCCACGCAAAAAGCCCTTTTCAGGGCTATTTGTAGGGTTAGACTTAGGTTTAGTGGTAGGGATAGTTTAGTATTTTAGGGTTTAAATAATTTAATATAGATGGCGGCGGGGTAGGGGGATTAAATTAGGGGTTAATAATTTTAAAATAGATGGCGGCGGGGTAGGGGGATTAAATTAGGGGTTAATAATTTTAAAATAGATGGCGGCGGGGTAGGGGCTCACTTTAGGGGGTAGGTAAGGTAGATGGCGGCGGTGTTAGGGGCTCACTTTAGGGGGTTATAGATTTAATGTAGCTGGCGGCGGGGTCCGGGAGCGGCGGTTTAGGGGTTAATAACTTTATTAGGTGGCGGCGGGGTACGGGAGCGGCGGTTTAGGGGTTAATAACTTTTTTTATTGTTAGGATAGTGAGGGGGGATAGCGGATAGAGGGTTAGACGTGTCGGGCTATGTTTAGGAGGCGTGTTACACAGTGCGGGTGATTTCATACTTTAGTCAGGTTTTGTAGGCGCCGGCAGTTTCTAACGTGGCGCAAGTCACTGGCGACTCCAAAAATCTGTACTTACGCAGATTTCTGGACATCGCTACTTTGTCAGACTTACGCCACTTTAGCAACTGACGGCGCCGCATATTGGATAGCTCGAGTTGCGAGCTGAAACTGCGGGCGACGCGGGTTCCCTCGCTTGCGCCGCAAACTACGCCGTATATTGGATCGCGCCCCTGAAGTGCGGAATAAAAAATATTCGTAAGACAACCCCATTGATGTCTAGAGGGGGAAAAAAGTTACGTTTAAACCCTAACATAAACCCCAAGTCTAAACATCCCTAATCTGCCGTTCCCAACATCGCCACCACTAAATAAACCTATTAACCCCTAAACCTCCAGTCCCCACATTGCCGCTACTAATTAAACATATTAACCCCTAAACTGCCAGCCCCCCACATTGCAAAACACTAAATTAAACTATTAACCTCTAAACCTAACACCCCCTTAACTTAAAAATAAAATTACAATATAACTATCTTAAAATAAATAAAAACTTACCTGTGAAATAAAAATAAACCTAAAATTAAACTATAAATTAACCTTACATTACTATTCTAATAAAATAAAAAAAAATACTACTAATTAAAAAAAACAAAATTACAAATTTAAAAAACCTAACACTACAAAAAAAATTAAAATTACAAAAAATAATAAACACTAAATTGCAAAAAATAAAAAACACTAAGCTTACAAAAATTAATAAACGAAATTATCAAAAATAAAAATAATTACACATAATAAAAACACCCCCTAGCGTACAATAAACTACCAATAGGCCTTAAAAGGGCCTTTTGTAGGGCATTGCCCTAAATTAAACAGCTCTTTTACCTGTAAAAAAATACAAAGTTCACTCAACAGTAGAACCCACCACCCAACCAACCCCCCCAAATAAAAAACCTAACTCTAAAAAAAACTAAGCTACCCATTTCCCCTAAAGGGGCATTTGTATGGGCATTGCCCTTAAAAGGGCATTCATCTATTTTTCACTGTCCTTAAAAGGACATTGAGCTCTTTTCCAAAAGCCCAAAACCCTAATCTAAAAAAAGAAAACACCCAAAAAAATGAAAAAAAACAAAAAAACACTAACCCCATAAAATCTACTCACAGTTCCCGAAGTCTGGACATCCATCTTCATCCAGACGACGAGAAGTCTTTATCCAGGCGACGATATCTTCATCCATCCCGGGGGCGTCCTCTATCTTCATCCCGGCGGCGCAGAGCGCAGCCATCCTGGAAGCGGATCCCATCATTCTGAAATCCTATTGGCTGTTCAAAAAAGCCCAATAAGATGAGAGCTACTGAAATCCTATTGGCTGTTTAAAGCAGCCAAAAGGATTTCCAAAGTTGTCATCCTATTGGCTGATTTGAATTTGAAGAATCAAATCAGCCAATAGGAATGCAAGGTACGCCATTTTGAAACGGCTACATTGCATTCAACTTTAGTGTACGACGGTGACCGTATGAAGAGGACGCTCCACGCAGGATGGGATCAGCTTCCAGGATAGCTCCGCTCCGCAGGGATGAAGATAGAAGACGTCCCCGGGATGGATGAAGTTGTTGCTGCCTGGATGAAGACTTCTCGCCGCCTGGATGAAGATGGATGTCCAGACTTCAGGAACTGTGAGTAGATTTTATGGGGTTAGTATTAGTTATTATTTTTTTTTTCTTCATTTTTTTGGGTGTTTTTTTTTTTTTTCTTCATTTTTTTGGGTGTTTTTTTTTTAGATTAGGGCTTTGGGCTTTTGTAAAATAATGAAAAAGAGCTGAATGCCCTTTTAAGGGCAATGCCCATACAAATGCTCCTTTATGGACAATGGGTAGCTTAGGTTTTTTAAAAGTTAGGTTTTTTATTTTGGTTGGTTGGTTGGGTGGTGGGTTTTACTGTTGGGGGGACTTTGTATTTTTTAACAGGTAAAAGAGCTGTTTAACTTAGGGCAATGCCCTACAAAAGGCCCTTTTAAGGGATATTGGTAGTTTATTGTAGGCTAGGGGGTGTTTTTATTTGGGGGGGCTTTTTTATTTTTATAGGGCTATTATATTAGGTGTAATTATTTTTATTTTTGATAATTTCGTTTATTATTTTTTGTAAGCTTAGTGTTTTTTATTTTTCGTAATTTAGTGTTTATTATTTTTGTAATTTTGTAATTTTTTTCGTAGTGTTAGGTTTATTTTTATTACACAGGTAAGTTTTTATCTAGACAAAAAAATATATATATATGCCAGAAAGCATATATTAAGGGTGCGCTAGAATACAGCAGAAGAAAGGGGGTGGGACTGGAAAAGGAAAAAAGAAGACAGGGAAAAAAACAAATAATATAAAAAATGTGCGTAGGCCAAGGGGAATGTGACTATTGGTACCCAAGGGGATAGGTTGAAGATAGATATCAAGGCAATAGAAAATGTAAATAAAACAATATGTTTGTGAGCTCAAGATGGTTAAAAAATAAAAAAACAAGTGCACTGATAAGTGCAGCAGAAAAAAACCTGGGCAAAACAATAAAATAAAAAACACCAATTAAGGTGTTTAATCACTATGATTCCTGAAAGTGTTCGAATAGTTCAAAGGAATCAAACAAAGGCTGCTCCTCTTCAAAACCGCTGGTAAAACGGGTCATCTAAGGAATGGAAACAAAAAGAAGAGAGCGCCTCATAGTGCAATATCAAACATGCTAAGTGTAGTAATCGTGGATGACAGCAATCGTTGGAGAGGTACTCACAAGAAAGTTGGCACTCGAAATAAGTGCATACAGGCAGGCTGACCTTCTACAGCAGTCAGTACGCTGGAGGATTGAAACTTGACAGCAGTCTCCCGGAGAGCAAAGTGGTCCGTCTGGGGTAAGGACAAGCTGATTCCGGTAGTTGTAATGTGGGGAGCTGGATCTTAGCGGTACTCTGTCGGACGCCAAAAACTGATCCGCCCAAAGCAGCAGTGGGCTGTTCCTGGTAGCCACACTACGGGAAAGCTTCCCCTGTACACAGCGTGTACAATTCAGTCAACATATGCAAATCAGGAAATCCGTCCTCACAGCAATTACCTCATGAAACGGCCAGAGCTTTAACGGCCGAGAAACGCGTTGTAGTGCTCTAATAAATCCCCTTTTCATACAATACATCTGACCTTGCCATTTTCTATATAACGATAACCTCTTTTATCACCACTGGTTACGTTTTTATACAAGATACCACAAACTGTTTTCACCTTTATTTGGTGTAACGCTAGCACACAGCCTACAAACGAGAGCTGTGAGGACGGATTTCCTGATTTGCATATGTTGACTGAATTGTACACGCTGTGTACAGGGGAAGCTTTCCCGTAGTGTGGCTACCAGGAACAGCCCACTGCTGCTTTGGGCGGATCAGTTTTTGGCGTCCGACAGAGTACCGCTAAGATCCAACTCCCCACATTACAACTACCGGAATCAGCTTGTCCTTACCCCAGACGGACCACTTTGCTCTCCGGGAGACTGCTGTCAAGTTTCAATCCTCCAGCGTACTGACTGCTGTAGAAGGTCAGCCTGCCTGTATGCACTTATTTTGAGTGCCAACTTTCTTGTGAGTACCTCTCCAACGATTGCTGTCATCCACGATTACTACACTTAGCATGTTTGATATTGCACTATGAGGCGCTCTCTTCTTTTTGTTTCCATTCCAAGTTTTTATCTATTTTAAGATAGTTATATTGTAATTTAAATTTTAAGTTAGGGGGTGTTAGGTTTAGGGGTTAATAGTTTAATTTAGTGTTTTGCGATGTGGGGGGCTGGCGGTTTAGGGGTTAATAGGTTTATTTTGTAGCGGTGATGTGGGGGGCCGGAGGTTTAGGGGTTAATAGGTTTATTTAGTAGTGGCGATGTGGGGGGCCGGAGGTTTTGGGGTTAATAGCTTTATTATAGTGCCGGCGAGTAGCGGTTTAGGGGTTAATATCATTATTATAGTGTTGGCAATGTCGGGGAGTGGTGGATTAGGGGTTAATAGCTTTTTTATAGTGTTTACGATGTAGGATGGCGGCGGTTTAGGGGTTAGGGGTTATAGGTAGTTTATGTGTGTTAGTGTACTTTATAACAGTTTAGTTATGAGTTTTGCAAAACATTTTTTTTTTGCAAAATCCATAACTACTGCTCTCAGATGGCGGTATGGATCGTGTCGGTATAGGCTGTAACGCAAGCTTTTTAGCCTCAACGCACAACCTGTAATACCTGCGCTATGAAAATCCCACACAAAAACGTAATTGTTTTGAGTGCGGAATGGACATTGCGTCCTAAGCTAAAATGCTTGTGTTACAGCTATACCGCGACACGACTCGTAATATGCGTTCCTGGACATTACGCTGGAATTTAAATTTTTTCAGCGTCAAAAGCCGTACCGCAACACTTGTAATCTAGCCGTTTGTGAGGTGAAGAAGCTCAGCCTAATGGTGGATCTTCCTCTGCTGTGTGTGTGCCTGATGGAAAAAATAAGTACAGCTGCCCTAAGGAAAATGTACTAAGGTGCCTGTCTGCAAATAGAATATTGAGGAATATTATGTTATTATAACAGGTAAAGTTGTTCAGTTAATACAAATAGCTACTGACTGTAATGGAGTGATGCTGTAATCTGTCACCGATTTATCTGCATTGTTACCTGCGTATTTTGTGTGATACTGAATATTTTAAAGTACTCTTTAAAGACTGTGCCTGAAATATAGTGTTTCCTTCAGTGACAAGCTGTGGCAATATACCACAATAAGTTGCTACTAGATTTTTACCTGTCATCTTTAATAAAGGTTATTCTTGTACCTGAGATTTTTTAAATAACTTTACAACTTTACATAGACATATAGCTAAAACATTACAAAAGTAATTTTATACATGAAAACCATCATAAAATAATCATTGTATTGCAAATAATCTGCATACTAAATAAAGTTTTAAAAGTGCCATTTTGATGGCAAAATTGTTGTTGATTTCAAACCCAGAGACATCCCTTGGAAATCATTTTGATTCATTTAATTTACTTTGTTCAATTATAGATATAGATAAGCTTCTACACAGATCAACCAATCACTGTGGAGCATGTAAGAGGTTTAGGATACTGCACTCCATGTTCTCTGGGAGGTTTGGAAAAACCTACTTTTCAGATTTCTATTACAAAAAAAATCAAAATAAATAGTGTAAGTGGAGTAGTGAAAGTTTTTGTTTTTCATACTATCTATGATTGTGAATTGTATACATTATTAAACTTTGTGGTCAATGTCCCTTTAATCTACCCATAAAGCCTTTAAGAAAAAGAAAAAATAGGAAGATATTTTGCATAAAATGTCCTCAGGAGTCACATTCCATTGTAAAGGTACTTTAAGCAGCCAATCAGGATGCCAGTCATAGGACTTGCAAGGGAGCGTACATCTGGCATGTGCAGGCACAATTGTGTTATTTCCCTCCTCATTTTAAGGAAGTTTACAATGAAATCTCGCAAGATTTCAGTGAAATCTCATGAGATCACAGTACAGCAGGACCTCAGCACTGCTAATGCTGACTGGCTATTTTTTAACTTGTAGCTGGACAGTAGCTGGAAAATAACTGCTCACAGAGCAGTTGTAACATGAAAAACTTTTTGGTAAAATGTCTTCTTTTTTTACATAGAGATGGTCATGTGTTATTTTCTTGACAGCTTTCTAAAGTTATACTGCATCACTTTCAAGTGATTTAGCATATGTGTATTATGTCCTTTTAAAGATGGTGAAATGTACTACATTCTACACATTGATCGGCTAGTTTAGAGCTTGTTTAAATCTATACCTAATTTGCCACAACAAAGGAAACTATGAACATAGATCCCTCCGACTTTTCAAGAGGTGTCTAAACTGCCCTTGAATTGCAAAACCTTCTTAATTAAGTTAACAAAATGACATGTTAATGCATTTATTTATTATATGCTATGAGTTTAATGTCCCTTTTAGACAGTGTAACTTTGTCTTAACAAACACATAGTGCTCTTTTAATTATTTATTTTTTATGAAACTATGTGTCTCACTGTCTCTATTAATTATTTCTTTAATTTTCAGCATTTTGGCATCAACGGGACCAGAGTTTGACCTTAGGACCCTCAGAGCGGTGCGTGTCTTACGGCCTCTGAAACTGGTGTCCGGGATTCCAAGTATGTGATTTATTTAAATTCACTATAATAACAGTTTACCTGATCCTAATAGTTTTTGCACCAATAAAAAGTATGTTTTTCTTTTATTAAAGGGACATGAAACCCAAAAATGTTATTTCATGATTCAGAAAGAGCATACAATTTTAAACAACTTTCCAATTTACTTCAATTATTTATTTTGCTTCCTTCTCTTGTTATCCTTTGCTGAAAGGTTTATCTAGGAAAGCTCATGAGCAGCAAAGAACCTAGGTTATAGCTGCTGATTGGCGGCTGCATATATATACCGATTGTCATTGGCTCACCCATGTGTTCAGTCAGCAACCAGTAATGCATTGCTGCTCCTTCAACAAAGCATACCAAAAGGACAAAGAAAAATTGATAATAGAAGTAAATTAGAAAGTTGATTAAAATTGCATGCTCTATCTGAATCATGAAATAATAAATGTGGGTTTCATATCCCTTTAAGTAATCAAAGCTTTAACATGGTCATGGTTATTGAAAGGGTCATGTCACTGATTGGCTCACCGTCAATTTCCTGCTCTGGGCCAGCAATTCTCAGTTCTTTGGAGTAGATCCCAATCAGAGCCTACTTTAGCATTTGCGGGGCCCTGGGCAATATACATTTGTGGGACCCCTTAGCCCAGTGCCAGTATTCCCCTCCCCTGTATGCCCAGCCCCTTGTATGGCCCACCCCTGTGCCAACAATCAGTGATACATATATAAAGAATAACACAAAATACTAGACATCCTGATACCATAAACACTACATTAACGAAATACAACATATGATTGCAAATTCTCATAACCTCACCAATGACATTTCGGGGCCCCCCCAAAGAGCGGTGCCCTGGGCGGGTGCCCCTGTCACCCTGGCCAAAGAGCAGGCCTGATCCCAATCTTGTTACTAATACCTCTGTGACGGACCCTGGCTACCCCGATTGGGTAGCTCCGCCAAAAGGGTCCTGCTTCCTCCTTGGAGACTGCAGCTGTGTAGCTGCCAAGTGATTATAGCCAGTAACCCACCCAAATACCAGACAGAACCAGTATTCAGGAGCCCACCCAAATAACTAGACAGACTAGTATTCAGGTGAAACAAGATCTGATTTTTTTGTGAAACACACACTGCTTATATACACATTCAGAACCTTATCTTATCCCAAGATCTCCCGCCATTCCTGCCCCTCCAGACAGTCTGGCACCTCCATAGGAGCCACAGTCCCATAGAGTCCCCACAGTACTAAGGTTGCGGTTTCGGGGTGATCAAGGGGGAGCGGCGGGACTTCCAGGGTGTTATTAGATTCCCAATCTGTAAAAAGAGACTCCTATTTCAAAATAGAAGTAATATAATACCTCCCAACCATCGCACATATTGTAGGATTGTCATGGGTAGGGAAGTCTGCCCACTGTCCTAGCTGCTGCTTCCCCCATCAAAGCAAATGTCCCATTTTTCCAGGGATTGCCCTGGCCCCGCCCATGACACACAGACTCTGCCAACCCCAACCATTTCACATCTTGCCCTGCCTATGGCAACCCTGTCCTTTATCTTAAGGCTCCACCCACAAAAAAAAACAATAAGTGGGCCATTAACAAAAAGTCCCCATCACCACCATGTCCTGGGAAAACCTCTTGAAATGTTGGGAGATATAGTAATAGTGTGTCAAGATTCTATATGATTGATAACAAATGAAAAATATTTATTCTTCTAGACACTATGGTTAGAAATATAACATAAACTAGTCAATGAACTTGCAATAACCTTATCTACCATATTTAAAGCAACGCATATTTGAAACCTCATGAAAGTCTAGATTATGAGTGACGCGCAATCGTTTGCACGAGAAGTGCAAACGCGATTGCGAGATTGCAGTGTTTTTTTGCGCTGAACTCCATATTACGAGTGGAGAGTTTTTTAAATTACTGCGAGTTTGTTTGCACAAATATGCAATAATTTGCACTCCCTATACTTTCAATGGGCCCCGTCAAGCGCAAAAGTGCGCTAGTATTACAGGCTGAAAGTAAATGCGATCGCTCAAACGCAATCGCATTTTACTCTCAAAGTTTAGGCGGAGGAAAAAGTTGTACTAAACTATTACTTATGTTGTTCTATTCTGCTGTTAACGTGATTGTGAACCTTTGTATTATCCTTTCTTTCGTATAATGAGTGTCCATGGGTGTCCATAACATGTGGCATATACTTCCTGCCAGCAGGTGGAGATAAAGAGCCTCACAAGAGCTTTCAATCTCTTCCAACTCTACTCCTCTCTCCAGTTAGTTCTTGGCCTCCGAGGTGAGAGGTTGAGTGAAGTGCTCTGCAATCAAGATTTTGTTATTTTCTAATATATTGGGAGCTCAGCCCTGACTTGAGACCCCAACCCCCTCTTTTAGTTTTCACTAGAAGATTGATAATAAATACTGAAATAGGGGTTGAGGATTACTTCTCTTATAGCAATGTCAGTACCCTCACGGGTAAATCTCTCAGCCATAACTACCCTTTGGCGTCGCGAGGACCCTTACCCTCAGCCTCCACCAAATGGGTTACAGGTATATACAAACACATTCTCTGCAGTATTTATACTGGCACTGGATGTGCTCTTTACTGCATCAGCATTTTTAGTGAGGGAGAAAGGCCTCAGCAAGCTGGTAAGAGCAGTGGAGGGGTTCTGCAGTCAAGATAATTGACTCAGACACCACATATAGCCCATTCACTGTCACTGGTATCCTATTCTATAGATACCATATAGTCTGGGGGTTACCAGCTCTTACACTGGGTACTTTACCTTTGTGTTTAACACAAACATGTTAATATTTGGGCTCCAAAATTTACAGAATTATTCCCCACACTCCCCTTAGCAGCTCTATTATATTTTTTACCACAGACATTTAATTTTTCTTTTTTTTCTGGAGCTATGCAGTTAGTGATTCTCTTCCTTTTCAGTTAGGGATCATCTGCATAACTTTTTTTAAGTTTTTATTTTCAAATTCTGTGTTTTTTGATTTTTTACTCAGACTGTTGCCTGCACATCATTACGTCGGTTAGCCCCACTCCTTTTCCTTGGTGCCCTTTCTGCTTATCTCCACCACTCTCCACCATTTTGAAAACAACAATAGTCGGAGCTATTTCAACTCTAGCAAAACATACAACTATTCCTATTGAGGATAGTTCCTCATTTAAATGGACATGCAACCCAAAAATGTTCTTTCATGATTCAGATAGAGAATACAATTTTAAACAACTTTCCAATTTGCTTCTTTTATCTAATTTGCTTCATTCTTTAGATATCCCTTGTTGAAGAAATAACATGGGTGAGCCAATCACATGAGGCATCTATGTGCAGCCACCAATCAGCAGCTACTGAGCCTATCTAGATATGCATTTCAACAGAAGCTATCAAGGGAATGAAGCAAATTAGATAATTAAACTAAATTTGAAAGTTGTTTAAAATTGCACGCTCTTCCTAAATCATGAAAGAAAAAATGTGGGTTTCATGTCCCTTTAAGGATCCAATGGATCGAAAATCAAAGTCTTTACTGAGAAAATTATTTTCTCAATCACCTCTACAGCTTAGACCAGCAATCGCAGTCACTTGTGTGGCTCCTGTAGCATCCTTTTGGTGTGATTCTCTTTCTCAGATGCTTACTGAAAAGTCATCTGAAGATGTCCGTAACTGCATTAAAGTACTTAAGATGTCTTATGATTTTATTTGCAATGCAGTTTTTAACATTATTAAAATTGAGGTTAAAAATATGTCCATTGCTATCATGTTAAAGAGAGTCCCTTTGAGGGTAAATAGTTTTTTGGATCAGAGTTAGACTCAATGGGGGGTAGTTATCAAGCCGTCAACCTCAAATACGCTGGAATTCCGCAGCGTATTTGTGGCGAGGCTGATTCGCCTTAGTTATCAAAGGCTAGAGACCGGCAAAAGTAGAATTTAGTGACGTAAGCTTCGATCCGCCGGACTCAGTCCGACACAGATCGATTCTTACGTCACTCCAGATGTTCCGCACACAAGTGCGGCACAATCTGACTACTTTTGCTAGTTATCAAAAAACTAGCAAGTACGCTCGGCACTTTTCCGGCCCAGCGTACCTGGTTTTCAATCCGCCGCCCTGGAGGTGGCGGATCCCATAGGAATCAATGGGAGTCTGACCATAGCGAAAGTTCATGTTCGCTGCTGCCAGACATCCCATTGATTCCTATGGGAGCTGTCTACACCTAACACCCTAACATGTTTTCCCCCGAGTCTAAACACCCCTAATCTGTCCCCCCCTACACCGCCGCAACTAAATAAAGTTATTACCCCCTAAACCGCCGCTCCCGGAGCCCACCGCCACTCTAATAAACATGTTAACCCCTAAACCGCCGCTCCCGGAGCCCACCGCAAGCTATAATAAATATGTTAACCCCTAAACCGCCGCTCCCTGACCCCGCCGCAACTATAATATATGTATTAACCCCTAAACCTAAGTCTAACCCTAACACCCCCCAACTTAAATATTAATTAAATAAATCTAAATAATATTTCTATTATTAACTAAATTAATCCTATTTAAAACTAAATACCTTTAAAATAAACCCTAATATAGCTACAATATAAATAATAATTATATTGTAGCTATCTTAGGATTTATATTTATTTTACAGGCAAATTTCAATTTATTTTAACTAGGTACAATAGCTATTAAATAGTTATTAACTATTTAATAGCTACCTAGTTAAAATAAAGAGAAATTTACCTGTAAAATAAAAACTAACCTAAGTTACAATTACACCTAACACTACACTATACTTTAATAAATTATTTATATTTAAAACTAAATACTTACCTGTAAAATAAACCCTAAGATAGCTACAATGTAATTAATAATTACATTGTAGCTATTTTAGGATTTATATTTATTTTACAGGTAACTTTGTATTTATTTTAGTTAGAATAGTTATTAAATAGTTATTAACTATTTAATAACTACCTAGCTAAAAGAAATAAAAAATTCCCTTTAAAATAAATCCTAACCTAAGTTACAATTAAACCTAACACTACACTATCATTACATTAATTAAATAAATTAAATACAAATAACTACAATTAAATACAATTACATAAACTAACTTAAGTACAAAAAAATAAAAAAAAGCTGTTACAAAAAATAAAAAAAATAAGTTACAAACATTTAAAAAATATTCCAACAATTTTAAGCTAATTACACCTAATCTAAGCCCCCTAATAAAATAACAAAGCCCCCCAAAATAAAAAATTCCCTACCCTATTCTAAATTAAAAAAGTTCAAAGCTCTTTTACCTTACCAACCCTTAAAAGGACCTTTTGCGATATTTTAGATACGTTATTGTCCTTGTCATATTTCTAAGTATAGAACATATAGTTTATTTCTTAGCACCTTTAGCTGTAGCGCTCCTGATTCACTCCCCCTTTTTAGCAATTTTATTTACCTATTTTGGGAACACATAGGTATTTTCAGGAGTTTGGTGTTGTCCACTCTGCGCTCACTGGTTTTAATATCCTTTGGTTAATAAGTTTAATATAGGTTGCGGCAGTGTCCGGGAGCGGCGGTTTAGGGGTTAAACTATTTATTTAGTTGCGGCGAGGTCCAGGATCAGCAGTATAGGGGTTAATAACTTTATTATAGGTGGCGATGGTATAGGGGGGGCAGGATAGGGGTTACTAGGTATAATGTAGGAGGTGGCGGTGTCCGGGAGCGGTGGTTTAGGGGTTAATACATTTATAAGAGTTGCGACGGGGTCTAGGAGCGGCGGTTTATGGGTTAATAACTTTATTGAGTTGCGGGGGGCTCCGGGGGCGCCGGTATAGGGGGTAGAACAGTGTAGTTTAGTGTGGGTGCTTAGTGACAGGCTAGCAATAAAGCTGTCAAAAAGCCGAAGAGCAGCGAGATCGGATGAGTGATAACGCTCACAGTCCGCTGCTCATCGCCTCGTACTTGGTGCGCGGCTTTTTGACAGATTTATTGATAACTTAGGCGAAATTTTGCAGGTCCGCGGCTGCGATGGTAGGCGAGCTTAGGCGGGCGTATTGGGCCGGCGAAGGCAGGTAAGTTGACACGTTGATAACTAGGCCTCCATGAATAAGACTGTTACTGGAGGTAAAGGAGTTTTCCTTCCTCAGGACAAGAAGTTTAACGGAAGATTTAAACAAACTAATCGTTTTCGTAGCTTTCGTTCTGCCAGAGATCAGAAGTCCTCTTCCAACCAAAGGTCTGACTCCTCCAAAACTTCCTGGAAACCAGAATCCTCCTGGTCCAAGAGTAAACAGTCCAAAAAACCTATCTCTAATCAGACCTCAGCATGAAGAGACAGCCCCCTTTCCAGAGAATTCTCTGGTAGGGATCAGACTGATTCAATTTCAGGAAGCCTGTCGCAGATCAGTTCAGAATCCTTGAGTTCTCAACATTATTTACTGCAAAGGATTTCGCACCAGGCCTCCATGTGAATTGTTTCATCTGTCTCAGCTGCCTTTTTTCAATGTGTTCAGGATTTAGAGAATTTGGGAGTAATACAACCAATCCCAGTCTCTCAACAGGGAAGATGTTTTTATTCCAACCCCTTTATTGTTACAAGGAGAACTCATATTGTCCCATTCTGGATCTAAAGTCCCTGAACAAATTTGTCTGAGTTCCTTCTTTCAAGATGGAGACAATTCAAACCATTGCCCCTGGTACAAGAGGGTCAATTTATGACAACAATAGATTTGAAGGATGCTTATCTACACATCACAATTCCCAAAGACCATTTCCAGTTTCTAAGGTTTGCTTTTCTCAACAAGTATTACTAGTTTGTGGCTCTATCCTTTGGTTTTGCCACTGCCCCTCACATCTTTACAAAGGTTTTAGGGGCTCTGTTGGCAGTGATCAGAACACAGGGAATCTTTATTGCTCCTTATTTGGATGACATCTTAATCCAGGGACCGTCCATTTCTCTGGCATCCTCTTATACCCAGAGGGTCATTTCCTTCCTTCAGGATCATGGATGGAACATCAATATTCTCAAGAGTTCTTTTTTCCCAGCTACAAGAGTAGTCTTTCTGGGATTGATAATAGACTCTGTTCAAATGTGTTTGCTTCTCACAGTAACTCGCAAACACAAACGGCAAAAAGCCTGTTGGTCTCTACATATGACTCATTCCCCATCTGTAGCACAGTGTATGGAAGTAGTGGGTCTTATGGTAGAAGCTTTAGACACAGCACCTTTTGCTTGTTTTCATCTTCATACCCTTCAGCTATCCATGCTTCATCAGTGGTAAAAGGATTACTTTCATCTAGAGCAGAAAATAGAGCTCAGTTCCTCTGTCAAACAGTGTCTCTCATGGTGGAGGGACAGCCCTTATTTGAACCTTGGAGCCTCCTTTCTTTGGCCTACTTGGACCGTGGTCACTACATATGCAAGTCTAAAATTTTGGAAAACTGTTTAGGGGTCCCGGAGGGCGCAGGGATTATGGTCTCCTCAGGAGGCGAAGTTACCCATAAATGCTATCCATTGGGCTCTTCACTCCTCAGGAGGCGAAGTTACCCATAAATGTGATCCATTGGGCTTTTTACTCTTGGCTCCTTCTCAGTGAGGAAAAATGAATTTAGTCAGACAACATCATGGCTTTAGCTTACATCAGTCATCAAGGAGGGACTTGGAGTCCCCTTGCTATGCAAGTAGTCTCTCTCATTCTGTCTTGGGCAGAGAAAAACCACTGCACGCTGTCTGCTGTTCACATTCCGGGAGTGAACAACTGGGAAGCAGATTACTTAAGCTGTCAGTCTGTGCATCAAGGAGAATGGTCTCTTCATCAGGATGTGTTCGATCAGCTAGTCCTAAGATGGGGTCTTCCAGAAATAGAACTTATGGCATCCAAGCTGAATCAAAAACTTTTTTTTATTGCGCAAGGTCAAGAAATCCAAGAGCTCAAATAATCAATGCTCTATTTTGTGCTTGGAACTTTCATATGGCCAATCTATTTCCCCTGTTTGTTCTTCTTCCTAGAGTCATAGTGAGAATCAAACAGGAACTAGTGCCAGCAATCCTCATAGCTCCAGCATGGCCACGCAGAACTTTGTATACAGATCTCATCTTGATGTCATCCTCCCCTCTTTGGACTCTTCCTCACAGGGAAGACCTGCTGTCCCAATGTCAGGATCTCTGATCTCTGAAATTGATGGCATTGAGGTTGAACGCCTAGTCACAAGACTAGAGGCTTCTTGAGATTCTGTAAATCTCTACTCTTCTGCAAGCCAGAAAACCGGTAACTCAGAAGATTTACCCTAAAATTTGGAAATCATATTTTCTTTGGTGTTCTTCGAAAAGGTTTCTCTAAGAAATCATTTAGAATTCCAAGTATTCTTCAGTTTCTCCAGGATGGTCTGGAGAAAGGTTTATCGGCTAGCTCTTTAAAAGGTCAAATTTCTGCCTTGCCTGTTTTATTTCATAAAATGTTGCCTGATGTTCAAACTTTTGTTCAGGCCTTGGTGCGTATTAGCCCTGTTATTAGGCCTATTTCTCCACCTTGGAATCTTAATCTGCTTTGCAAGGTCCTCCTTTTGAACCTATGCATAATTTGGATCTAGAATTATTGCCTTGGAAGGTTCTTTTTCTTCTAGCCATCTCTTCAGCTAGACGAGTTTCTGAACGCTCAGTTCTTTCTTCTGATCCTGCCTTTTTGGTTTTTCATCAGGATAAAGCAGTTCGTAGAACAAAAAATTAGTTTCTTCCGAAGGTTGTCTCTTCTGAGAATTTTAACCAGGAAATTGTTGTTCCTTCTCTGTGCCCAAATCCTTCTAATTCTAAGGAATGTCTTCTTCACAATTTGGATGTGGTTAGAGCCTTAAAATATTATCTTCACGCTACTAAAGATTTTAGACAGACCTCTAGCATATTTGTACATTTTTCAGGTAATAGAAAAGGTTAAAAGGCCACAGCATTGACTTTAGCTTCATGGCTGAAACAGACAATACATAAAGCTTACTTGGTTGTGGAAAAACTGCCTCCTAATTGAGTTACTGCACATTCCACTAGATCTGTATCTAGTTCTTGGGCCTTCAAAAATTAGGCTTCCTTGGAACAGATTTGTCAGGAAAGTCCTTCAAGCCACAGTGTCCGGCTAAAAGGGATTGCCCTTTATTAGTCCCACCTATCCGTAACATGGACTCTCAGCTTTGGTATTATATCCCACTTGTTATGGACACCCATGGACTCTCCTCGTTATAAGAAAGAAAACAGAATTATTACTTACCGATAAATTTATTTCTTTCGGAATGAGGAGAGTCCATGGGACCCTCCCTATTTTTCTAGAATCTAAGGGTGACTATTCTTATTTGCACTTCTTAACCCTGCTTTTCGGCCTTCCTTCAATTTACTTCTACCTCTCCCCTCTGGTTGGTTATATGTTAACTGGAGAGAGGAGTAGAATGGGGAGGAATTGAAAGCTATTGTGAGGGTTCTTGACCTCCACCTGCTGGCAGGAAGTATATCCCACATGTTATGGACACCAATGGACTCTCCTCATTCTGAAATATAGGAATTTATCGGTAAGTATAAATTCATTTTTTACTAGTTAATCTTGTGCAAATTATTTAGATTTTTATTCTCATTTATTTATGTTATTACTACATTGTCTAATTTAAAGTTTGACATGATGAATCTATCCGTAGTAATAGGTTGCCTCTGTCTATAAATCTGTGTGTGTATAAGTTACACGTTACTAAACCATAAAAAATAACCATGTAGCTGATATCACAATTTTAAATTATGACACTTTTAGACAAATGAAAGATCATCACAATGTTAATAATAATTGAAATTACGTTTTTGGAGATTTTAAACATGCTGATTATATTATTAAGGAAAGTGTCATGATATGAAACTATTGATTAATAAAAAAAATCAGCTGAGCTGAAAGACAATTTTCACTTGTAAATTCTGATGAATTTGAACCCAGGTCATAGTTTAGTAATTGTGGCAACACCTGACATAATATTAAAAATATTTATAAATAACAAGCAACATCCAAAAATATCTAAAACAAACCCCCACAACTGATGAATTTTCCCATTTTTTCAAGTATCTATGTAGTGATATTAAAAATCATTTACGTTTCAGCTGTTATGGGCACAAGCCTAGTTGGCCGAGGTATTAGCTTTTTTAATGATCAGCTCAAAATCCCAGTTTTTCAGTCTGAAGAGTGAGATAATTGTTATTGTATTCCACTCATACATGTGATGTGAAAAATCTTTAAAAATGCCCGAGGAAAGTCTATTCCAGCCCACTCAATGACACTGGGAGATCCTTACATAACATATATTAGGAATTAAAATTTTATCAATAATAAAGGTTATGAATTTAAATAGTATTTGACTTTGTTTTGACACTTAAAGGGACATGAAACCCCAAAAAAATATTTTATGATTCGGATAGAGAATACAATTTGAAACAACTTTGTAATTTACTTCTATTATCAAATTTGTTTTATTCTCTTGGTATAATTTGTTAAAGGAGCAGCAATGCACTACTGGTTTCTAACTGAACAAATTAGTGAGCTAATGACAATTAGTAAATATATGCATCCACCAATCAGCAGCTAGAACCTAGGTTCTTTGCTGCTCCTGAGCTTTCCTAGATAAACCTTTCAGTAAAAGATAACAAGAGAAGGAAGCAAATTAAATAATATAAGTAAATTGGAAAGTTGTTTAAAATTGTATTCTCTATCTGAATGTTGAAAGAAAATTTTGGGGTTTCATGTCCCTTTAAACTACAATAAAATACAACATGATTAATACATCTCTATTTCTTGTTTTCATTATAGTATTTAATTTTTGCGGTGCTTTTCTCTTTTCATTTTTATTATTTTACAGTGTATTAATAAAAACAATTCTGCGTGTGTGTGACTGAAATGAGCTTCATGTGGACACATTTTGGTAAAACCTAGTTCTAATTCTTTTTTTTTTTCTCCCCTAGGTTTACAAGTGGTGCTGAAGTCGATCATGAAAGCCATGATACCGCTGCTCCAGATAGGACTATTGCTCTTCTTTGCTATCCTCATATTCGCCATCATAGGTCTGGACTTCTATATTGGCAAATTCCATTCTGCCTGCTATGACCTCTCTGGAGGTGGGTCCTGTTTAGAGTGTTTCAGTTCTAGAGATGCAAAGAGAGAATATTTAATCACTTGCTCCTATTTTTCTTATTTATTCTGCATTTTCAGTTCAAGGGACACACTGTCCTCACACCAATGTCACTGATTCTCTGATATTGGAGTGACAAATACGTGTTTCACCTTGTGGTGTGTTATAGCTTCCAAAGTAAGTCTATTATTCTGTAGGATAGTCCATGCCGTTTACAGATTACAAGTGGCGTGCTAATTTTTATTTTCTCACTCTTCAACTAACTGTGTTCAAGTTAAAATTTTAGCACAGCTGGATTAGCTTGTGTATTACAAGGGAGGTGTCAATCAACCCGATTGTACTCGATCCGGTTGATTTCCGGTGATGTCTGTCCGCCTGCTCAGAGCAGGCAGACAGGTTATGGAGCAGCGGTCTTTGTGACCGCTGCTTCATAACTGCTGTTTCTGGCAAGTCTGAAGGCTCGCCAGAAACACGTGCCCAGAAGCTCACTACGGAGCTTGTTAAATAGGTGCCATTGTGTTAACTTCTTCTCCCCATACATGTCTTTTTGCGCTCACCAAAAAACTGTTAGTTATCGCTTGTGTGCTAACTCGACAATGCGCTAGATCAACTGCGCTAAACACAAAGGTGTGTTAGGAATACTTCAAATTACTATGTTCCTCACATAGAAGAAAATCTTCTTTTATTTTAAAATGTATATTTATATCTATATATATATGATTATTTTATAGTAAAATATATATCTATATCTATATCTCAATATAGATATATATATATATATACACATATATATATATATATATATATATATATATATATATATATATTATATACAGATATATATATATAGAAATATTCATTTTAAAATAAAAGACACATTTCTTCTATGTGAAGACCATGGAAATGTCAAGTATTTCTATTCAAAAGACATTAAAAATGAATAGAAATGATATGGCATGTTTCAAGGTATTTGACTGGGAAGTATATATGTGTATATATGTGTGCGCATACAGATTTCCACATTTAAACACATAAATACATATATACACACACATACACACATATTTAGTCATATACATATACATTGGATCTCTTTCCAGGCAAACACCTTGCCATATACCATATCCCTTTTAACCATTTAAAACCTTTTTACTAATATTAAAATTATGTTTTAATATTATGCGCGAGTACATATATATATATATATATTTATAACAAAGAACAGAGAGTGCACTCACCAGGACTTGCCACAAGTTTTATTACCTAAATGTCATTTAGGTAATAAAACTCGTAGCAAGTCCTGGTGAGTGCACTCTCTGTTCTTTGTTATGCACTTTTTCTGATGCACCCCGGCCAATTGGATTGGAGTCTGGAGTGCTTGTCTCTTCTGATATATATATATATATCAGTGTAATACTTTATTATAATGTGTTTTGGAGTTGTCTTGTGAATTTTTTTTTTAAACTCTTGCACTTAACTTCAGATCTCAAGTCACACTAAATATTCTAGCGTAGTTTTGGCTTTCCTCGAACGCAAACTATAACTTTCAACATGTAATACCAGTGCTATTTAGCATGGTCGCAGTATCCATTGAAAGTATAGGTTGAACTCAAGCGATGTCGACCACGCTAACCCATCTTATTAATGTCCCACTCTATTATTATCACGCCACTTGTAATCTGGCCCAATGTGTTTCCAATAACTTTTTTTTACCAGCTGCAAAGTATTAAATGTATTGGAAATTGCTCCTTTAGGCTTATCTTTTGCATTTGAAATAACTGTTTTTGCATATAAAAACCACAGCACATTGTTCTAGCAAACATGCCCATGGGCATGAGCCTGCATGAAATAGAGTACCTCTCCCTATATACACAAAGTTCTCTTTATCTTATCTATCTCACTACACAGATATTCAGGTATGAACATTTCTAGATTTGTTAAAATAAACCTAAAAATACAATTTCACATACATTTAATGCTTTAATAGCTGGTAAAACAAGTCATTGGGGGCTTTCAAAGGGTGTGCCCCTGCTCTGAAAAAATTGCTAACAAAATGTGTTTAAAGGGACAGTCTACACCAGAATTTTTATTGTTTTAAAAGATAGATAATCCCTTTATTACCCATTCCCCAGTTTTGCATAACCAACACAGTTATAATAATATACTTTTTACCTCTGTGATTATCTTGTATCTAAGCCTCTGCAAACTGCCCCTTTATTTCAGTTCTTTTGACAGACTTGCAGTTTAGCCAATCAGTGCTGGCTCCCAGGTAACTTCACGTGCACGAGCACAGTGTTATCTATATGAAACACATGAACTAACACCCTCTAGTGGTGAAAAACTATCAAAATGCATTTAGATTAGAGGCGGCCTTCAAGGTCTAAGAAATTAGCATATGAACCTCCTAGGTTAAGCTTTCAACTAAGAATACCAAGAGAACAAAGCAAAATTGGTGATAAAAGTAAATTGGAAAATTGTTTAAAATTACACGCTCTATCTGAATCATGAACGTTTATTTTGGACTAGATTGTCCCTTTAAGATATTTAATTGTGATGCAGATATTTTACAATACAGTGCTTAATTACTACTAACATTATTGCAAAACTGCTGCCATATAGTGCTCCAGAAATGCGCCAGCTCCTAAGCATATGTCCCTGCATTTCAACAAAAGATGCAAAGAGTAGAAAGAATAAAAATTGATAATAGAAGTAAATTAGAAAGTTGATTAAAATCGCATGCTCTATCTGAATCATGAAAGAAACATTTGGGTTTCATATCTTTTTAATGAAACACTCAGCACCTGGGATAAGATTCTTGCTCATCCTTCAGGCATTTCCTCTGTCTACGATATTGGGGAATTAATCTCTTCCTTCCCTTTCTGTTATTTCTAAGGTAGAGGCTGAGGGAACTCATCCATTAGTTACAATTCACCATTTACTTCACATGGGAGAACTTAAACCCTTTACAGAACTTTGAGATACTATTGGCAAAACTTTTGAAAGTTGGCTCCTATTCTACTTTCTGGTTAGACACAATATTAAAGGGACAGTCTAGTCCAAAATAAACTTTCATGATTCAGATAGGGCATGTAATTTTAAACAACTTTCCAATTTACTTTTATCACCAATTTTGCTTTGTTCTCTTGGTATTCTTAGTTGAAAGCTTAACCTAGGAGATTCATATGCTAATTTCTTAGACCTTGAAGGCCACCTCTTTTCAGAATGCATTTTAACAGTTTTTTTACCACTAGAGGGTGTTAGTTCATGTGTTTCATATAGATAACACTGTGCTCATGCACGTGAAGTTACCTGTGAGCCAGCACTGATTGGCTAAACTGCAAGTCTGTCAAAAGAACTGAAATAAAGGGGCAGTTTGCAGAGGCTTAGATACAAGATAATCACAGAGGTAAAAAGTAAATAAATATAACTTTGTTGGTTATGCAAAACTGGGGAATGGGTAATAAAGGGATTATCTATCTTTTAAAAAAATAACAATTCTGGTGTAGACTGTCCCTTTAACATTTATGCACAAAAAGCACATAAGACAACAATCTCCATTTGAGAAACCATGCTGCTCCTCCTCTAAATTGAAAGACATTTGATCAATGACCCATAAAATTATGCAGAAGTAGCTTTATAAAGGTTTAAAACATGGACTAATAATGTGCTGATTTATCCCATTTGTTTTATGGAGGTCAATGTAGTGGTGCAGAATATACTTGCGCAAAACACATTTTACATTTCCTTTAACTTGAGCCCTTATGATTACTACTGGCTAAGAGGGAAATGTGAAATCACACAATAGTCCTGTGATCTTCTGGTCAGAGAAGCACTGGTAGACCCTGATCTTGATTTTGGGCACATCTGATATACATATACTATGGACCCCCCATGTACAATCTGATGGCCAAACAAGGTTCACAACTAGAGAACATGTCCACCTGTCGTCATGAAGGGCTGGCAGCAGGTGCTGTTTGTCTGCTGCCCACATTTATCATTGCACAATGATTTTCTTGTGCAAATCTGCCCCCTATTCTAATGTACATAGTTAAGTAAGAGCAGGCCCTGTCAATCACCCTTAACAAGTGAGGTGGTGGAGAGGTTAAGGAGCAGCTGCATAAGAGAGCCTACACTGCAAGGGCATACATGGAGCCCTATATATTTATATAGTGTGTAAAAATGATCATTATGTCCTTTATAGGACCATGCCTTTTTACTGTACCAGATGCTGTGAAATCTTGCAGATCAATTGTCATATAATAACACATTTTTCATATTTCAGCTCTGTACTGAGTTGTATTTTTTATAATTGTTGCAATTGGCTATTAGTTGTGAAAATAAAGTTTTCACTTCTCAATAAATTAACTTAAAGGGACAGTAAACACCAAAAAGATAGATAATCCCTTGATTTACCATTCCCCAGCTTTGCATAACCAACCCTGTTATAGAAATATACTTTTTAATTCTGTAATTACCTTGTATCTAAGCTTCTGCTGACTGCCCCCATATCAGGCAATTAGTGCTGACTCTTAAATAACTCCACATGCAAGAGCACAATCTTATTTATATGAAACACATGACCTAACGCCGCCTAGCCGGGAAAAATTGTCAAATGCATTCAGATAAGAGGCAGCCTTCAAGGGTTTAGAAATTAGCATATGAGCCTACATAGGTTTAGCTTTCAGCTAAGAATACCAAGAGAACAAATTTGATGATAAAAGTAAATCAGAAAGTTGTTTAAAATTACATGCCCTATCTGAATCATGAAAGTTTAATTTGGACTTTACTATCCCTTTAAATTCTCTAATGATTTTTTTTTTTTTCTGATCAGATTTGAGTTATAAGGTTTCAATGTGCAAGGCAATTTGATATCTCAATGTAAAGGTCACAAAACCAATGATTTTCCTTGCAGGGAAATAAGGGAAGGTAATATTTTTCTGTTGGCAAAATATACATTTTATTTTTATTTTTTTCAGAAGACATTAAAGTGGAGGGTCTCTGTGGCAATGATTCAACTTCCCGCAGATGCCCCAACGATACCAAGTGCCTCAGCAAGTGGGAGGGTCCCAACAATGGCATTACGCAATTTGATAACATCTTGTTTGCAGTGCTCACAGTGTTTCAGTGTATCACCATGGAAGGCTGGACTGACATCCTTTACTATGTAAGTGTATTTTTTATGATGCATTTTGACTATACCAGTATGACAGATACATTTTAAACAAGTACATAAATAACACCAATCTTTCGAGAATGCACATGATCAAGATTTAGGTTCTCAGAGTTTAGTTTGATACAAAATATTAATTAAGTTTGCAAAGTTGTAATTTTAAGTTTTTAAGTTAAACTTTCTAATTTACTCCTATTGTCAATTTTTCTTCATTCTCTTGCTATCTTTATCTAAAACGCAGGAATGTAAAGCCTAGGAGCCAGCCCATCTTTTTGTTCAGAACCTGGGTTATGCTTGCTTATTGGTTTGCTAAATGTAGCCACCAATAATCAAGTGCTATCCAGGGTTCTGAACCTAAAATGGGTTGGCTCCTATGCTTTACATTCCTGCTTTTTAAATAAAGATAGCAAGAGAAAGAAGAAATTGATAATAGGAGTAAATAAAAAAGTTTCTTAAAATTGCATGCTCTATCTGAATCATGAAAGAAAAAAATTATGTTTAGTATCCCTTTAATTAAACCATTGTATTATTGCACAAATGCTCTATGGTACATATAAGCTGAATACTCCTCAAAGGAATGAAACACCTAATAAATTCCATAGTACTGGACAGGCTCCTGAATCAGTCCTGAGCAGGACATGGAGAGTGATTGGTGGCTATGGGGGATATTTATCAAAGCGTCAATCTCGGTGCATTCGCTGGCGTCAATACGCTCGCCAGACATTGCTCCCGCTGATCCACATACGACGCCCTTATTTATTTAAAAAAGGTCAAAAACACGCGTGTCAAGTATGGCGTGATACGCATCGGGCTGTTGTTAACCAACAGTCATCGATGTCACGGTTATTCTGTTTATTCCCAACTTTATTTATATCATTTCATTACTGTCCATGAACAAGCACATTTCTCTAAAGCTAATCTTTTATTTTTCATCTATTAATGTCCAAGAAATAGCTATATTTATAACTCAACAAACAATATCTCATAGAAAGTTTTTTTATTTGTTATATGATACTTTCACATAAATGAATGTGTATTTGTATTTCTAGAAGTCATGATATGCTTTTATCTCATGTTTTTTTTTTTATAAATGATTATTAATGCTAGAATTTGTACATATATCTTTGCACATACATGTAAGTGGCAAGAGTCCATGAGCTAGTGACGTATGGGATATACATTCCTACCTGGAGGGGGCAAAGTTTCCCAAACCTTAAAATGCCTATAAATACACCCCTCACCTCACTCATACTACAAACTTTGCCTTCGTTGGAGGATGGTGAAGCAAGTGGTGTTTTATTTCTTCTGTGAAAGGCGATGCTAAGCATTTTAAAGCCCAGTTCCTCTCAAAGTACAGTGTTTGTCTGAGGGATGTGAAGAGAGTATTTGCCTGATGACACCATGTTTTCACCTATGGGAATCTATTCTAAGGCTCTCTTTAAATTCGGTTGTGGGGATTCATCTGCCACCTCTCTTTACAGATCGACATAATACTCCTCTATTATAACCTCTGCTGATATGTTTCAGTACTGGTGTGGCTGTCTGCTATATCTGCATGGGTGTCTTCAGGTAGGTATATATCTTTTTTTAAGACACTCTCAGCTATGTTTGGCACTTTATATTTTTAAAGTTTTAAATATATATTGCATATATTTGCCATGATTCAGGTCTATGTTTATTTCCCTTTGCAGTCCAACAGTTTCAGCACCAAAAATTATGTTTGGGAGAAATTTTAGTAAATTTTTTTCTTACCTGAGGTTCCAGCTAGTGGTAACTTCGGTCTTGTTTTTTTCAAATTTTCGTGGGCAAATTAGGCTTGCGATGGCGCAAAATGCCTCTATTTATTGCGTCATTCTTGGCGCTAATTTTTTATGGCACGAAGGTTGGCTTTGTTGTGACGCGTGTCATGTTTTTTCTTGCGTCTTTGTTGATGCAATTTTTTTTTGCTGCAAAGTCGCACCGGTTATGATGCGAATCGTGTCATTTTCTGTTAACCTTAGCACCAAAAGTTTTTTTCTCAGCATTTGCGTCACCTTTGTTGGCGTCATTTTTGGCGCCAAAAATGTTGTTATATTAGTCTCTCTCTCTCTTTAGCTCTCTGCTTTCATTTGTTAAAGAGGGCTATGATATTTGCTTTTGTTTTTCATATAAGCATTTTTTCCCATTCCTGAAGCTGCTTTTTTGTGGAAATTGGATATTTCTTCTATAAGATATGACGAGTCCACGGATTCATCCTTTACTTGTGGAATGCCAAACTTCCTTGTTACGGGTCCAGATCAAGGGATCCTCAAGCAGTACTGATATATGCTCTAGCAGTACCTTGGTCGTTCAACCTGGCTTATGTGTTTCCGCCTTTTCCTCTTCTTCCTCGTCTGATTGCCAGAATCAAACAGGAGAGGGCTTCGGTAATCTTGATAGCGCCTGCGTGGCCACGCAGGACTTGGTATGCAGACCTGGTGGAGATGTCATCTCTGCCACCATGAAAACTGCCACTGAGAAAGGACCTTCTCATTCAGGGTCCATTCCAACATCCAAATCTAATTTCTCTGCAACTGACTGCCTGGACATTGAACACTTGATTTTATCTAAGCGGGGATTCTCTCAGTCGGTCATTGATACTTTGATTCAGGCTCGAAAGCCTGTCACTAGGAAAATTTACCATAAGATATGGCGTAAATATCTTTATTGGTGGGAATCTTACTACACAAGCGTCTGGCAGACGTCCCAGACGTTCAGTCGTTTTGTCAGGCTTTGGTTAGAATTAAGCCTGTGTTTAAACCTGTTGCTCCGCCATGGAGTTTGAATTTAGTTCTTAATGTTCTTCAAGGGGTTCCGTTTGAACCTATGCATTCCATAGATATTAAACTTCTATCTTGGAAAGTTCTGTTTTTAGTTGCTATCTCTTCTGCTCGAAGAGTTTCTGAGCTATCGGCATTACAATGTGACTCGCCTTATCTTATATTCCATTCTGATAAGGTGGTTTTGCGCACTAAACCTGGATTCCTTCCTAAGGTTGTGTCTAACAAGAATATTTATCAGGAAATTGTTCCTTCTCTGTGTCCTAATCCTTCTTCTAAGAAGGAGCGTCTGTTACATAACTTGGACGTGGTTCGTGCTTTGAAGTTTTACTTGCAAGCGACCAAGGATTTCCGTCAAACATCTTCCCTGTTTGTTGTCTATTCTGGAAAATGTAGAGGGCAAAAAGCTATGGCTACCTCTCTTTCTTTTTGGCTGAAAAGAATAATCCGTTTGGCATACAAGACTGCTGGACAGCAGCCTCCTGAAAAGATTACAGCCCATTCTACTAGAGCGGTGGCTTCCACATGGCCTTTTAAAAACGATGCTTCTGTTGAACAGATTTGTAAGGCTGCGACTTGGTCTTCCCTTCATACCTTTTCCAAATTTTCCAAATTTTATACTTTTGCTTCTTCTGAGGCTATTTTTGGGAGAAAAGTTCTTCAAGCAGTGGTGCCTTCTATTTAGGTATCTGTCTTGTCCCTCCCGTTCATCCGTGTCCTGTAGCTTTGGTATTGTATCCCACAAGTAAAGGATGAATCCGTGGACTCGTCGTATCTTATAGAAGAAAAAGAAATTTATGCTTACCTGATAAATTGATTTCTTCTAAGATACGACGAGTCCACGGCCCTCCCTGTCAAATTAAGACAGATTATATTATTTTGCTTAAAACTTCAGTCACCTCTGCACCTTTTAGTTCTCCTTTTTCTTCCTATACCTTCGGTCAAATGACTGGGGGGTGGAGTCAGGGGAGGAGCTATATAGACAGCTCTGCTGTGGTGCTCTATCAGTACTGCTTGAGGATCCCTTGATCTGGACCCGTAACAAGGACGTTTGGCATTCCACAAGTAAGGGATGAATCCATGGACTCGTCGTATCTTAGAAGAAATCAATTTATCAGGTAAGCATAAATTTCCTTTTTGTTTAAATGTTATTTTTTCTTTTTTGTTACATTTTTCAAGATGTCTCAAACTAATCCTGCCTCTGATGTTACTGTAGAAACTATGCTGCCTGTACACAATTTCTTCTACAAGATACGACGAGTCCACGGATTTCATCCTTACTTGTGGGATATTATCCTCCTGCTAACAGGAAGTGGCAAAGAGCACCACAGCAGAGCTGTATATATAGCTCCTCCATTCCCCTCCACCACCAGTCATTCTCTTTTCCTATGCTAGTATTAGGAAGGGTAAAGTGAAAGAGGTGTTAAAATGATAGTTTTTAGTTTCTTCAATCAAGAAGTTTTTTATTTTAAAATGGTACCGGTGAGTACTATTTTTCTCAGGCAGGATATAGAAGAAGATTTCTGCCTTGAGGTTGATGATCTTAGCAAATGTCACTAAGATCCATGTTGGTTCCCACAGAGTTGCTGAGGAGTGCAAGAGGAATCTTCAGTGTGGGGAATGTTTTCATGCTACAAGCAGCATTGAGGTATGTGCAGTCATTTATTTCTGATGAGACTGTGGTATATCAGAATTTGCTGACATAGTTCCCAGGTTGGGAAGGGGTACTGAAATCCTGTGTAAATTAACGTTGTTACAAATGCAGGGCTTATTGCAGCAGCATGGAGACAATATGAATGGTTAAGACACTGGGGCAGCCTAACGTTTTTTATTACATAAAAGAGTTTTTATGGCTGGTTATGTTGCGTTGTGCTGGGGGTTCACATGGCTTTATTTTTAATGTTTTACTTATATGACCCACATGGCTGGTTAAACCGCTTTCCATGCGGTTGTTGAGGCTGTTAGCACATCGCTTATGATGGGCGGGGCCTAATTTTCGCGCTTCAAATGCGCAGTTAGTTTTGTAGTGAAAGCAGCAGCCATCAGCTCCGGTTGGGCCCAGACTTAGGGGTTATTTTCCGGAGTGATATCGGATCGTTTGTCAATTCCCTGGGGGCAGGTAGGCGCCACAGCAGAGCTGTGGCGAGGTGCAGAGGCATTTTTGCAATATTTTGATACATAACGTTTTTGCCTTCATTTAACCTGTATTAGAGGTTTAATTTGCCCTTTTTACTTGTGGTGCAATATCCGACTGCTATATAGGATATGTGCAATTTAAATTGCGCAGTTTAATAACTTTTTAAGCAAATTTGGAAAAAATTGTGCACTTTTTTATTTCTTAAAGGCGGAGTACCCGTTTTTGCTAAAGTTGTTTTCATCAACATAATAAAGAGTTTAACAACTTGTGTGGTTATTACTAGACTGTTCAACATGTCTGACATTGAAGAAAGTCAGTGTTCTATGTGTTTAGCAGCCATTGTGGAACCCCCTCTTACATTGTGTCCTTCTTGTACTGAAAGGGCTTTACACTGTAAAGAACATATTTTAGGTAATGAAAGTGTGTCTAAGGATGATTCTCAGTCTGAAGGGAATCAGGATATGCCATCCAATTCTCCCCAATTGTCACAACCTTTAACGCCCACTCAAGCGACGCCAAGTACTTCTAGTGCGTCTAATTCTTTTACTCTGCAAGATTTGGCTGCAGTTATGTCAACTACCCTTACAGAGGTATTATCTAAACTGCCAGTTTTGCAGGGTAAACGCAGTAGGCCAGGTATTAATGTGAATACTGAATCCTCTGATACCTTATTGGCCATTTCCGATGTGCCCTCTCAGTGCTCTGATTTGGGGGTTAGGGAATTGCTGTCTGAGGGAGAACTTTCAGAATCAGGAAATGTGTTGCCTCAGACAGATTCAGATGTCACGTCATTTAAATTTAAACTTGAACACCTCCGTCTGTTGCTCAGGGAGGTTTTAGCGACACTGGATGATTGTGACCCTATTACAATTCCTCCAGAAAAATTATGTAAGATGAACAAATATCTAGAGGTGCCTACTTACACTGATGTTTTTCCGGTTCCTAAAAGAATTTCGGAAATTGTTAAAAAGGAATGGGATAGACTAGGTATACCGTTCTCTCCCCCTCCTAATTTTAAATGTTTCCCATATCAGACACCATTCGGGACTCTTGGCAAATGGTCCCTAAGGTGGAGGGAGCTATATCTACCCTAGCTAAGCGTACAACTATATCCATTGAGGACAGTTGTGCTTTCAAAGGCCCTATGAATAAGAAATTAGAGGGTCTACTTAAGAAATTATTTATTAATCAGGAGTTTCTTTTACAACCTACGGCTTGCTTTGTTCCAGTCACTACTGCAGCAGCATTTTGGTTTGAGGCTCTAGAAGAGTCTCTTAAGGTTGAGACTCCATTAGATGACATCTTAGATGGAATTAAGGCTCTCAAGCTAGCTAATTCTTTTATTACTCACGCCGCTTTTCAAATTGCTAAATTAGCGACAATGAATGCAGGATTTGCTATCCTAGCACGTAGAGCGTTGTGGCTCAAATCTTGGTCTGCTGATGTCTCATCAAAAACTAAGCTTTTAGCTATTCCTTTTAAAGGTAAGACCCTTTTTGGGCCTGAATTGAAGGAAATCATTTCTGACATTACAGGAGGTAAAGGCCATGCCCTACCTCAGGATAAGTCTGTTAAGATGAGGGGTAAACAAAATAATTTTCGTTCCTTTCGGAACTTTAAAGGAGGACCCCCCGCTTCCTCTTCTTCTACAAAGCAGGAAGGAAATTTTACCCAATCTAAGTCAGTCTGGAGACCCAACCAGAACTGGAATAAGGGTAAACAATCCAAGAATCCCGCTGCTGCTCCTAAGACAAAGGGGCGACCCCCGATCCGGGACCGGATATAGTAGGGGGCAGACTCTCTTTCTTTGCTCAGGCTTGGGCAAGAGACGTTCAGGATTCCTGGGCACTAGAAATAGTGACCCACAGTTATCAATTGGACTTCAAGGGCTGTCTCCCAAGAGGGAGATTTCATCTTTCAAAATTATCTGCAAACCCGATAAAAAGAGAGGCGTTCTTACGCTGTGTAAAAGACCTTTTTACCATGGGAGTAATTTGTTCAGTTCCAAGATTGGAACAGGGACAGGGGTTTTACTCAAACCTATTTGTGGTTCCCAAAAAAGAGGGAACGTTCAGATCCATCTTAGACCTCAAGTGTCTAAACAAATTTCTAAGAGTTCCATCATTCAAGATGGAGACAATACAAACAATTTTACCAATGATCCAGGAGGGTCAATATATGACTACCGTGGACTTGAAGGATGCATACCTTCATATTCCTATCCACAAGGATCATCATCAGTTTCTAAGGTTTGCCTTCTTGGACAAACATTTTCAGTTCGTGGCTCTTCCCTTCGGGTTGGCCACAGCACCCAGAATCTTCACAAAGGTTCTAGGGTCTCTTTTGGCGGTTCTCAGACCGCGAGGCATAGCGGTGGTGCCTTATTTGGACAATATTCTGATCCAGGCGTCAACATATCATGACAAAATCTCACACGGACACAGTGCTGTCTTTTCTGAGAACTCACGGCTGGAAGGTGAACATAGAGAAAAGTTCACTTGTTCCACAGATAAGGGTTCCTTTCTTGGTAACTCTGATAGACTCGGTTGCCATGAAGATATTCCTGACGGAGGTCAGAAAATCAAAGATTCTAAATACTTGCTGAGCACTTCAGTCCATTCCTAGGCCATCAGTGGCTCAGTGTATGGAGGTAATCGGATTAATGGTAGCGGCAATGGATATCATTCTGTTTGCTCACTTTCATCTCAGACCGCTGCAGCTGTGCATGCTCGGACAGTGGAATGGGGATTATGCGAATTTATCTCCTCAGATAAATCTAGATCAAGAAACCAGAGACTCTCTTCTTTGGTGGTTGTCGCTGGATCATCTGTCCCAGGGGACTTGCTTCCGCAGACCCTCTTGGGTGATAGTGACAACGGATGCCAGCCTTCTGGGCTGGGGTGCAGTCTGGAATTCCCTGAAGGCTCAGGGTGTTTGGACTCAGGAGGAGTCTCTACTTCCAATCAATATTCTTGAACTGAGAGCAATATTCAATGCACTTCGGCCAAATTCATCAGATTCCAGTAGGACAACATCACGACTGTGACCTATATCAATCATCAGGGGGAACAAGAAGTTCCTTAGCGATGAGAGAGGTATCCAAGATAATTCGTTGGGCAAAGGCCCACTTTTGTCATCTGTCACTAATCCACATCCTAGGAGTAGAGAACTGGGAAGCGGACTTTCTAAGCAGACAGACTTTTCATCCGGGGGAGTGGGAACTCCACCCGGAGGTATTTGCCTCATTGATTCTCCGATGGCGCAACCCGGAATTGGATCTGATGGCATCTCGGCAGAATGCCAAGCTTCCAAGATACGGATCCAGGTCAAGGGATCCCCAGGCAGAACTGATAGATGCCTTGGCAGTGCCTTGGTTGTTCAGCCTAGCTTATGTGTTTCCACCGTTTCCTCTCCTGCCACGCGTGATTGCTCGAATCAAACAGGAGAGAGCTTTGGTGACCCTGATGGCGCCTGCGTGGCCACGCAGGACTTGGTATGCGGATCTAGTGGACATGTCTTCGCTACCGCCGTGGAAACTTCCTTTGAGACCGGACCTTCTCATTCAAGGTCCTTTCTAACACAGAAATCTAACTACTCTGCAGCTGACTGCGTGGAGATTGAACACTTGATTTTATTGAAGCGAGGATTCTCTGATTCTGTGATCAGTACTTTGATACAGGCTAGAAAGCCTGTCACTAGAAAGATCTATCATAAGATATGGCGTAAATATCTTTATTGGTGTGAATCCAAGGGCTACTCATGGAGTAAAGTTAGGATTCCTAGGATTCTGTCTTTTCTCCAAGAAGGATTGGAGAAAGGCTTATCAGCTAGTTCCTTAAAGGGACACATTTCAGCATTGTCAATTTTGTTTCACAAACGTTTGGCAGATGTGCCAGATGTTCAGTCTTTTTGTCAGGCTCTAACCAGAATTAAGCCTGTATTTAGTTCTTCGAGTTCTTCAAGGGGTTCCGTTTGAACCTTTACATTCCATTGATATAAAATTATTATCTTGGAAAGTTCTGTTTTTGGTTGCTATTTCTTCTGCTCGACGAGTTTCAGAGCTTTCAGTTTTTCAGTGTGATTCACCTTATATCATTTTTCATTCTGATAAGGTGGTTTTACGTACCAAACCTGGATTTCTTCCTAAGGTTGTTTCAAATAAGAATATTAATCAGGAAATTATTGTTCCTTCATGGTGTCCTAATCCTTCTTCCAAGAAGGAGCGTCTGTTACATAACTTGGACGTGGTCCGTGCCTTAAAGTTTTACTTACAGGCAACTAAAGATTTCCGTCAATCATCTTCATTGTTCATTGTTTATTCTGGAAAGCGTAGGGGTCAGAAAGCTACGGCTACCTCTCTTTCTTTCTGGCTGAGAAGTATCATCCGCCTGGCATATGAGACTGCTGGACAGCAGCCTCCTGAAAGAATTACGCCTCATTCTACTAGGGCTGTGGCTTCCACATTGGCTTTTAAAAATGATGCATCTGTTGAACAGATTTGTAAAGCTGCGACTTGGTCGTCTCTTCATACTTTTTCCAAATTTTCCAAATTTGATACTTTTGCTTCTTCTGAGGCTGTTTTTGGGAGGAAAGTTCTTCAAGCAGTGGTGCCTTCCGTTTAGGTCTCTGTCTTGCCCCTCCCTTTCATCCGTGTCCTCTTTCTTTAGTATTGTATCCCACAAATAAGGATGAAATCAGTGGACTCGTCGTATCTTGTAGAAGAAAAGGAAATTTATGCTTACCTGATAAATTGATTTCTTCTACAATATGACGAGTCCACAGCCCTCCCTGTCAATTTTCGACAGATTTTGTTTTTTATTATTTATAACTTCAGTCACCTCTGCACCTTTTAGCTTTTCCTTTCTCTTCCTATAGCCTTCGGTCGAATGACTGGTGGTGGAGGGGAAGGGAGGAGCTATATATACAGCTCTTCTGTGGTGCTCTTTGCCACTTCCTGTTAGCAGGAGGATAATATCCCACAAGTAAGGATGAAATCCGTGGACTTGTCGTATCGTAGAAGAAATCAATTTATCAGGTAAGTATAAATTTCCTTTTCTACCACAGCTAAGCGTGTATATTGTTTAATTAGCTCATTTTATTTCTTCAGCTCAAATATGTGGCACTTGTTATTATTATTATTATTAATATTATTATACTTTATTTATAAAGCGCCATCATATTCCGCAGCGCTGTCCAAGAATACAGTTCATTTAAATAAAGTAATAATATAAAACTTGTAAGAGATTCCGCCTTCAAATTACCATAAACGATCTCTCCTAACTTCTCATAAACCTTTGAAGTTTGTATTGATTTACAGCATACTGTAGTATTTCTGCTGATGTGGTTTTCTCTGTCTTAGAGGATCCTATTTCAGAGACTGATTTTGATAAATCAAACTTTCAATTGAATGTATTCATTCTTGATTTAACAAATATTGTTTACTTTGAGTATTGAGGAATCTAGTCCTCTTGATAACAAGAATAGCAAATGTTTGAATTCTGTTTTTTTAAGCTTCTGAGGTAACTCTTGAATTTTTTCCTATTCCAGATGCTATCTATCATATGTTTAGTAAGGAATCTAAACTTAGTGCTTCTTTTTACATTTTTTCTAGGTTTAAAAAGCTATATCCTTTACCTATGGCTAATTTAGTGTTTTTAGGTACAAGTCCCTTAAGGTGGGGCTATTTCTTCTCTTGCCGAACGTACTTTTATCCTATGGAAGATATTTCTTATTTTAAGGATCCTTTAGATAGGTAGTTGTTTCCTATTTTAAGAGAAGCATATTTACATATTGGTCATATTTTTAAAACCTGCCATTTCTATGGCTTTTTGTTTGGACAGTTTAGTTATCAGATCTTGATTTGTCTAAGCATTGTTCTTTTACTTCAACATGCTAATCATTTCATTTATGATGCTATATTTTATGTCATGTTATCTGATAATAAATCTTTGTTTTTAGCCATTTTTATTAGAAAGGTATTATGACTTAAATCTCTGATATGGTGTTTAAATTTAGATTACTATCTTATTATTTTAGGATAGTAATTTTTAAAGGTTTTCTATTGGATTTTATTATCTCCTCTATTACTGGGGGAAAGGGAGTCTTTTCTGCCCCAAGTTAAGAAATCTAAGGGTAATTTTTAAACTCCCAATTGTTTTGTCATTCCCCTAAGGCCTCTGGCTCTGATTTTAGATTTTTTTCTGAATTCGAATAATTCCAAGCCTTATAATTAAACTAATTTCAGCCCCTAAGACTGCATGAAGCTGCAGCCTTTTACCAGTTCTACTGATGGGGGAGCAGATTTAATTTATTTCTACACATTTGGACAGTGTCTGTTCAAATCAGTGGATTCAGAATATTGTTTTCTCAGGGGTATCGAATAGGTTTCAGAATAAAAAACCTCCCATGGGAAGATTCTTTTCCATGTTATAACAAACCCTGTGAAAGCTCAGGTTTTTCTGAAATGTGTTTCAGATTTAGCGTTTTTAGGGGTGATGGTTCCATTTCCTTGGCAGGAACGGAGTTTGGGTTTCTATTCAAATCTATTCATTGTCCTAAAAGAAAAATTTGTTCAGACTAATTCTGGATCAAAATTTATTTATATCGTTTTGTAAGAGTCCCAACTTTAAAGAGTGGACTATTCTGCCTTTCTGTTTAGCAAGGTTACTTCATGTCCAAAGAAAACAATGGGGTCTGGACACCCTGTGGAGGTGCGCTAAGGTTGCGGGAAAATATAAACAAAAGTCCAAACGACAATATTCAAATCACAGGCCGCTCTCCCAAAATACAGGTGTCAGATGAAAGTCCTAAAGCAGGAAAAAAGAAGGCGCCAATAGGGTGATATCGTCTGGATAAGAACAGGCAATAGAGGTAGACGGGAAATATACTCACAAACGAAGCGGCACTAAAAAGTGCCTGAAATTGCAATCTGGGACCTTACAGTCGCCTGGCAGACACCACACAGCAATGGCCACCAGCCGGTCACGTGAATCCTTCCACCAATCGGCATCGGACTTGCGCTCACACCTTCCTCCATAGTATCCAATCGTCACAGATGCTGGTAGGGGTGTGTGGATATGGTGCGCGCTGTTAATGCCCAAATGCTCACTCGTTCCGAGGATGGATTAGATGTATATGGCAAGTCAGAGGTATAAGGCAGTTCAGAAAATAGAGGAGATCCACTCCAACAGGGGTACAAGTTAAAACAATTTTATTTAAAAGTTTTAAAAACCAGCAACGCGTTTCTCTGCTGCACAGAGCCATTTCATCAGGCTGTGTTCTTATCCAGACGATATCACCCTATTGGCGCCTTCTTTTTTCCTGCTTTAGGACTTTCATCTACTTCATGTCCACAATAGACTTACAGAACGCTTATTTTCAATTCATTCAGACCACTATTATTTTTTGAGATTCTCTTTTCTAGATAAGCATTACCAATTTGTCACTCGTCCTTTTGGGCTAGCGGCAGATCAGAGATTCTTTTCAAAGAATCTTGGTGCCCTTCTATCTGTATTCAGAGAGCAGGGTATTGCGGTGTTTCCTTATGTAGATGATATTTGGTACTAGCTTTAATCTTTTCATTCAGCAGAATCCCAATTGAAACAACTAGTGTGGTTTCCTCAAGACATGGTTGTAGGATCAATTTACAATAGTGTTTCTTGATTCCTTAGACAAGGGTCACCTTTTTAGGTTTCCAGATACATTTTAGTGTCTATGATTCTTTCTCTGATAGACTAGAGACAAATTAAGTTAATTTAAGTTTGTCTAAACCTTCAGTCTCTATTTATTCCTTCAGTGGTTATGGGCATGGACGTTTTTGGTCTCATGACTGCATCATCAGGTGCAATCTTTTTTGCTCGTTTTTCGTTTGGGGCCTCTAAAGCTTTGCATGTTGCACCATAGGTGCAGGGATTATTATCCCTTATTATTATTACAACGGATATACTTAAATCCCAACACTTTTTTCTCTCTGATTTGGTGGTTGGACTATCACCTTATTGTTCAGGGGGTCTCATTTGTTCGTCCCTACCTGGACTGTATTCTCAACAGATGCAAGTTTTTCAAGTGGGGGAGCTTTCTGAGAGTCTCTGAAAGCACTAGGGGTTTGGAAACCTCAGGAGGTGAGGTTACCAATCAATATTTTAGAACTCCATGCTATTTTCAGGGCTCTTCTTCAGGGTGGCTTCTTTTGAAGAGACAACTTTTACATTTGTTTTTTAAACAGACAATATCACAACAGTGGCATTTGTCAATCATCAAGGAGGGACTTGCAGTCCTTGAGTTATTGAGGAAGTATCTTGGATACTTTCTTGGACGGAATCCAACTCTTGTCTAATTTCTGTGATTCATATCTCAGGTGTAGACAATTGGGAAGGGGATTATCACAGCCGTCAGACTTTATATCTGGGGGAGTGCTCTCCATTCAGATGTGTTTTTTTCATCTTGTACAGATGTAGGGAAATAGATCTGATGGTCTCTGGTCTAAACAAAAAGTTTTCCAGATTCCTTTCCAGGTCCAAGGATGTTCAGGCGGGGATAGTGGATGCTCTAGCAGTTCTTTGGTTTTTACCAACCTGCTTACATTTTTCCGCCTCTGGTTCTTTTTCCAAGGGTGATCTTCAAGATCATAATGGAACAATTTTATGTGTTTCTGATAGCTTCAGCTTGGACTCTCAGGTTTTGATATGCGGACCTTGTCAGGATGTTCAGTTACCAGCCTTGGCCACTTCCTTTAAGGCCAGACCTTCTGTTTCAGGGGCCGTTTTTTCCATAGGATCTCAAATTTCTAAATTTGAAGGTTTGGAAATTGAACTCTTAAGTGTTTAGTCATAGATGTTTCTTTGACTCAGTAATTAGCACTATGATACAGGCTTGTAAGTCTGTTTCTAGGAGATTTTATTTTCAGGTTTGGAAAACCTGTATTTCATGATGTTCAACTCATGATTATTCTTGGCATTCTTTTAGTATTCCTAGGATTTTACCGTTTTTTCAGGTTGGTTTGGATTAAAGTTTTGTCTGCAAATTCTTTGGAAGGAAACATTTTTGCTCTTTCTGTCTTATTTCATAGAAAGATTGCTTAACTTCCTGATATTCACTGTTTTGTTCAGGTTTTGATTCATATTAAACCTGTTTTTAAATCTATTTCTCCTCCTTGGAGTCTCAATTTTTGTTTTGAAGATTTTTCAGGCTCCTCCTTTTGAGTCTATGTACTCTCTGGAAAGTGTTATTTCTTTTGGCTATCTCTTCTTCTTGAAGAGTTTCAGTATTGTCTGCTCTCTCTTGTGAGTGTCTTTATCTGATTTTCCATCAATTTAAAGCTGTTTTACAGAATTCATTTAAATTTTTGCCTAAAGTTGTGAATTGTAACAACATCAATAAGGGAATTGTTGATCCTTTTTTGTGTCCTAATTTTATGAATACTCTTGCAGGGTCTTTACATTCTTTGGATGTGGTAAGAGCTTTGAAATATTATGTTGAGGCTACTTAAGATTTCAGAAAGAATTCTAGTCTTTTTGATATTTTCTCTGTCTCCAGGGAAGTTTAGAAAGTTTCTGTTATTTCTCTGTTTTTTTGGTCCAGACTTTTGATTTACAAAGCTTAGATAATTACAGCTCATTCTACTAGATCAGTTGCCACTTCTTGGGCTCTCAATAATGAAGCTTCAGTTGATCAACTTTGCAAAGCAGCAACTTGGTCTACTTTGCATACTTTTTAATTTTGCCATTTTTAATGTGTTTGCTTCTTCGGAAGCAGCCTTTGGTAGGAAGGTTTTTCAGGCAGTTGTCTCAGCTTGATTCTCATGCCTTTGATTTGAGTTTTTTTTTTAAATATTTAAGAAAACTTAATTATTGTTTGGGATTTAATTTCTCAGTGGAAATAGCTGTTTTTATTTTTGTCCCTCTCTCTCTAGTGACTCATGGACTTCCACATATTGGGTATTATATCCCATACGTCCATGAGACCCACCTTATTTTTTGTGGTTATGATTTTTTTGTATAAAGCACATTATTTTTTCAAGTTCCTCTTTTTTGTATGCTTTTTACTCCTTTTTTACACCTCACTTCTTGGCTATACGTTAAACTGAAGTATGAGTGAGGCAATTAATGGATATTTTAAGAGCTGGGGCAGTTTTCTCTCTGTACTTGTGTAACCCCCCCTGATTGCAATCTTGTTTTAAAAAACACCCCTACACAGGTATTTTAAAATGGGCTGGCATATAAGATGACATTTTTTTATTGAAAAAGAAATTCAAAAGAAGGAAGAAATACACTGAAAATAGCATGACAGTAAAGATGGGATTTTAATTTCTGCTGTATCTGAATCATGACAGTTTAATGTTAGGTGGGCTATCCCTTTGAGCTATCAGCTTAAGATTATATTGAATCAAACATCAATTCGAAATTATTGTGTGCCCTAATGTCAGCATCAATGTTTATCTTTAATACTAATTTCACATATACATACTTTCAAAGTATAATACACAATGTAGCGCTGCGGAATCTTTTGGCGCTCTACAAATAACCGATAATAATAATGTAGCAAATGGCACTTACAAGTTCTGATGAGTGATCAATGACACAAGTATCAAGCAATTTGATTTGTTAGTGATAGTTTAAAATGTATATTTGAATCAGATTGGCTGATGTCATAAATCATGTGATTATGCATATTCCAATCAAAAGTGGTTGAAAAATTCACTAGTGTGTGGGTTGTTTGCGTCATAATTGGTGCGAAAAGTGTTGCGTCAAATTTGGTGCGAAGTGGATAGTGGGACTTGTATTACATGGCTTAAACATGGTGCAAATAGATTTTTCCAAAAAAATAAAAAGGAAGTTAGCTATATTATGTTCTGTATTTATTTCATTTTTATCTTTATATCTATTAGTGTGGGGAAAAACTAATTTGGAGAAATAATATTGTCCCCTTGCTTTGTAATGAGAGACAAATTTGTAACATAATCCATAAGTCGTAATGTATTTTTCATTTGTATCCCTATATCTACTAGTGCACCAAATGTGGAGCAATAATATTGTTTGATTTAGAAAGGGTATACAATTTTAATAAAGTTTCTAATTTACTTATATTTATATTGTAATATACTTCATTCTCTTGCAGCATCGAACATAAGCTTTCTGTGTTTTCAGACTCCCATTGATTTCTATGGCATCCGCAGCCTCAAGGGTGGTGGATTGAAAACTAGGTACGGGTGTCGGAATAGACGCAAGCGTAAAAGGGTCAAATAGAGTTGAATGTGAATTCAAAACATCTGTAATGACGCAAGCATCGATCTGCGTCAAATTGAGATCACGGGAGCGTATATTTCGTCACACATTTCAACATTTGACAATCTTGACACTTTAACTACGGCGGATCAATTTAGCGTCATATATATGACGCGGGATTCCAGCGTATTATCAGTTGACGCTTTGATAAATATTCCCCTATATGTGTATGCCACATCAGATAGGCTCACTGGCTGTTTCTTTTTTAGGAAGCAGATCCTGAGTGAGATTTTAATTCTGTATTTACACAATAGAGTACCAAGGAGCATTTGTGCAATAATAGAATGTTATAATAATTGTTCTCCCTTTATGAGGTTGATATAATATTGTACCAGTTAGTTAAATTCCCTTTTGTTGTGCTTCACGATTTGTGGTGATCAACAGCCATTATTGGCTGTTAACTGTGTTGTTATAGGAAAAGATCAGATATCATAGGAGTTATCAGCTTTGACTGTATTTGCCACAGAAAGATTGTAATGGCTTTGATAAAACAAAAATATATAATGTCTGATTCAGTTTTTTTATATTGAAGGCGAATTTTGGAAATATTTGAATCTACCCCTATATTAGATAATATATTGGCTTACGTAACCCCTTCGCTACCGGGAAACTTGCTGAAAGTACCAAATATTTTGTTTTCATTTTTGCTATCCCTCACGATAATTTTTAATTTTCGGTATCCCTCACAATATTTATTTTTTAATATTTCTGTAATTTCTGTAGTGTTCATAAGTGTCCTCCCTTAAAGTGGCAATATGGCAACCCTACATAAAGCTCTCTGGGTTGGTGAGATTCTATAAAAGTACGGGAGGGAGCTGCATACATTAAAAAATGCACAATGAAAATAGTAATTTAAAAATCATACAAACAAGTAATTGCGCCATTGACATGAAAATTGCAAAAGTTGAAATCTGTGACGTAACATACGATCCACTGGTCTCAATCCGACTGTAATATAAACTTTAGAAATCTTTGAAAATTGTTTACTCTAAAGTGAGTTTTGTAGCTGGAAATATAAGAATAATATATCGTATTATCTGATAATCCAATTCCCAGCAAGTTTATAAAGTAACAAAAAACCTCAAGATAATGTTTCAAGAGGTGAGACTTGTGTGAGAGATAAATTTATCAGCTTGAAACAATCCTTTTGCACTGCTGTGGTCAATTAAAGCAATCTGTTAATTTAAACTTGTTCAAAGAGTGAGTTCATAAGTTTATAACATAATTCTTCAACAGTAGATTTACACAGGTATAGCAGCAATATATTTTGAGTAGTTCCTTGTCAGGTTAGTTTGCACAGCAAACAAGTAATTGAGCAGTTTAGTTAAAGAAATATACTTGCGGTTTAAATTCTGATCCTGTTTGATGAGATGTGCAAAAGGAGTTCTGCAAGGAAATCCTGTGAGACAAGAAAGCTGAATGACAGCAAAAGTTAGTTGTGAGCTGAAATATAAGAAGTAGTTCTGCAAAAATACTTTGTGTAGGTAAACAAAGTTATGACTTGAGATGAGCTGAAAAGTACTGCAACACAAGCAAGAGGCAACAGCACAAAATAATCAAGCAAAGGTGTGCTGTAGGAAGTGAGGTTTTATAGCCAGGTAAAAAAGGAAGTGAAATGTCTTAAAGGGATATCACACCGACACAAATCAATGCTTACGTCATTACAGATGTTCCGAATACACATTCGGCTCTGACACTTTAAAAGTTATCAAATAGTTAACCGGTGCACTCGCGGCTATTCCAGGCCAGCGTACCTGGTTTTCAATCCGCCACCCTGGAGGCCGCAGATGCCATAGGAATCAATGGGAGTCTGAAAGCAGAGAAAGCTTATGTTTGATGCTGCCAGATATCCCATTGATTTCTATGGTAGAAAACCAGTTACGTTTACACCTAACACCCTAACATAAGCCCAGAGTCTAAACAATCCTAATCTGCCTCCCCAACATCGCTGCCACCTACATAATGTTATTAACCCCTATTCCGCTGCTCCCCGACACTGCCTCAACCTAAATAAAAGTATTAACCCCTATCCTGCCGCTCCCTTGACCCCGCTGCCACTAAATAATGTTATTGACCCTTATCCCGCCGCTCCCGGACCCCACCGCCACTAAATAAAGTTATTAACCCCTAAACCTCTGGCCTCCCACATCACTACCGCTAACTAAACCTATTAACCCCTAAACCGCAGCCCCCCACATCACCATAAACTAAATTAAGCTATTAACCCCTAAACCTAACAAGTCACTAACTTTAAATTAAAATTACCACATCCCTATCTTAAAATAAATTTAAACTTACCTGTAGAATTAAAATAAACTATCTTAAACTATTATTTAACCTACCCTAACTATTATACTATACTTAAATTAAACTACCTATTAAATTAACTAAATTACATATTAAAAAAAAACTAACCCTACTCAAATTATTTAAATCTACTATTTAACCTTATTAAAAATGACTAAATTACAAAAAAATAAACGACAAGTTACAAAAATAAAAAACACTAAATTACAAAAACAAACAAACCACATTATCAAAAATAAAAAAACAATTACACCTAATCTAATAGCCCTATCAAAATAAAAAAGCCCCCCCAAAATGAAAAAAAAAAAACCCTAACCTACACTAAACTACCAATGGCCCATAAAAGGGCCTTTTGTGGGGCATTGCCCCAAAGAAATAAGCTCTTTTACCTGTAAAAAAAAACAAACACCCCCAACAGTAAAACCCACCACCCAAACAACCAACCCCCCCCAAATAAAAACCCTATCTAAAATAACCTAAGCTCCCCATTGCCCTGAAAACGGCATTTGTATGGGCATTGCCCTTAAAAGGGCATTTAGCTCTTTTACTGCCCAGACCCTACTCTAAAAATAAAACCCACCCAAAAAAACCTTAAACCTAACACTAACCCCCGACGATCCACTTACAGTTCTTGAAGTTCCGCTTGAAGGATCCATCCAGCCGGCAAGAAGTCTTCATCCTGGCGGCAAGCAGTCTTCATCCGGGCGGCCTCTTCCATCTTCATCCAGCCGGCAAAGTCTTTATCCAGACGGCATCTTCTATCTTCATCCATCTGGCGCAGAGTGGGTCCATCCTGAAGACGGTCGCCGTAAACTGGAACTTGAATGCAAGTGACGTCATCCAAGATGGCGTCCCTTGCATTCCTATTGGCTGAAAGGTTCCAATCAGTCAATAGGATTTGAGTAGCTCTCATCCTATTGGCTGTTCCAATCAGCCAATAGGATTTGAGCAGCTCTCATCCTATTGGCTGTTCCAATCAGCCAATAGGATTTGAGGAGCTCTCATTCTATTGGCTGTTCCAATCAGCCTATAAGATTGAGCTTTCATCCTATTGGCTGATTGGAACAGCCAATAGGATGAGAGCTGCTCAAATCCTATTGGCTTATTGGAACAGCCAATAGGATTTTAGCAGCTCTAATCCTATTGGCTGATTGGAACCTTTCAGCCAATAGGAATGCAAGGGACGCTTTCTTGGATGACGTCACTTGCATTCAAGTTCCAGTTTACGGCGGCGACCGTATTGAAGAGGAGCTACGCGCAGGATGTCTTCAGGATAGACCGGCTCCGCGCCGGATGGATAAAGATAGAAGATGCCGGCTGGATGAAGATGGAAGAGGCCGCCTGGATGAAGACTTCTTGCCGGATAAAGACTTCTTGCCGGCTGGCTGGATACTTCAAGCGGAACTTCAAGAACTGTAAGTGGATCGTCGGGGGTTAGTGCTAGGTTTATTTAAGGTTTTTTTGGGTGGGTTTTATTTTTAGAGTAGGGTCTGGGCAGTAAAAGAGCTAAATGCCCTTTTAAGGGCATTGCCCATACAAATGCCGTTTTCAGGGCAATGGGGAGCTTAGGTTATTTTTATAGGGTTTTTATTTGGGGGGGTTGGTTGTTTGGGTGGTGGGTTTTACTGTTGTAGGGTGTTTGTATTTTTTTTTACAGATAAAAGAGCTGATTTCTTTGGGGCAATGCCCCACAAAAGGCCCTTTTAAGGGCCATTGGTAGTTTAGTTTAGGCTAGGGTTTATTTTATTTTGGGGGGGGGGGGCTTTTTTATTTTGATAGGGCTATTAGATTAGGTGTAATTCATTTTTATTTTTGATAATGTGTTTTCCCTCCCCCCCCGTAATTTAGTGTTTTTTATTTTTTGTAACTTAGCGTTTATTTTCTTTGTAATTTAGTCATTTTTAATAAGGTTAAATAGTAGATTTAAATAATTTGAGTAGGGTTAGGGTTTATTTAATATGTAATTTAATTAATTTAGTTGGTAGTTTAATTTAATTGTAGGATAATAGTTAGGGTAGGTTAATTAAAATTTGAAAATAGTTTATTTTAATTCTACAGGTAAGTTTAAATTTATTTTAAGATAGGGATGTGGTAATTTTAATTTAAAGTTAGCGGCTTGTTAGGTTTAGGGGTTAATAGCTTAATTTAGTTTATGGCGATGTGGGGGGCTGGCAGTTCAGGGGTTAATAGGTTTAGTTAGTCGTAGTGATGTGGGAGGCCAGAGGTTTAGGGGTTAATACGTTTATTTAGGTGGCGGCGGGGTCCGGGAGCGGTGGGATAGGTGTTAACTTTATTTAGGTGGCGGCTGGGTCTGGGAGCGGCGGCATAGGGGTTAATAACTTTATTTAGATGGCGGCGGGGTCTGGGAGCGGCGGAATAGGGGTTAATAACTTTATTTAGGTGACGGCGGGGTCCGGGAGCGGCAGGATAGGGGTTAATAACTTTATTTAGGTGGCAGCGGGGTTGGGGAGCGGCGGTATAGGGGTTAAACATTTTAGTATGGCGGCGGCGTTTAGTGACAGGGTATAAATAAAGTTGGTAAAAAGCCGAATAGACGCGAGACCGATGACTGTTAGTTAACAACAGTCCGATGCTCATCGCCCTTTACTTGGTGCGCGGCCTTTTGTCGGCTTTTTTAAAAATATGGAGATCGTATTCAGGTCCGCGGCCGCGATATTAGGTGAGGGTATTGGCGCCAGCGAATGCAGCATAGTTGAGGCTTTGATAAATATCCCCCTAAGGGTCAGATAATAAAACAAGTGTTCTATATTAATAATATGTTTGTTACAGTGCGGTCACAATATTATAAGTAAAAGATGTCCAGTACAGTGCTTACTTTTATAGGCTATGAAAATAGAATATGAACAAATGCATCAATTCCAAAAAACACATTTTACACACTGCAAAGTTTAAAAAAAATGCAAAAAAGCCGTAGCTGCTGCCTTCAATGGAATATTAATATCCAGAACATGAAATCTTCTTCCTTAAAATATGGGGGGGGGGGGGGGGCACACCAAAAGGTAATATCCCATTATTTAAATCATGAAAAGACTTCACATACATATTAAAGCATTTTACAATATAATACAAATACATAATACAGTGTATACACATGTATAATATACACACAATCCCCCCGCTTCTATAGGTGTATTATTTATGTTTTACTTCTTACTTTTGTATTGTAACAAATGGGGTTGAGTTTCTGTTGACACATACAAATTGTATTGCCAAAAGGTATCATTTACATTACTGCTTGACCTTCAATGCAGGTGGCGATGTTGGTTTTTAAATTTCACAAGTGTCATGGAAGTATCGCCTCCCACAGAGAAGTATAGTAAAACTCCTCTTGGCGAGGCTCGAGACAACCTTCAAACACTGATTTTAGCTCTTTATAACATTTAGCAGCCAATATTGATCGCAAGACGATACCCTTTTTGAAATATTGCCATTATCATGTGATCTTGTCACTTTATGTGTGTTACTTGTAGCCAAAGAGCAAAACTTATTTATGTGCAAGTTACTAGCAGCAAATCAGATACAATGACTGCTCAGATCTGAATTATTTTTGGGGTCAAAGGTGGGACTAAAGGTAGAGCTTTGTGGAAGATTATTGTGTGACCTGCCTCTCTCACCTTGGATCTGTGCCCAGTCACCTTCAGGTTGTCCAGTATTTTTATGGCAACCCTAACTGTAGTGAATCCTAAAAGCATTTGTATAGCTGACTTAGCTGTCATACGGCTACTTTCAGGTCCATAGAGCTCATTGCAGGTGCTAAAAAAACCAAAACACAATTCTCTATTGTCAATGTCTGGCTAAAAACCACAATGTCTTTGTTTTAGATAACTTCCATTTTTCCTCAGGATCTCTTTGAAAAAAAGAATAGCTATTTGGAACATGGAAGTTTATTTGTGCAATTTGAGAGGACATAATCCCCCCCATAATCTCAGAGGGTGTCTTAAAATTGGTCAGTACCGCAGAACACCACCTCATAAATCTTCTATTTGGCAGAAAAATTATCTTTAGGAGGACCATTTATCAAGCTCCGTATGGAGCTTGTGGGCCCGTGTTTCTGGCGAGTCTGAAGACTCACCAGAAACAGCAGTTATGAAGCAGTGGTCTAAAGACCGCTGCTCCATAACCCTGTCCACCTGCTCTGAGCAGGCGGACATGAATCGCCACAATTCATCCCAATCGAGTATGATTGGGTTTATTGACACCCCTGCTGGTGGCCGCGAGTCTGCAGGGGGCGGCGTTGCGCCAGCAGCTCACAAGGGCTGCTGGTGCAATGCTGAGTACGGAGAGCGTATGGCTCTCCGCATTCAGCGATGTCTGTCGGACCTGATTCGCACTGTCGGATCAGGTCCGACAGACATTTGATAAATTGGCCTCTAGGTCAGTTCTTAAATCCAGAATTAGGAAAATTACCCAAAAGGTTAGACTGATAGATATTACGGGGCCGATTTACCAATGTTTGGCAGACATGATACGCTGTAGCGTATCATGTCTGTCAGACATCGTTGAATGCCGACAGCATACGCTGTCGGTATTTAGCATTGCATAAGCAGCTCTGGTAAACTGCTTGTGCAATGCCACCCCCTGCAGATTCACGGCCCATCGATTGATTGATGTCGGCTGCTTCAGAGGCAGTGGACCAGTTAAGGAGCAGCGGTTTTAAGACCGCTGCTTCATAAATGCTGTTTCCGGCCAGCCTTAAGGCTCGCGCAGAAACAGGGGCATCAGGGGCCATTCGACCCTTGATAAATTGGCCTCTAATTGTTAATTTTCAATTGCCATAAGTATCAGCCTTTGGGCTCCATTTATGAAGCTGTGATGGCAACTTCGGAGTGCCGTCGACTGCAGGCTCACACGAGCAAGCTTGCAGCCGAGGGTTAAGAAGCAGCGGCCATCAGACTGCTGCTACTTAACCCATTGTGCCAACTGTTATGTGGCATATCTCAATACCGCCTCAGACATTTCTGACCGGGGTGATTGATAGCCCGCGCTCAAGCACAATTGGCTGCGGGAGAGCAAGGGGCGGCGGGACTAGCTGTAGTGTGCAATGATAAATGCGGGCTGTGTATTGCTGCCTGATAAATGCGATGACGGGCAGATAGAGACGAAGATGTACTCCTCTGTCCGCCTGGCGTTTGTTAAATCTGGGTCTTTGTGCTCATCGCCCCTTACTTGGTGCGTGGCTTTTTGCCGGCTTTTTTTATAGTTGAGACTTTGATAAATATCCCGCTAAGGGTCAGATAATAAAACAAGTGTTCTATATTAATAACATGTTTATTACAGTGCGGTCACAATATTATAAGTAAAAGATGTCCAGTACAGTGCTTACTTTTATAGGCTATGAAAATAGAATATGAACAAATGCATCAATTCCAAAAAACACATTTTACACACTGCAAAGTTTAAAAAAAATGCAAAAAAGCCGTAGCTGCTGCCTTCAATGGAATATTAATATCCAGAACATGAAATCTTCTTCCTTAACCCTTTGAGTGCTAAGCACTTTCCCACCTGGGTGCTAATATTTTCTAAGGTTTTTTTTAATTTTTTTAATTTTTGAAAATAATTTTTGTAACTTTTTTTTTTTTTACAGACCCCCAATATTTACATTGTTGGAATGGTTAGGCGATTACCTTTCCAACAGTGGGTTTTGGAGGTCTGTAGCTGCTTAGATGCCTAAGATACAGGCTTCTAAGCAGCATGCCCCCTCCTCCTATACTAAATATTGTTAAGTATAAATAAAGTTGCGCGGTGACGTCATCACGTCATTGCGCGTGACGTCACAGCGCATCACGTGAATCCCCGGCGATGCCTGTCACTCTACAGACGCGATCGCCGGGGTAGGAGCAATTAGGAGCCCCCAGATCTCCCTCAAGGTGGGAGAGTGCTCATGACGGCTCTGAGCCGTCATTAGCACCAGAGTGAGAAACTCTGTGACAGCTCAGAGCCGTCATTAGCACTCAAAGGGTTAACATATGAAGGGGCACACCAAAAGGTAATATCCCATTATTTAAATCATGAAAAGACTTCACATACATATTATAGCATTTTACAATATAATACAAATACATAATACAGTGTATACACATAATACAAATACATAATACAGTGTATACAGTTACACATGTATACTATACACACAATCCCCCCGCTTCTATAGGTATATTATTTATGTTTTACTTCTTACTTTTGTATTGTAACAAATGGGGTTGATTTTCTGTTGACACATACAAATTGTATTGCCAAAAGGTATCATTTACATTACTGCTTGACCTTCAATGCAGGTCGCGATGTTGGTTTTTAAATTTCACAAGTGTCATGGAAGTATCGCCTCCCACAGAGAAGTATAGTAAAACTCCTCTTGGCGAGGCTCGAGACTACCTTCAAACACTGATTTTAGCTCTTTATAACATTTAGCAGCCAATATTGATCGCAAGACGATAACCTTATCATGTCTGCCAAACATTGGTAAATTGGCCCCTTAATATCGATATTAAATGCGATGATGGGCAAACATGGACGAAGATGTACTCCTCTGTCTGCCTGGCCTTTGTTAAATCTGGGTCTTTGTGTATAAACAAACAGATAAGATAATGATGCATGTGTGTATAGAAATTGAAAATTTGAGGATGTCTGTTTATTTCTGCAAGCTCAACTCATTTAAATAGGCTGTGATTTTAATTAGCAAAAACAGTTATTTCATACACAAAAATAAACATGAATGGGCAAATTGCAATATATTTTATAATCTGCAGCTGGTATAACAAGTCATTGGAAATACATTAAGGGGAAACCAATGTTACAGTACAATGTTCATTTTCATCCACCAAAAAATCACCACGAATGCTTTTAGCAAAGCCAAGTATTTACCGCTGGACAATCCCTTAGAAAAGCCTTTCAACCTTTGGGATTTCCAGTGTCAGGGTAAAGTAATCTTATTTTTACATTTTGTAACTCAAAAAATAATTTTTTTAGTTAAAAAAATGGATTCTAAACACTAGTTTATTCATGGTTCTCAAAAAAGGATGTATACTGCCAAGTAGGTTCTTCCTCTAGATTCTCCTTAGGTAAATGTTTACCAGATGTACAGATCACCAGTAGTTAGTATAGTATTTCAGTCAGATTTACATGATGGTCCTAGGTCTTCTTGTTTAACCAATCTTAGATGATTACATTTTTTATCAGTCTTGTCTTTGGTGGATAAATTTGGCCATTAAGCCATCCTCACTAGAAAACAGAAAAAATCTATCTTGCTTTGAACACACAGGTACCTTTTTATTATTACTGCAACATTCTAATTCAGCTTTCTCAACTGTAACTCATTTGACCCACGACAGTCATTCTTCCTTAAGAATGTTTTTTCGTATGTAATAACTCAGTGGGGCATCCTGTGTTATCTACCTTTGCTGAAACTTTGTTAATTAGTAATATCAGTTTTTCACTTCATCTCCAGGGCTTTGAGATTGCCTTTCTATCTCTATGATTTTCTTAAAGTAATAGTAACCACAGAATTGTAATATAGTGCAATGAAATATGTCGTACATATTCCCATAATCTCAGTGTGTTTTAACCACTTCATTACTGGGAATTTCAGAGAAAAACTTGCCCGGAAAATTGTTAGCATTTTTGCTATCACTCAGTTTAAACAAAAATAGAGCCTTTGGTTTTTTTTAATTTAGCTACAAAAACTATATATATATTTAAAATAGACAATGCAAGGTACGGGGGGTGGGGTAGGTTGAGGGAGAGCCATACACTACAGAAAAAAATTATGAAACAAAAAATAATATAAAACATTTAAAAAAAAAAAATATTTGTTACTGGCTACCATTTGCAAACATGATGGTAGACAGTGGGAGGGTAAGAGAGCTGTTGGGGTATCAGGGAGGTGAAATGGTGAAGAGGGATCCCTATATTTATAAAAAGCCCTAAACTGCATACTGGCAGACTATCTGCCAGTACCTAAGATGGTGGTGAACAATGGGGGGAAGAGGGAAGAGATCTGTTTGGTATGGATCAAGGGGTGTAAGGTGTCATTGGGAGGGTAGACCCTACAAACCTTACAAGCAAACTGATTAACCTCTTCAGTGCAGGGAATTTCAGAAGTTTGGTGCGCAGCTGCAATTAGCGACCTTCTAATTGCCAAAAAAAAAATGTATGTCTGCTGTTTCTAAACAAAGGGGACCACAGAGAAGCTTTTACAACCATTTGATTATGACTGCAGTAGTTGTGTGTAAATAAATTTAGTTTGAACCCCAAAGTTTGAGAAAACGTTAGCATTTTTTTTATATGATCATATTTGGTGGCCAAATAAACAAGTATACCAAAATGGGCCTAGATCAATATATTGGGTTGTCTACTTTAAAAAATAGATATAGTTTTCATAGGTAAATCAAAAAAATAAAGGCTCTATTTCTATTTGAACAGAGTGATATAAAAAAATGCTAAAAAAGCTCATTTTTTTTGGGCAAGTTGTTCACTAATATTCACTGTCGCGAATGGTTTAATGTAAACACCTGTATTGTAAGGGATAGACCTGCTGAAGGGCTACTGTATTAATGATTTGCATTTGTTTAACCTGAAGCTGGTATGTTTCTGATAACTTCTCAATGGGAAGCACAATTTGCAGTATGAATCTCACTCGACTGCAATTAACACTAAGGGGCCGATTTACTAAAGTGAGGACAGACATGATACTATGTAGCGTATCATGTCCGCCGCACATCGATAAATACCGACAGCATACGCTGTCAGCATTTATCATTTCACAAGCAGTTCTGGTGAACTGCATGTGCAATTCCACCCCCTGCAGATTCGCAGCCAATCGGCTGATAGCAGGGGGTGTCAATCAGCCCGATCGTATAGGATCTGGCGGATTGAAGGCCGCAGCCTCAGAGGCAGCGGACAAGTTATAGAGCAGCGATCTTTAGACCGCTGCTTCATAACTACTGTTTTCTAAAGACTCGCATGGAAACAGGGGCATCAAGCTCCCAATCGGAGCTTGATAATTCGGCCCCTAGAAATCAAACGCAAAATAGACCTCCACTTGTAATGTAGGTCTATGGGGGATATTTATCAAGCCGTCAACCGCAAATACGCCGGAATTCCGCAGTGTTATTGTGGCGAGCTTGATTTGACCTAGTTATTAAACCCTACAGAACGGCAAAAGTTGAAATCTGTGACATAACATACGATCTGCCAGTCTCATTCCGACACTGATCGATGCTTATGTCATTACAGATGTTCCGAATACACATTCGGCACTATTTGACACTTTTTCAAAGTTATCAAATAGTTAACCTGTACGCTCACGGCTATTTTGGCCAGTGTACATGGTTTTCAATCCGCCACCCTGGAGGCCGCGGATGCCATAGGAATCAATGGGAGTCTGAAAGCAGCGAAAGCTTATGTTCAATGCTGCCAGATATCTCATTGATTTCTATGGTAGAAAACCAGTAATGTTTACACCTAACACCCTAACATAAGCCCCGAGTCTAAACACCCCTAATCTGCCGCCCGACATCACCGCAACCTACATAAAATTATTAACCCCTATTCCGCCGCTCCCGGACCCCGCCGCAACTAAATAAATTTATTAACCCCTATCCTGCCGCTCTCGGACAATTAACTAAACCTATTAACCCGTAAACCTCTAGCCTCCCACATCACTACCCTTAACTAAACCTATTAACCCCTAAACCGCCAGCCCCCCCACATCGCCATAAACTAAATTAAGCTATTAACCCCTAAACCTAACTTACATTAAACATCCCTATCTTATAATAAATTTAAACTTACCTGTAGAATTAAAATAAACTATATTAAACTAAACTATATTAAACTATTAATTAACCTACCCTAACTATTATACTAAAATTACATTAAACTAGCAATTAAATTAACTATATTACATATTAAAAACCCCTAACCCTACTCAAATTATTTAAATCTACTATTAAAAATTACTAAATTACAAAAATAAATAAACGCTAGGTTACAAAAGATAAAAAAACACTAAATTACGAAAACAAACAAACCACAGTATCAAAAATAAAAACAAATTACACCTAATCTAATAGCCCTATCAAAATAAAAAAGCCCCCCAAAATAAAAAAAACCCTAGTCTACAATAAACTACCAATGGCCCTTAAAAGGGCCTTTTGCGGGGCATTACCCCAAAGAAATCAGCTCTTTTACCTGTAAAAAAAAATACAAACACCCCCCAACAGTAAAACCCACCACCCAACCAACCAACACCCCAAATAAAAAGCCTATCTAAAATAACCTAAGCTCCCCATTGCCCTGAAAAGGGCATTTGTATGAGCATTGCCCTTAAAAGGGCATTTAGCTCTTTTACCTGCCCAGACCCTACTCTAAAAATAAAACCCACTCAAAAAACCCTTAAATAAACCTAACACTAACCCCCGACGATGCACTTACAGTTTTTGACGTTCCGCTTGAAGGATCCATCCAGCCGGCAAGAAGTCTTCATCCGGGCGGCAAGAAGTCTTCATCCGGGCGGCCTCTTCCATCTTCATCCATCCGGCAAAGTCTTCATCCATGTGGCCTCATCTATCTTCATCCATCCGGCACGGAGCGGGTCCATCCTGAAGACCTCCGGCGCGGAGCTCCTCTTCAATACGGTCGCCCCGTAAAACTGGAACTTGAATGCAAGTGACGTCATCCAAGATGACGTCCCGTGCATTCCTATTGGCTTAAAGGTTCCAATCAGCCAATAGGATTAGAGCTACTAAAATCCTATTGGCTGTTCCAATCGGCCAATAGGTTTTGAGCAGCTCTCATCCTATTGGCTGTTCCAATCAGCCAATAGGATGAGAGATCAATTGGAAGTTTATTGTAGGCTAGGGTTTTTTTTTTATTTTGGGGGGCTTTTTTTATTTTGATAGGGCTTTTAGATTAGGTGTAATTCGTTTTTATTTTTGATACTGTGTTTTTTTTTGGAATTTAGTGTTTTTTATTTTTTGTAACTTAGCGTTTATTGTTTTTTTTTGTTATTTAGTAATTTGTAATAGTAGATTTAAATAATTTGAGTAGGGTAAGAGTTTTTTTAATATGTAATTTAGTTAATTTAATTGCTAGTTTAATGTAATTGTAGTATAATAGTTAGGGTACGTTAATTAATAGTTTAAACATAGTTTATTTTAATTCTACAGGTAACTATACATTTATTTTAAGATAGGGATGTAGTCATTTTAATGTAAAGTTAGCGGGTTGTTAGGTTTAGGGGTTAATAGCTTAATTTAGTTTATGGCGATGTGGGGGGCTGGCAGTTTAGGGGTTAATAGGTTTAGTTAATGGTATTGATGTGGGAGGCCAGAGGTTTAGGGGTTAATACATTTATTTAGTGGCGGCGGGGTACGGGAGCGGCGGGATAGGGGTTAATAGGGGTGCATTGCTATTTCTACAACAAAGGAGATCTAAAGAATGAAGCAAAATAGATAATAGAAGTAAATTGGAATGTTGTTTAAAATTGTATTCTCTATCTGAATGATGAAAGAAGAATTTTTGGTTTAGTGGCCCTTTAACAACAGTCCGATTCTCATCGCCCCGTACTTGGTGCGCGACTTTTTGCCGGCTTTTTTTATAAATATGGAGAGTGTATTCAGGTCCGCGGACGCGATGTTAGGCGAGCGTATTGGTGCCGGCGAATGCAGCATAGTTGAAGCTTTGATAAATATTTAACCACTACAAAGGAGCAAGGCAGCAACTCCTGTGCAGTAAACAGTTGGTGATTGCTTGGTACATGTGAATACCATGCAGGACTTTACACATGTGTTTACCTTTGTTTACCTTTGCTTGGGGGATAAGCACATAGCTAGAATCAATAATGCAAAAATAACATGATCTAATGAATCAGCACCTGTATTGTTTGTGATAGAACGTTTCTTTAAATATATATTGAATTAACAAGACCTAATACTAGTGATTTGTTAAATTGTATAAAGGGCCCTGATATGTAAGGAGCAAAATAAGGGTGATTGCTTATGAATCAGCCCCTCGTAGGGCAGTAATTATCTGTCAATTAAAGCAAAAAAAATCAATGTATCATCAGTTTATCATTTTGAATCCTATTTTAAAAATGTCATGGAAGAAAGGAGAGATAATACGAACATAGAAAATGAAACATCCTTAATTCAAATATTATTTTATCTACTATAATTCTGAAGCCAAACCATAAAAATGTAAATACTTTTGAACCATTTTACCAGTCTCTCACTATAAATTGAGTTTGGCTTGGGTAGATCTCTTTTTGCAATGCTAATGTTTGCATTTAGAAGACAAAATGAGAGAGGGGGGTGTTCTTGAAATAAAAACAGTAGAGACATGCTAGTCACTGAAGCAAAGGACAGTCGTGTATTCAGTACAGAAAGGCTTGCTGCACACCAGCGAGGGCTTAATGAGCCTGCATTCTGCAAAGTCAGGAGAAAGAAACAAAAAAAAATGGAAGAGAGCAAGAGAGAGAGAGACAGGGAGGAGGAAGAGAAAAAAAAAAGCTGTTCTGTGGAAATAAAAAGAACAATAGGAAATGATGAATAATATGAAGAACTGCTGGTAAATGCAGACAAGAGGGAATAAGAAAATGTAGAGTGGAGACAGATAATGTATTGCAGTGACTATTTTTGCTACATATACCCTGGCTTGTTTTATATGCAGTGTAGAACTAATGCTATGGATGGTGATAATATCTTTTTTTTTTTACATCATTCTTGCCCTGTGTAGTGAGCATTCCCATCTATCATGTTGCAAGATCATCTATTTTATCTTTGATTACCAACATCACACAGATTCTCTAAATCACTAGCCATGACTTGTAGCACAATGCCCAAGGATTACTGTAGCAGAAGCTTAGAGAAAAGGACCATAAAATAGGTAGATGTGAGCGAGGGTTCAACAACCCCAGGGGAAGTATAGAGGAATTAAGAGTCTAGAGATAGACAAAGACATAAATGTGTATCAAAGGAGTAGAAACGCAGAGACTACAAAGTAAATGTTGCATAGAAACAGTGTTGCAGTGAGGGATATGGAGCAATAAATGCAGGGGGATTTCAAGTAATAGGCTGGAGCAACAAGAAAAAGATGTGGGGTGGAGAGAAAAGAATAGAAGAAAGAGATGGAATAGAGAGATAGATGGTGAATTGAGTGGGGAAATCGTGAGGAATGTAAATTCTGGGAAAGGAAAAGAGAGATTGGAAAAAATGCAAGTGAGATGCAGATAATCATTAAAAAAAGGTGCAGTGGAGAGAAAATGACTTAGTTTAGATCAGGTACAGACAGAGATGACGTTGGGTGAAAAATAGGTGAAATAGAGAGAGAGAAGGATTGAGAGACAGCAGATGTGAGATGTAGAACGAGTAACGGGGGGAGGTCGGAAGACTCAGGAAAAATGTGAATAGAGCGAGTAAAAGGACAGTTAAATACCATAGAACTTACTCTGGGCCAGATTACAAGTTGAGCGCAAAATATAGGTTCTGCAGAAGCGATATTTGCTGTGAACTGAGTAATACCAGCGCAGCAAAGAGGTCGCATCCGCATTGTACGTAAGCATTGTGCTCTAGAGGCACAGCATAGAATCTAAGTGCAGCGAAGGGGGTAAGTTGCACAGCGATGGGCAGCAAATATAAATATATATGCTTATATAGATATATTTATGTGTTAATATCTGTATATACACATGTTAACACATAAATATATATTATATAAGCATATACCTATATATTTACAGGGAACACACAGATCCTATGGACCGCTATGTACAGGCACTTTTCTGTTGCGTTTTTTTTTTTCTCACACCCCACATCCGCCACATTTAACCGCTAAAAATTGCCTAGTGCAGTAGATTTTTTTTTATGAAAAACAAAATGCTAATTTCTCTTGTTAAGTGTATCCAGTCCACGGATCATCCATTACTTGTGGGATATTCTCCTTCCCAACAGGAAGTTGCAAGAGGATCACCCACAGCAGAGCTGCTATATAGCTCCTCCCCTCACTGCCATATCCAGTCATTCTCTTGCAACTCTCAACTAAGATGGAGGTCGTAAGAGGACTGTGGTGTTTTATACTTAGTTTATTTCTTCAATCAAAAGTTTGTTATTTTTAAATGGTACCAGAGTGTACTGTTTATCTCAGGCAGTATTTAGAAGAAGAATCTGCCGGCGTTTTCTATGATCTTAGCAGAAGTAACTAAGATCCTTTGCTGTTCTCACATATTCTGAGGAGTGAGGTAACTTCAGAGGAGGAATGGCGTGCAGGTTTTCCTGCAATAAGGTATGTGCAGTTAACATATTTTTCTAGGGATGGAATTTGCTAGAAAATGCTGCTGATACCGAAGTAATGTAAGTAAAGCCTTAAATGCAGTGATAGCGACTGGTATCAGGCTTATTAATAGAGATACATACTCTTATAAAAGTGTATTTTAAAACGTTTGCTGGCATGTTTAATCGTTTTTTACATATGTTTGGTGATAAAACTTATTGGGGCCTAGTTTTTTTCCACATGGCTGGCTTGAATTTTGCCTAGAAACAGTTCCCTGAGGCTTCCCACTGTTGTAATATGAGTGGGAGGGGCCTATTTTGGCGTTTTTTTTTGCACAGCAAAAATTACAGACACAGACATCCAGCTTCTTCCTGCATGATCCAGGACTTCTCTGAAGGGCTCAAAAGGCTTCAAAAGTCGTATTGAGGGAGGTAAAAAGCATCAGTAGAGCTTTGTCAGTTGTTGTGACTGTTTAAAAAAAGTTTTTGTCATTTGTTATTCCGTTTTTGGTATTAAGGGGTTAATCATCCATTTGCAAGTGGGTGCAATGCTCTGCTAACTTATTGCATACACTGTAAAAATTTCGTTAGTGTAACTGCATTTTTTCACTGTTATTTCAAAATTTGGGAAAATTTGTGTTTCTTAAAGGTGCAGTAACGTTTTTTATATTGCTTGTAAACTTGTTTTAAAGTGTTTTCCAAGCTTGCTAGTCTCATTGCTTGTCTGTTTAAACATGTCTGACACAGAGGAACCTACTTGTTCATTATGTTTGAAAGCCATGGTGGAGCCCCATAGGAGAATGTGTACTAAATGTATTGATTTCACCTTAAACAGTAAAGATCAGTCTTTATCTATAAAAGAATTATCACCAGAGGGTTCTGTCGAGGGGGAAGTTATGCCGACTAACTCTCCCCACGTGTCAGACCCTTCGCCTCCCGCTCAGGGGACGCACGCTAATATGGCGCCAATTACATCAGGGACGCCCATAGCGATAACCTTGCAGGACATGGCTGCAATCATGAATAATACCCTGTCAGAGGTATTATCTAGATTGCCTGAATTAAGAGGCAAGCGCAATAGCTCTTGGGTTAGGAGAGATACAGAGCGCGCAAATGCTGTTAGAGCCATGTCTGATACTGCGTCACAGTATGCAGAACATGAGGCCGGAGAGCTTCAGTCTGTGGGTGACATCTCTGACTCGTGAAAACCTGATTCAGAGATTTCTAATTTTAAATTTAAGCTTGAGAACCTCCGTGTATTGCTTGGGGAGGTATTAGCTGCTCTAAATGACTGTAACACAGTTGCAATTCCAGAGAAATTGTGTAGGCTGGATAGATACTATGCGGTGCCGGTGTGTACTGACGTTTTTCCTATACCTAAAAGGCTTACAGAAATTATTAGCAAGGAGTGGGATAGACCCGGTGTGCCCTTTTCCCCACCTCCTATATTTAGAAAAATGTTTCCAATAGACGCCACTACACGGGACTTATGGCAGACGGTCCCTAAGGTGGAGGGAGCAGTTTCTACTTTTGTGCTTTTTCAGATCCAATGGATAAAAAATTGGAGGGTTACCTTAAGAAAATGTTTATTCAACAAGGTTTTATTTTACAGCCCCTTGCATGCATTGCACCTGTCACTGCTGCGGCGGCATTCTGGTTTGAGGCCCTGGAAGAGGCCATCCAGACAGCTCTATTGAATGAAATTATTGACAAGCTTAGAACGCTTAAGCTAGCTAACTCATTTGTTTCTGATGCCATTGTTCATTTGACTAAACTAACGGCTAAGAATTCCGGATTCGCCATCCAGGCGCGTAGGGCGCTATGGCTTAAATCCTGGTCAGCTGACGTGACTTCAAAATCTAAATTACTCAACATTCCTTTCAAGGGGCAGACCTTATTCGGGCCTGGCTTGAAGGAAATTATTGCTGACATTACTGGAGGCAAGGGTCATACCCTTCCCCAGGACAGGGCCAAATCAAAGGCCAAACAGTCTAATTTTCGTGCCTTTCGAAATTTCAAGGCAGGAGCAGCATCAACTTCCTCCGCTTCAAAACAAGAGGGAACTGTTGCTCATTCCAGACAGGCCTGGAAACCTAACCAGTCCTGGAACAAGGGCAAGCAGGCCAGAAAGCCTGCTGCTGCCCCCAAGACAGCATGAAGGAACGGCCCCCTATCCGGAAACGGATCTAGTGGAGGGCAGACTTTCTCTCTTCGCCCAGGCGTGGGCAAGAGATGTTCAGGATCCCTCGGCGTTGGAGATCAAATCTCAGGGATATTTTCTGGACTTCAAAGCTTCTCCTCCACAAGGGAGATTTCATCTTTCAAAGTTATCGGCAAACCAGATAAAGAAAGAGGCATTCCTAAGCTGTGTGCAAGACCTCCTAGTAATGGGAGTGATCCATCCAGTTCCGCGGACGGAACAAGGACAGGGATTTTATTCAAATCTGTTTGTGGTTCCCAAGAAAGAGGGAACCTTCAGACCAATCTTGGATCTAAAGATCTTAAACAAATTCCTCAGAGTTCCATCATTCAAAATGGAAACTATTCGGACCATCCTACCCATGATCCAAGCGGGTCAGTACATGACCACAGTGGACTTAAAGGATGCCTACCTTCACATACCAATTCACAAAGATCATCATCGGTTCCCAAGGTTTGCCTTTCTAGACAGGCATTACCAATTTGTAGCTCTTCCCTTCGGGTTGGCCACTGCCCCGAGAATTTTTACAAAGGTTCTGGGCTCACTTCTGGCGGTTCTAAGACTGCGAGGCATAGCGGTGGCTCCGTATCTAGACGACATCCTGATACAGGCGTCAAGCTTTTAAATTGCCAAGTCTCATACAGAGATAGTTCTGGCATTTCTGAGGTCGCATGGGTGGAAAGTGAACGTGGAAAAGAGTTCTCTGTCACCACTCACAAGATTCTCCTTCCTAGGGACTCTTACAGATTCTGTAGAGATGAAAATTTACCTGACGGTGTCCAGGTTATCAAAACTTCTAAATGCTTGCCGTGTCCTTCATTCCATTCCACGCCCGTCAGTTGCTCAGTGCATGGAAGTAATCGGCTTAATGGTAGCGGCAATGGACATAGTGCCATTTGCGCGCCTGCATCTCAGACCGCTGCAATTATGCATGCTAAGTCAGTGGAATGGGGATTACTCAGATTTGTCCCCTCTACTAAATCTGGATCAAGAGACCAGAGATTCTCTTCTCTGGTGGCTTTCTCGGGTCCATCTGTCCAAGGGTATGACCTTTCGCAGGCCAGATTGGACGATTGTAACAACAGATGCCAGCCTTCTAGGTTGGGGCGCAGTCTGGAACTCCCTGAAGGCTCAGGGATCGTGGACTCAGGAGGGGAAACTCCTCCCAATAAATATTCTGGAGTTAAGAGCAATATTCAATGCTCTTCTAGCTTGGCCTCAGTTAGCAACACTGAGGTTCATCAGATTTCAGTCGGACAACATCACGACTGTGGCTTACATCAACCATCAAGGGGGAACCAGGAGTTCCCTAGCGATGTTAGAAGTCTCAAAGATAATTCGCTGGGCAGAGTCTCACTCTTCCCACCTGTCAGCAATCCACATCCCAGGAGTAGAGAACTGGGAGGCGGATTTTCTAAGTCGTCAGACTTTTCATCCTGGGGAGTGGGAACTCAATCCAGAGGTGTTTGCTCAACTGGTCCATCGTTGGGGCAAACCAGAACTGGATCTCATGGCGTCTCGCCAGAACGCCAAGCTTCCTTGTTACGGATCCAGGTCCAGGGACCCGGGAGCAACGCTGATAGATGCTCTAGCAGCTCCTTGGTTCTTCAACCTGGCCTATGTGTTTCCACCGTTTCCTCTGCTCCCTCGACTGATTGCCAAAATTAAACAGGAGAGAGCATCAGTGATTCTGATAGCGCCTGCGTGGCCACGCAGGACCTGGTATGCAGACCTAGTGGACATGTCATCTCTTCCACCATGGACTCTGCCTCTGAGGCAGGACCTTCTAATACAAGGTCCTTTCAATCATCCAAATCTAATTTCTCTGAGACTGACTGCATGGAGATTGAACGCTTGATTCTATCAAGGCGTGGCTTCTCCGAGTCAGTCATTGATACCTTAATACAGGCTCGGGAAGCCTGTCACCAGGAAAATCTACCATAAGATATGGCGTAAATATCTTTATTGGTGTGAATCCAAGAGTTACTCATGGAGTAAGGTTAGGATTCCTAGGATATTGTCCTTTCTCCAAGAGGGTTTGGACAAAGGCTTATCAGCTAGTTCTTTAAAAGGACAGATCTCTGCTCTGTCTATTCTTTTGCACAAGCTTCTGGCAGAAGTTCCAGACGTCCAGGCATTTTGTCAGGCTTTGGTTAGGATTAAGCCTGTGTTAAAAACTGTTGCTCCCCCGTGGAGCTTAAACTTGGTTCTTAAAGTTCTTCAGGGAGTTCTGTTTGAACCCCTTCATTCCATTGATATTAAACTTTTATCTTGGAAAGTTCTGTTTTTGATGGCTATTTCCTCGGCTCGAAGAGTCTCTGAGTTATCTGCCTTACATTGTGATTCTCCTTATCTGATTTTTCATTCAGACAAGGTAGTTCTGCGTACCAAACCTGGGTTTTTACCTAAGGTGGTTTCTAACAAGAATATCAATCAAGAGATTGTTGTTCCATCATTGTGTCCTAATCCTTCTTCAAAGAAGGAACGTCTTTTGCATAATCTGGACGTAGTCCGTGCCTTGAAGTTTTACTTACAGGCTACTAAAGATTTTCGCCAAACATCTGCCCTGTTTGTCGTTTACTCTGGACAGAGGAGAGGTCAAAAAGCTTCGACAACCTCTCTCTCCTTTTGGCTTCGGAGCATAATACGCTTAGCCTATGAGACTGCTGGACAGCAGCCCCCTGAAAGGATTACAGCTCATTCTACTAGAGCTGTGGCTTCCACCTGGGCCTTTAAAAATGAGGCCTCTGTTGAACAGATTTGCAAGGCTGCGACTTAGTCTTCGCTTCACACCTTTTCAAAATTTTACAAATTTGACACTTTTGCTTCTTCGGAGGCTGTTTTTGGGAGAAAGGTTCTACAGGCAGTGGTTCCTTCCGTTTAAGTTCCTGCCTTGTCCCTCCCATCATCCGTGTACTTTAGCTTTGGTATTGGTATCCCACAAGTAATGGATGATCCGTGGACTGGATACACTTAACAAGAGAAAACATAATTTATGCTTACCTGATAAATTTATTTCTCTTGTAGTGTATCCAGTCCACGGCCCGCCCTGTCCTTTTAAGGCAGGTCTAAATTTTAATTAAACTACAGTCACCACTGCACCCTATGGTTTCTCCTTTCTCGTCTTGTTTCGGTCGAATGACTGGATATGGCAGTGAGGGGAGGAGCTATATAGCAGCTCTGCTGTGGGTGATCCTCTTGCAACTTCCTGTTGGGAAGGAGAATATCCCACAAGTAATGGATGATCCGTGGACTGGATACACTACAAGAGAAATAAATTTATCAGGTAAGCATAAATTATGTTTTTTTTTCCATACCCTGGTTAATTTTCTGAGCGCTTATTGCTACCGCGAGCCTGTATAAATATATATATATTGTCTTGGTGCAAATCCGACCTGAGTTCTAAGCGATGTGCTTGTATTGATTAGTTTAGATCACATTTAGAATTTACCTTTTTGCTATGTCTTGCTGCCAGTTTATTAATTTTTCTTGGCATATGTTTTACAAAAAAATATTACAACATGAAGCAAACTAAGGGGCATATTTATCAAGCTCCGCCTCGTGTTTCTGGCGAGCCTTCAGGCTTGCCGGAAACACAAGTTATGAAGCAGCGGTCTAAAGACTGCTGCTACATAACCTGTCCGCCTGCTCTGAGGCCGCGGACAGACATTGTCAGAAATCAACCCAATCGAATACAATCGGGTTGATTGACACCCCATGCTAGCGGTCGATTGGCCACGAATCTGCCGGGGGCGGCATTGCATCAGCAGTTCTCAAGAACTGCTGGTGCAATGATAAATACAGAGAGCGTATGCTGCCGGCATTTATCGATATGCAGCAGACATGATACGCAATATCGGATCATGTCCGCTCGCACAATGATAATTCAGCCCCTAAATCTTAAAAATTGAGGATTGATTTACTCCAAGTAGAGACTTTGAAAGAGTGTCAAAGATCATCATATGAGATAAGAAGGCAAGATTTGTGTCAATTTTTAATCAGATGTCTTTTGCATTTTGAAGATTAAGGGCTAGATTATGAGTGAAGCGCAAAATATTGCTTTCGAGAGAGCGATATTTTCTCTCCACTCAGTAATACCAGCGCACACAAATTTGTGCTGGTATTACAAGTTAGGTGCACGAGAGCACACTTCCTTAGGCTCCAATGGGAACTTAGTGCAGTTAAGGGGGTAAGTCTTGCATCGATGGGCAGCAGATTTAAATATAAATGGATTTGCTTATAAACATATTAACACACACACACACATATATATATATATATATATATATATATATATATATATATATATATATATATATATAACCAGGTTCCAAAAGGAGAAATGGAAAACCGGAGACTTAAGGCTTGAAAACAGGTTTTATATTCAGCAACAGTTGCCAGGTGCATAGGTGAATAACTCAGAGATCATCTGACGCGTTTCGCGCATGCGCACACGCGCTTCATATATATTTGTATATAAGTATATACATATATACAGGGAGTGCAGAATTATTAGGCAAGTTGTATTTTTGACTATTAATTTTATTATTGAACAACAACCATGTTCTCAATGAACCCAAAAAACTAATTAATATCAAAGCTGAATAGTTTTGGAAGTAGTTTTTAGTTTGTTTTTAGTTATAGCTGTTTTAGGGGGATATCTGTGTGTGCAGGTGACTATTACTGTGCATAATTATTAGGTAACTTAACAAAAAACAAATATATACCCATTTCAATTATTTATTTTTACCAGTGAAACCAATATAACATCTCAACATTCACAAATATACATTTCTGACATTCAAAAACAAAACAAAAACAAATCAGTGACCAATATAGCCACCTTTCTTTGCAAGGACACTCAAAAGCCTGCCATCCATGGATTCTGTCAGTGTTTTGATCTGTTCACCATCAACATTGCGTGCAGCAGCAACCACAGACACTGTTCAGAGAGGTGTACTGTTTTCCCTCCTTGTAAATCTCACATTTGATGATGGACCACAGGTTCTCAATGGGGTTCAGATCAGGTGAACAAGGAGGCCATGTCATTAGATTTTCTTCTTTTATACCCTTTCTTGCCAGCCACGCTGTGAAGTACTTGGACGCGTGTGATGGAGCATTGTCCTGTATGAAAATCATGTTTTTCTTGAAGGATGCAGACTTCTTCCTGTACCACTGCTTGAAGAAGGTGTCTTCCAGAAACTGGCAGTAGGACTGGGAGTTGAGCTTGACTCCATCCTCAACCCGAAAAGGCCCCACAAACTCATGTTTGATGATACCAGCCCAAACCAGTACTCCACCTCCACCTTGCTGGCGTCTGAGTCGGACTGGAGCTCTCTGCCCTTTACGAATCCAGCCACGGGCCCATCCATCTGGCCCATCAAGACTCACTCTCATTTCATCAGTCCATAAAACCTTAGAAAAATCAGTCTTGAGATATTTCTTGGCCCAGTCTTGACGTTTCAGCTTGTGTGTCTTGTTCAGTGGTGGTCGTCTTTCAGCCTTTCTTACCTTGGCCATGTCTCTGAGTATTGCACACCTTGTGCTTTTGGGCACTCCAGTGATGTTGCAGCTCTGAAATATGGCCAAACTGGTGGCAAGTGGCATCTTGGCAGCTGCACGCTTGACTTTTCTCAGTTCATGGGCAGTTATTTTGCGCCTTGGTTTTTCCACACGCTTCTTGCGACCCTGTTGACTATTTTGAATGAAACGCTTGATTGTTCGATGATCACGCTTCAGAAGCTTTGCAATTTTAAGAGTGCTGCATCCCTCTGCAAGATATCTCACTATTTTTGACTTTTCTGAGCCTGTCAAGTCCTTCTTTTGACCCATTTTGCCAAAGGAAAGGAAGTTGCCTAATAATTATGCACACCTGATATAGGGTGTTGATGTCATTAGACCACACCCCTTCTCATTACAGAGATGCACATCACCTAATATGCTTAATTGGTAGTAGGCTTTCGAGGCTATACAGCTTGGAGTAAGACAACATGCATAAAGAGGATGATGTGGTCAAAATACTCATTTGCCTAATAATTCTGCACTCCCTGTATTTGCAGGGAACATTTTTCCATAGACCGCAATGTAAAGGCACTTTTCAGTGCGTTTTTTTTTTTCTTTCTAACACCCGCCAACATTAAGCCGAAAAAACTGCTTTGTGCAGTTATTTTTAATAAAAATTAAAGATGCTACATTTTATTATTTTAATAAAGGCACACTATACATTCTTTTGGGGCCAATTGGAGACATTTATAAAATGATCTCTGGTTAATTTTATGAGCACTATTTGCTACTGCGAGCTTGCGGTAGCAATAACCACCAATTTGTAATGGCCGGTTATTTATCTGAATTTACGGGCGCGTGATAAATTGGCGCTCCACTTGTAGTCTAGCCCTAAATGTAATGCAATGTCTTACTGAATATGAAGTTGAAAACTGATTCAGAAAGTGGATCTGGTATTCTTACACCTTGCTTGGTTCTCCATACTTAGTGAACGTAACCATTTATGCTATGTGTAGCATTTACCTCAACTGGCCTTTACAAAAACTGGAAAAAAAAACTTTATTAACTACTAAATCTTAGGTTGTTTGGTTATAATTCAAATATATGGCGGTCAAGATTTTATTAATATTAACAACAAGGTGATATTTAAAAGGTAGCGCAAACTAAGGAAAAATGGTAAATTAAAGGGACGTGAAAACATTTTTCTTTCATGATTCAGATAGAGAATACAATTTTAAACAACATTCCAATTTACTTATATTATCTAATTTGCTTTATTTGTTAGATATCCTTTGTTGATGAAATAGCAATGAACAAAGGTGAGCCAATCACACAAAGCGTCTATGTGCAGCCACCAATCAGCAGCTACTGAGCCTATTTAGATATGCTTTTCAACAAAGGATACCAAGATAGTGAAGCAAATTAGATAATAGAAGTAAATTGGAAAGTTGTTTAAAATCACATGCTCTTTCTAACCCATGAAAGAAAAAGAATTGTGTTTCATGTAGAACGTAAAGCAGATCGTTTTCTTATTTCAGGAAAGAGAAACAAGTAAAATCAATAAAATAGACGAAAAATTGAAAGAAAAAAAAAAAACCTAAGCAGTATAGGTGTTTCAATACCAAAGAGAAGGAAGCTATATTTGAACATGTATTGATATTTTTGTATCAGCATGGGTAGTTTTATGTGAGTGACAATCTGGTTAGCAGTCTCAGGGATGTCTCTTTTTTTGCTCAAGGACAGTATATTCTTATAAAGAGATATTTACCTCCCCTCCCCCATTTCTTCAGCTTTCCTTCACTGACAGGAAAGCAGCTTTCTTTCTTAGGATGCGTTCTGCTGCTGGCTGTATTTTTAGCATCAAGAAACGGGCACAGAAACCTTTTGCTGCTCACGTAGATAAGAGCCCCCCCCCCATCTTCCTTCAGGGACAAGAGAGAGGGAGGAGGGTAGCCCTACAAGTAGTAGGGACCTGAGCAGCATTTATTTATTACATGAATCGCTTGATTTCCACCTGTCTACTATATATTATATCACCCCTCCTATTACTGCTTGATTACAGGGCCCCTTGCCCTATAATTGCCTGACTGCTTTTTTATAGGGTCTTTCACCATTTATCTGTCCTGAATGTATCACTGGTTTCTTACTGAACCCCCTTTCCGAAGTTGGCTCCTGATCCTATCACTGCTACAACTATTGTATTACAGTATCCCTCATCTTATACATTTCTTGTACCTATTAATACAGTTACAAGATTTCTCACCCTCTATCTTCTGCATTTGCTTTGTTACAGGATACCTCAAAATGATTATAATGATCATTTATTTATAACAAGTTACTCTGAACAGTGGAAGTAATATTATAACTGTCTAGAATTACTACTTCCTGACATGATTCCCCAGCCTATTGATTCTCTGTGCCTATATCTGCTGTGTCACATGACCTCCTCACCCTACAACTGCTGTATCTATTACTGCTGTGTCACATGACCCCCTCACCCTACAACTGCTGTATCTATTACTACTGTGCACATGGCCCCTCACCCTACAACTGCTGTATCTATTACTACTGTGTCACATGACCCCCTCACCCTACAACGGCTGTATCTATTACTGCTGTGTCACATGACCCCCTCACTCTACAACTGCTGTATCTATTACTACTGTGCACATGACCCCCTCACCCTACAACTGGTGTATCTATTACTACTGTGCACATGACCCCCTCACCCTACAACTGCTGTATCTATTACTACTGTGTCACATGACCCCCTCACCCTACAATTGCTGTATCTATTACTGTTGTGTCACATAACCCCCTCACCCTACAACTGCTGTATCTATTACTACTGTGCACATGACCCCCTCACCCTACAACTGCTGTATCTATTACTGCTGTGTCACATGACCCCCTCCCCCTACAACTGCTGTATCTATTACTAATGTGTCACATGACCCCCTCACTCTACAACTGCTGTATCTATTACTACTGTGCACATGACCCCCTCACCCTACAACTGCTGTATCTATTACTACTGTGTCACATGACCCCCTCACCCTACAATTGCTGTATCTATTACTGTTGTGTCACATAACCCCCTCACCCTACAACTGCTGTATCTATTACTACTGTGCACATGACCCCCTCACCCTACAACTGCTGTATCTATTACTGCTGTGTCACATGACCCCCTCACCCTACAACTGCTGTATCTATTACTACTGTGCACATGACCCCCTCACCCTACAACTGCTGTATCTATTACTGCTGTGTCACATGACCCCTCACCCTACAACTGCTGTATCTATTACTACTGTGCACATGACCCCCTCACTCTACAACTGCTGTATCTATTACTACTGTGCACATGACCCCCTCACCCTACAACTGCTGTATCTATTACTACTGTGCACATGACCCCCTCACCCTACAACTGCTGTATCTATTACTAATGTGTCACATGACCCCCTCACCCTACAACTGCTATATCTATTACTGTTGTGTCACATGACCCCCTCACCCTACAACTACTGTATCTATTACTACTGTGCACATGACCCCCTCACCCTACAACTGCTGTATCTATTACTGCTGTGTCACATGACCCCCTCACCCTACAACTGCTGTATCTATTACTACTGTGCACATGACCCCCTCACCCTACAACTGCTGTATCTATTACTGCTGTGTCACATGACCCCCTCACCCTAGCTGTATCTATTACTGCTGTGTCACATGACCCCCCTCACCCTACAACTGCTGTATCTATTACTGCTGTGTCACATGACCCCCTCACCCTACAACTGCTGTATCTATTACTGCTGTGTCACATGACCCCCTCACCCTTCAACTGCTGTATCTATTACTACTGTGCACATGACCCCCTCACCCTACAACTGTGCTGTATCTATTACTACTGTGCGCATGACCCCCTCACCCTACAACTGCTGTATCTATTACTACTGTGTCACATGACCCCCTCACCCTACAACTGCTGTATCTATTACTACTGTGTCACATGACCCCCTCACCCTACAACTGCTGTATCTATTACTACTTGTCACATGACCCCCTTACCCTACAACTGCTGTACCTATTACTGCTGTGTCACATGACCCCCTCACCCTAGAACTGCTGTATCTATTACTACTGTGTCACATGACCCCCTCACCCTACAACTGCTGTATCTATTACTACTGTGTCACATGACTCCCTCACCCTACAACTGCTGTATCTATTATTGCTGTGTCACATGACCCCCTCACCCTACAACTGATGTATCTATTACTACTGTGCACATGACTCCCTCACCCTACAACTGCTGTATCTATTACTACTGTGTCACATGAACCCCTTACCCTACAACTGCTGTATATATTTCTGCTGTGTCACATGACCCCCTCACCCTACAACTGTGCTGTACTTATTACTGCTGTGTCACATGACCCCTCACCCTACAACTGTGCTGTATTTATCACTGCTGTGTCACATGACCCCCTCACCCTACAACTGCTGTATCTATTACTACTTGTCACATGACCCCCTTACCCTACAACTGCTGTATCTATTACTACTGTGCACATGACCCCCTCACCCTACAACTGCTGTATCTATTACTACTGTTTCACATGACCCCCTCACCCTACAACTGCTGTATTTATTACTACTGTGTCACATGACCCCCTCACCCTACAACTGCTGTATCTATTACTGCTGTGTCACATGACCCCCTCACCCTACAACTGCTGTATCTATTACTGCTGTGTCACATGACCCCATCACCCAACAACTGCTGTATCTATTACTACTGTGCACATGACCCCCTCACCCTACAACTGCTGAATCTATTACTCCTGTGCACATGACCCCCTCACCCTACAACTGCTGTATCTATTACTGCTGTGTCACATGACCCCCTCACCCTACAACTGCTGTATCTATTACTGCTGTGTCACATGACCTCCTTACCCTACAACTGTGCTGTATCTATTAATGCTGTGTCACATGACCCCCTCACCCTACAACTGCTGTATCTATTACTACTGTGTCACATGACCCCCTCACCCTACAACTGCTGTATCTATTACTACTGTCTCACAACACCCCTCACCCTACAACTGCTGTATCTATTACTGCTGTGTGACATGACCCCCTCACCCTACAACTGTGCTGTATCTATTACTACTGTGTCACATGACCCCCTCACCCTACAACTGCTGTATCTATTACTGCTGTGTCACATGACCCCCTCTCCCTACAACTGCTGTATCTATTATTGCTGTGTCACATGACCCCCTCACCCTACAACAGCTGTATCTATTACTGCTGTGTCACATGACCCCCCCTCACCCTACAACTGTGCTGTATCTATTACTACTGTGCCACATGACCCCCTCACCCTACAACTGCTGTATCTATTACTGCTGTGTCACATGACCCCCTTCACCCTACAACTGCTGTATCTATTACTACTGTGCACATCACCCCCTTACCCTACAACCGCTGTATCTATTACTACTGTGTCACATGACCCCCTCACCCTACAACTGCTGTATCTATTACTACTGTGCCACATGACCCCCTCCCCCTACAACTGCTGTATCTATTACTAATGTGTCACATGACCCCCTCACCCTACAACTGCTGTATCTATTACTGCTGTGTCACATGACCCCCTCACCCTACAACTGCTGTATCTATTACTGCTGTGTCACATGACCCCCTCACCCTACAAATGCTGTATCTATTACTACTTTGCACATGACCCCCTTACCCTACAACTGCTGTATATATTACTGCTGTGTCACATGACCCCCTCACCCTACAACTGTGCTGTACTTATTACTGCTGTGTCACATGACCCCCTCACCCTACAACTGTGCTGTATTTATCACTGCTGTGTCACATGACCCCCTCACCCTACAACTGCTGTATCTATTACTACTTGTCACATGACCCCCTTACCCTACAACTGCTGTATCTATTACTACTGTGCACATGACCCCCTCACCCTACAACTGCTGTATCTATTACTACTGTGTCACATGACCCCCCCACCCTACAACTGCTGTATTTAATACCAGGGCCGCCATCAGGGGGTGACAGGGGTGACTCCTGTCAGGGGGCCAATGAGCTAGGGGGGGCCCATGAGGGAAGAACTAAAAAAAAATTTTTTTTTTTTTTTAATTTTGGCAGCTAAATTAGCAGAGTGCTAATTGAGCATGGGAATTATTACAAGGAGTAAAGTATTAGCATTTGAGAGGATTTCTTAGTGTGTACCAAACCACTATGCTCAGTGTGAGACAGACTTGGCACTTTGTACAGTGTGTGCCTGAGTCAGACGGCAGATCACTTTAATTTGAAGAGGAGGTAGGACTTACTTAGCAAATGTTTTTTATTTCTTTGTGCAGTTTTGGATTGTAACTTCAGTGTGGTAGTAGTTGTATGGTGGGGCTAGGGGTCCATAAAAACACATTTTTGTTAGCAGCAGTGTATTTATGATTATTTCACAATTCTGTAGAAATGCTATATTTAAAACCATGCAGAAATGTTTCCTACTCAATACACAAATGGTAGATGCCCTTTTGGCAGATATACATTATATATATATATATATATATATATATATTACATTCCAGTTTACTGCCCCTTTATGCAAGGACTTTCCAGATGCAAGGAGGCATCTTATCTAAGATTTTTACATCTGCATAAAATTTTATACTCTCAGACTAATATTGCTCAGTGTTTGAAATGAGACAGGTTAACTTAAAACTGTTCAGTTTACACTACAGCTGTTTAAGTTTTGAAATACATACCAACAAGCCTAAATCCTGCATTTAACCAGATCTAATGGTATGAGTACCACAGCTTATGGTCCCACCAAGACCATATAGAGTACAGCATTTTCAAAATCCATAAGTACAGCTGACAGATGAGAACATTTGTACACTATATTTGAAGTGGTGCTCTTGGTTGGGGATAATAGGGAAAAAACAAACATATGTCAACCTTTTAAAGGTACTTTTCTTCATCTAGCCATCTACCCAGCTCATTAATGTACAATTTTGAATTCACAGAATTATTTTTGTTTGCACATTTACAAATATGATTCTTTAAAAAGTGATCTCTTAATTTCTGCAATTTTTTTTATCATGCATGTCACACACTGCTGATTTAGGGGATGCAAGGTGCATAAATGTTTCCTCCTGTGAGTGTTTCTGTGGGTGTATATGTTTATGTCTTTGTGCTTTGGTTTGTGTCTCTATGAGTGTGTATGTATTTTTTATCTGTGGGCCTCTCTGTGAGGGTGGTTGTGTATGTCTTTGTGAATTTTCTATGGATGTCTGTGAGTGTTTGTGCATATGTCTTTGAGCTTTTTCTATTGGTGTCTCTGTGATGGTGTGTTTGTGTATGTATGTCTGTGTTTTCTGTGGGTGTCTCTGTGAGGGTGTGTGTATATCTTTGTGTGTTTTCTGTGGATGTCTCAGTGAGGGTGTGTGTATGTATGTCTTTCTGTGTTTTCAGGTGGTTGTCTGTGTGTGTGTGTGTGTGTGTATGTCTTTGTGTGTTTTCTGAGGCTGTCTCTGTCGGTGTTTCCTTGGGTGTATGTGCAAGTTTGAGTTTGTGTGTGTGTCCATTGTCTGTTCCTTTTTAGGACATTTTTACCTTACTGCTAATTATTCACATCGTTCTACAGACTTTGAGACTAACGAGACCTTTCTGGAAGTAACCAATCCACCATTTAACCTTTAAATTATTGCTTAGTCAGTTCAGGGCCCTTCCTTTCAGCCACTGCATGCTGTTGTCATAATTTAGCTGTCCTCTTTCTTTACAAAAAGATAATCAGAACTCCATATTTTGTTTTCTAAATCTCCTTTTTTTACAAAGCTGTAGTCTACCTCATTACTTGTCAGGTCAATATAAACAAGTGCTAAGTGTCTGTTTGGGTTTCTGTGTCTGAGTGTGTTTCTTTGCGTGTCTGCGGGAGTGTCTATATGTGAATCCTTATGTGTGAGTGTGTTTGTGTGTTTCAGTGTATGAGTGTGTCTGTGTGTGTATGTTACTACTTTTACAACATTTCCAAGTTTAAATATACGTTTTAGTCACTTGGTCAAACATTGCACATGTCAAAGGAGCGGGGGGGGGGGGGGGGGGGGCCCTGATCAATGGTTGAGTCATGGGCCCCAAAATTTCTAGTGGCGGCCCTGTTTATTACTACTGTGTCACATGACCCCCTCACCCTACAACTGCTGTATCTATTACTGCTGTGTCACATGACCCCTCACCCTACAACTGCTGTATCTATTACTGCTGTGTCACATAACCCCATCACCCTACAACTGCTGTATCTATTACTACTGTGCACATGACCCCCTCACCCTACAACTGCTGAATCTATTACTCCTGTGCACATGACCCCCTCACCCTACAACTGCTGTATCTATTACTGCTGTGTCACATGACCCCTTCACCCTACAACTGCTGTATCTATTACTGCTGTGTCACATGACCCCCTCACCCTACAACTGTGCTGTATCTATTACTACTGTGTCACATGACCCCCTCACCCTACAACTGCTGTATCTATTACTGCTGTGTCACATGACCCCCTCACCCTACAACTGCTGTATCTATTATTGCTGTGTCACATGACCCCCTCACTCTACAACAGCTGTATCTATTACTTCTGTGTCACATGAACCCCCTCACCCTACAACTGCTGTGTCACATGACCCCCTCACCCTACAACTGTGCTGTATCTATTACTACTGTGCCACATGGCCCCCTCACCCTACAACTGCTGTATCTATTACTGCTGTGTCACATGACCCCCCTCACCCTACAACTGCTGTATATATTACTACTGTGCACATGACCCCCTTACCCTACAACTGCTGTATCTATTACTACTGTGTCACATGACCCCCTCACCCTACAACTGCTGTATCTATTACAACTGTGTCACATGACCCCCTCCCCCTACAACTGCTGTATCTATTACTAATGAGTCACATGACCCCCTCACCCTACAACTGCTGTATCTATTACTGCTGTGTCACATGACCCCCTCACCCCACCCTACAACTGCTGTATCTATTACTGCTGTGTCACATGACCCCCTCACCCTACAAATTCTGTATCTATTACTACTGTACACATGACCCCCTCACCCTACAACTGCTGTATCTATTACTGCTGTGTCACATGACCCCCTCACCCTACAACTGCTGTATCTATTACTGCTGTGTCACATGACCCCATCACCCTACAACTGCTGTATCTATTACTACTGTGCACATGACCCCCTCACCCTACAACTGCTGAATCTATTACTCCTGTGCACATGACCCCCTCACCCTACAACTGCTGTATCTATTACTGCTGTGTCACATGACCCCTTCACCCTACAACTGCTGTATCTATTACTGCTGTGTCACATGACCCCCTCACCCTACAACTCTGCTGTATCTATTACTACTGTGTCACATGACCCCCTCACCCTACAACTGCTGTATCTATTACTGCTGTGTCACATGACCCCCTCACCCTACAACTGCTGTATCTATTATTGCTGTGTCACATGACCCCCTCACCCTACAACAGCTGTATCTATTACTGCTGTGTCACATGACCCCCCTCACCCTACAACTGCTGTGTCACATGACCCCCTCACCCTAAAACTGTTCTGTATCTATTACTACTGTGCCACATGGCCCCCTCACCCTACAACTGCTGTATCTATTACTGCTGTGTCACATGACCCCCCTCACCCTACAACTGCTGTATCTATTACTACTGTGCACATGACCCCCTTACCCTACAACTGCTGTATCCATTACTACTGTGTCACATGACCCCCTCACCCTACAACAGCTGTATCTATTACTACTGTGTCACATGACCCCCTCGCCCTACAACTGCTGTATCTATTACTAATGAGTCACATGACCCCCTCACCCTACAACTGCTGTATCTATTACTGCTGTGTCACATGACCCCCTCACCCCACCCTACAACTGCTGTATCTATTACTGCTGTGTCACATGACCCCCTCACCCTACAAATGCTGTATCTATTACTACTGTGTCACATGACCCCCTCACCCTACAACTGCTGTATCTATTACTGCTGTGTCACATGACCCCCTCACCCTACAACTGCTGTATCTATTACTGCTGTGTCACATGACCCCTTCACCCTACAACTGTTGTATCTATTACTGCTGTGTCACATGACCCCCTCACCCTACAACTGCTGTATCTATTACTACTGTGCACATGACCCCCTCACCCTACAACTGCTGTATCTATTACTAATGTGTCACATGACCCCCTCACCCTACAACTGTGCTGTATCTATTACTACTGTGTCACATGACCCCCTAACCCTACAACTGCTGTATCTATTACTGCTGTGTCACATGACCCCCTCACCCTACAACTGCTGTATCTATTACTACTATGCACATGACCCCCTTACCCTACAACTGCTGTATCTATTACTGCTGTGTCACATGACCCCCTCACCCTACAACTGCTGTATATAATACTACTGTGCACATGACCCCTTTACCCTACAACTGCTGTATCTATCACTACTGTGTCACATGACCCCCTTACCCTACAACTGCTGTATATATTACTGCTGTGTCACATGACCCCCTCACCCTACAACTGCTGTATCTATTACTACTGTGCACATGACCCCCTCACGCTACAACTGCTGTATCTATTACTACTGTGTCACATGACCCCCTCACCCTACAACTGCTGTATCTATTACTACTGTGTCACATGACCCCCTCACCCTAAAACTGCTGTATCTATTACTACTGTGTCACATGACCCCCTCACCCTACAACTGCTGTATCTATTACTACTGTGTCACATGACCCCCTCACCCTACAACCGCTGTATCTATTACTGCTGTGTCACATGACCCCCTCACCCTACAACTGCTGAATCTATTACTACTGTGTCACATGACCCCCTCACCCTACAACTGCTGTATCTATTACTACTGTGCACATGACCCCCTTACCCTACAACTGATGTATCTATTACTACTGTGCACATGACCCCCTCACCCTACAACTGCTGTATCTATGACTACTGTGTCACATGACCCCCTCACCCTACAACTGCTGTATCTATTACTACTGTGTCACATGACTCCCTCACCCTACAACTGTGCTGTATTTATTAATGCTGTGTCACATGACCCCCTCACCCTACAACTGCTGTATCTATTACTGCTGTGTCACATGACCCCCTCACCCTACAACTGCTGTATCTATTACTGCTGTGCCACATGACCCCCTTACCCTACAACTGCTGTATCTATTACTGCTGTGTCACATGACCCCCTCACCCTACAACTGCTGTATCTATTACTGCTGTGTCACATGACCCCCTCACCCTACAACTGCTGTATCTATTACTACTGTGTCACATGACCCCCTCACCCTACAACTGCTGTATCTATTACTACTGTGCACATGACCCCCTCACCCTACAACTGCTGTATCTATTACTACTGTGCACATGACCCCCTCACCCTACAACTGTGCTGTATTTATTAATGTTGTGTTACGTGACCCCCTCACCCTACAACTGCTGTATCTATTACTGCTGTTCTACATATCCCATCACCCTATAACTATACTGTACATATTACTGCTGTTTTATGTGACCCCTTTACCCTATAACAATAGTGTACATATTACCGCTGTGTCCATACCTCCCAACATTTGTGGCTGAGAAATTGTGGGTGTAGCTGTGTTGGGAGGGATCATGGGTTTTTATTGGGCAGGATAGTGGGTGTTTCTGGGTGCTCTGTTGGTGTGTCAGGGAAGTTTGTGTTTGTTTCTGGGTGCTCTGTGGGTGTGTCAGTGCAGTTTGTGGGTGTTTCTTGGTGTTCTATGGGTGGGGCTAAGGGAAATTCTGAAAAGAGGGCCATATGGCTGTCTCAGAGGGACAGAGCTCTGAATCAGGGACTGTCCCTCTCAAATAGGGACAGTTGGAAGGTCTGTGTCACACGACCCATCACCCTATATCTGTACTGTATTTATTACTGCTGTGTCACATTATCTATCACCCTACAACTGTACAACTGTATTGTACATATTACTACTGTGTCACATGACCCATCACCCTATAACCATACTGTATTTATTACTGCTGTGTTTCATAACCCCCTCAACATACAATGGTACTGTACCTATTACTGCTGTGTTACATGATCTCTTACCCTACAACTGTGCTGTACATATTACTGCTGTGTTACATGACCTCTCACCCTACAGTTGTGCAGAACCTATTACTGCTGTGTTACATGACCTCTCACCCTCTAACTGTGCTTTACTTATTACTGCTGTGTAACATGATCTCTCACCCTATAACTGTGCTATACATATTTCTGCTGTGTTACATGACCTCTCACCCTACAACTGTGCTGTACATATTACTGCTGTGTTACATGACCTCTCACCCTCTAACTGTGCTTTACTTATTACTGCTGTGTAACATGATCTCTCACCCTATAACTGTGCTATACATATTACTGCTGTGTTACATGACCTCTCACCCTACAACTGTGCTGTACATATTACTGCTGTGTTACATGACCTCTCACCCTACAACTGTGCTGTACATATTACTGCTGTGTTACATAACCTCTCACCCGACAACTGTGCAGTACCTAATACTGCTGTGTTACATGACCTCTCACCCTATAGCTGTGTTGTACATATTACTGCTGTGTAATATGACCTCTCACACTATAACTGTGCTGTACATATTACTGCTGTGTTACATAACCTCTCACCCTACAACTGTGCTGTACATATTACTGCTGTGTTACATGACCTCTCACCCTACAGTTGTGCAGAACCTATTTCTGCTGTGTTACATGACCTCTTACCCTACAACTGTGCTGTACATATTACTGCTGTGTTACATGACCTCTCACCCTACAGTTGTGCAGAACCTATTACTGCTGTGTTACATGACCTCTTACCCTACAACTGTGCTGTACATATTACTGCTGTGTTACATGACCTCTCACCCTACGGTTGTGCAGAACCTATTACTGCTGTGTTACATTACCTATCACCTTCTAACTGTGCTGTACCTATTACTGCTGTGTTACATGACCTCTCACCCTATAACTTTGCTGTAAATGTTGCTGCTGTGTTACATGACCTCTCACCCTCTAACTGTGCTGTACCTATTACTGCTGTGTTACATGACCTCTCACCCTACGGTTGTGCAGAACCTATTACTGCTGTGTTACATTACCTATCACCCTCTAACTGTGCTGTACATATTACTGCTGTGTTACATGACCTCTCACCCTATAACTGTGCTGTTCATATTACTGCTGTGTTACATGACCTCTCACCCTCTAACTGTGCTGTACCTATTACTGCTGTGTTACATGACCTCTCACCCTATACCTTTGCTGTAAATGTTGCTGCTGTGTTACATGACCTCTCACCCTCTAACTGTGCTGTACATATTACTGCTGTGTTGCATGACCTCTCACCCTACAGTTGTGCAGAACCTATTACTGCTGTGTTACATGACCTCTCACCCTCTAACTGTGCTGTACCTATTACTGCTGTGTTACATGACCTCTCACCCTATAAATGTGCTGTAAATTTTGCTGCTGTGTTACATGACCTCTCACCCTCTAACTGTGCTGTACATATTACTGCTGTGTTACATGACCTCTCACCCTATAACTGTGCTGTACATATTACTGCTGTGTTATATAACCTTTCACCCTACAACTGTGCTGTACCTAATACTGCTATGTTACATGACCTCTCACCCTATAACTGTCATGTACCTAATACTGCTGTTACATGACCTCTCACCCTATAACTGTGCTGTACATATTACTGCTGTGTTGCATAACCTCTCACCCTATAACTGTCATGTACCTAATACTGCTGTTACATGACCTTTCAGCCTATAACTGTGCTGTACATAGATATTACTGTTGTGTTACATGACCTCTCACCCTATACGTGTGCTGTACATATTACTGCTGTTACATGACCTTTCAGCCTACAGTTATGCTGAACATATTACTGCTGTGTTACATGACCTCTCAGCCTATAACTGTGCTGTACATATTACTGCTGTTACATGAGCTATCACCCTACAGTTGTGCTGAACATATTACTGCTGTGTTACATGACCTCTCACTCTATAACTGTGCTGTACATATTACTGCTGTTACATGACCTCTCACCCTATAACTGTGCTGTACATATTACTGCCGTTACATGACCTTTCACCCTACAGTTGTGCTGAACATATTACTGCTGTGTTACATGACCTCTCACCCTATAACTCTGCTGTACATATTACTGCCGTTACATGACCTCTCGCCCTACAGTTGTGCTGAACATATTACTGCTGTGTTACATGACCTCTCACCCTATAACTGTGCTGTACATATTACTCGCTGCATTAATTTATTGCATGCTAACATTAGCAACATGCTGATGTAAATTCTTAACTATCAGCTAGTTCTATTAAGCCCTCTACAAATAAATAATAAGAAGAAAGGGACATGGGAGCCAAACTTAAAGGGACATGATACACAAATGTTGAAGCACTTGAAAGTGATGCAGCATAGCTGTAAAAAGCTGACTAGAAAATATCACGTGAACCTCTCTATGTAAAAAAAGAAGATATTTTACCTCAAAATTTCATAAGTATTCACGCCCCACTGGAAAGAGACTTTAATCAGCCAATCAGGATGTTAGTCCTAGAACTTGCAAGGGAGTGTGCATCTGGCATGTGCAGGCACAGTCATCTTATTTTCCTATTCATTTTAAGGAAGTTTACTATGAAATCACAAGCATGACCTCAGCATTGCTGATGCTGATTGGCTAATGTTTTTGTAGTTTGTTTGTTTTTTAAATTTCAACTTGCAGCTGGACAGCAGCTGAAGTATAACTATTCACAGAGCACTTACTCTTGTGAACTGAAATTTTTTTGAGGTAAAATATCTTCCCCTTTTTATTCAGGTGATTTTTTTTTATGTCATTTTTTTTTTACAGTTCTGCTGCATCATTTTCAAGGGAGTTAGCATATGAATATTTACGTTTTTATGATTCAGAAAGAGAATATGATTAAATCAAAGTCCAGCACTTAGCTTCTTCTCATTAAGCCATACTAAGGTAGGATTAGGAGTGGGCACGTCTTGGGTGCTATATGGCCGCAGTGTTTTTAGCAATGTTATACAAAAAAACCTGTAGAGGGAGGTTTAACTGCAGCAGGAAAATCAGAGAACACACACAGAGCTTTTCCTTCACTTGTATCCCCACACACACTGTTTGCATGTTTGTTTTCCAAAGATATTGATGTAGTTTAATTTTTGTGTTCAAACAATCTTTATTAACCCCTTCACATGATTAGGGCGTTCCATGATGTCCTAACAGCGTTGGGCTTTAGGACGGCATGAAACATCCTACCTTATACGGCGTCCTGCAGCTTCAACCTTTGAAAAATTCAAGAAAGGGCCTAAAGGGGGGGGCATGCCTAACTACCCTCAGGAGTCGTGGGGACTCTTCCCTAGCCTCCCTCTGAGGTATTTCCTACTGCAATCTTTGCGTTACTCGATACCTGCACAGATGGGCTCTCTACTGGATCCTGCAGCAGCTGCATTGCAAATGATTTGACATGCCATGTAAGCCAGTGGAGGGGTGCTGTGTAAGGTATAGGACTTTACACAGCATACACACAGCCCAGAGGCTATTTGTAGATAGTCTGACAACAAGTACAGGATAGCCAGGGGACTTAGCTTGCTCTCCTCATGACATACTTTTTTCTTTTTTAATTTTCCTACCTACCCTATTCTTATTAGGGACACTTATATTTATGCCCAAAGGTTATATTATGCAATACTGAACATTGATCATTAATATTTTCATTAACAGTGGAGATCCTTTAGAGATAAGATCTATTAGTATATTTTTTATACCTATTGTATGAGTAATTTATATTTATGCACGTATGTTTATCTGGCAGATACTGAACATTAATTATGAATATTTTCATTAAAGGGACGGTCTACTCCAGAATTGTTATTGTTTAAAAAGTTAGATAATCCCTTTATTACCCATTCCCCAGTTTTGCATATCCGAACAAATTATTTTTATCCTTCAAAAGGTTGAGGGTTTGTTCTCTTTGAAACAGAGTTTCTTCTGTTAAGTGTGATCAGTCCACGGGTCATCATTACTTCTGGGATATTACTCCTCCCCAACAGGAAGTGCAAGAGGATTCACCCAGCAGAGCTGCATATAGCTCCTCCCCTCTACGTTGCACCCAACGACTAGATAGGATGTGTGAGAGGACTATGGTGATTATACTTAGTTTTATATCTTCAATCAAAAGTTTGTTATTTTAAAATAGCACCGGAGTGTGTTATTACCTCTCTGGCAGAGTTTGAAGAAGAATCTACCAGAGTTTTGCTATGATTTTAGCCGGAGTAGTTAAGATCATATTGCTGTTCTCGGCCATCTGAGGAGTGAGGTAAACTTCAGATCAGGGGACAGCGGGCAGATGAATCTGCATAGAGGTATGTAGCAGTTTTTATTTTCTGACAATGGAATTGATGAGAAAATCCTGCCATACCGATATAATGTCATGTATGTATACTTTACACTTCAGTATTCTGGGGAATGGTACTTCACTAGAATTACACTGTAAGAAATACATAAAGCTGTTTAATAACTAGAGATTATGTTTAACGTTTTTGCTGGAATGTAAAATCGTTTTCATTTGCTGAGGTACTGTGTGAATAAATGTTTGGGCACTATTTTTCCACTTGGCAGTTGCTTAATCTGTTTTTCTGACAGTTTCTGTTCTCCCTCACTGCTGTGTGTGAGGGGGAGGGGCCGTTTTTTGGCGCTTTTTCTATGCATCAAATATTTCAGTCAGCAACTCATTGTATTCCCTGCATGATCCGGTTCATCTCTACAGAGCTCAGGGGTCTTCAAAACTTATTTTGAGGGAGGTAATTTCTCTCAGCAGAGCTGTGAGAATTATAGTTTGACTGAGATAAAAAACGTTTATTCTGTAATTTGTTTCCTGCTTTCAGAATTTGTTATCTTTGCTAATGGGATTAAACCTTTGCTAAAGTTGTGTTGTTTACAAGGATTGAGGCTATAACTGTTTCAATTTATTAATTTTCAACTGTCATAGATCTTCTGTGCTTCTTAAAGGCACAGTACATTTTAATATTATTCTAATTGAATTGTATTTCCAAGTTGCAAGTTTATTTGCTAGTGTGTTAAACATGTCTGATTCAGAGGATGATACCTGTGTCATTTGTTGCAATGCCAAAGTGGAGCCCAATAGAAATTTATGTACTAACTGTATTGATGCTACTTTAAATAAAAATCAATCTGTACAAATTGAACAAATTTCACCAAACAACGAGGGGAGAGTTATGCCGACTAACTCGCCTCACGTGTCAGTACCTACATCTCCCGCTCAGAGGGAGGTGCGTGATATTGTAGCGCCGAGTACATCTGGGCGGCCATTACAAATCACATTAAAGGATATGGCTACTGTTATGACTGAGGTTTTGGCTAAATTACCAGAACTAAGAGGTAAGCGTGATCACTCTGGGGTGAGAACAGAGTGCGCTGATAATATTAGGGCCATGTCAGACACTGCGTCACAGGTGGCAGAACATGAGGACGGAGAACTTCATTCTGTGGGTGACGGTTCTGATCCAAACAGACTGGATTCAGATATTTCAAATTTTAAATTTAAACTGGAAAACCTCCGTGTATTACTAGGGGAGGTGTTAGCGGCTCTGAATGATTGTAACACAGTTGCAATACCAGAGAAAATGTGTAGGTTGGATAAATATTTTGCGGTACCGACTAGTACTGAGGTTTTTCCTATACCTAAGAGACTTACTGAAATTGTTACTAAGGAGTGGGATAGACCCGGTGTGCCGTTCTCACCCCCTCCGATATTTAGAAAAATGTTTCCAATAGACGCCACCACAAGGGACTTATGGCAAACGGTCCCTAAGGTGGAGGGAGCAGTTTCTACCTTAGCTAAGCGTACCACTATCCCGGTGGAGGATAGCTGTGCTTTTTCAGATCCAATGGATAAAAAGTTAGAGGGTTACCTTAAGAAAATGTTTGTTCAACAAGGTTTTATATTGCAACCCCTTGCATGCATTGCGCCGATCACGGCTGCAGCGGCATTCTGGATTGAGTCTCTGGAAGAGAACATTGGTTCAGCTACTCTGGACGACATTACGGACAGGCTTAGAGTCCTTAAACTAGCTAATTCATTCATTTCGGAGGCCGTAGTACATCTTACTAAACTTACGGCGAAGAATTCAGGATTCGCCATTCAGGCACGCAGGGCGCTGTGGCTAAAATCCTGGTCAGCTGATGTTACTTCTAAGTCTAAATTGCTTAATATACCTTTCAAAGGGCAGACCTTATTCGGGCCCGGGTTGAAAGAGATTATCGCTGACATTACAGGAGGTAAAGGCCATGCCCTGCCTCAGGACAAAGCCAAAGCCAAGACTAGACAGTCTAATTTTCGTTCCTTTCGTAATTTCAAAGCAGGAGCAGCATCAACTTCCTCTGCACCAAAACAGGAAGGAGCTGTTGCTCGCTACAGACAAGGCTGGAAACCTAACCAGTCCTGGAACAAGGGCAAGCAGACTAGGAAGCCTGCTGCTGCCCCTAAAACAGCATGAATTGAGGGCCCCCGATCCGGGATCGGATCTAGTGGGGGGCAGACTTTCTCTCCTCGCCCAGGCTTGGGCAAGAGATGTTCAGGATCCCTGGGCGCTAGAGATAATATCTCAGGGATACCTTCTGGACTTCAAATACTCTCCTCCAAGAGAGAGATTTCATCTGTCAAGATTGTCAACAATCCAGACAAAGAAAGAGGCGTTTCTACGCTGCGTACAAGAGCTCTTGTTAATGGGAGTAATCCATCCAGTTCCACGATCGGAACAGGGACAGGGGTTTTACTCAAATCTGTTTGTGGTTCCCAAAAAAGAGGGAACTTTCAGACCAATCCTGGACTTAAAGATCCTAAACAAATTCCTAAGAGTTCCATCGTTCAAGATGGAGACTATTCGGACAATTTTACCTATGATCCAAGAGGGTCAATACATGACCACTGTAGATTTAAAAGATGCTTACCTTCACATACCGATTCACAAAGATCATTATCGGTACCTAAGGTTTGCCTTCCTAGACAGGCATTACCAGTTTGTGGCTCTTCCATTCGGATTGGCTACAGCTCCAAGAATCTTCACAAAGGTTCTGGGTGCTCTTCTGGCGGTACTAAGACCGCGGGGAATCTCGGTAGCTCCATACCTAGACGACATTCTGATACAAGCTTCAAGCTTTCAAACTGCCAAGTCTCATACAGAGTTAGTGCTGGCATTTCTAAGGTCACATGGATGGAAGGTGAACGAAAAGAAAAGTTCACTCGTTCCACTCACAAGAGTTCCCTTCCTGGGGACTCTTATAGATTCTGTAGAAATGAAGATTTACCTGACAGAGGACAGGCTAACAAGACTTCAAAGTGCTTGCCGCACCCTTCATTCCATTCAACACCCGTCAGTGGCTCAATGCATGGAGGTAATCGGCTTAATGGTAGCGGCAATGGACATAGTACCCTTTGCACGCTTACACCTCAGACCACTGCAACTGTGCATGCTAAGTCAGTGGAATGGGGATTACTCAGACTTATCCCCTTCTCTGAATCTGGATCAAGAGACCAGAAATTCTCTTCTATGGTGGCTTTCTCGGCCACATCTGTCCAGGGGGATGCCATTCAGCAGACCAGACTGGACAATTGTAACAACAGACGCCAGCCTTCTAGGTTGGGGTGCCGTCTGGAATTCTCTGAAGGCTCAGGGACAATGGAGTCAGGAGGAGAGTCTCCTGCCAATAAACATTCTGGAATTGAGAGCAGTTCTCAATGCCCTCCTGGCTTGGCCCCAGTTGACAACTCGGGGGTTCATCAGGTTTCAGTCGGACAACATCACGACTGTAGCTTACATCAACCATCAGGGAGGGACAAGAAGCTCCCTAGCTATGATGGAAGTATCAAAGATAATTTGCTGGGCAGAGTCTCACTCTTGCCACCTGTCAGCAATCCACATCCCGGGAGTGGAGAACTGGGAGGCGGATTTCTTAAGTCGTCAGACTTTTCATCCGGGGGAGTGGGAACTTCATCCGGAGGTCTTTGCCCAAATACTTCGACGTTGGGGCAGACCAGAGATAGATCTCATGGCGTCTCGACAGAACGCCAAGCTTCCTCGTTACTGGTCCAGATCCAGGGATCCAGGAGCAGTCCTGATAGATGCTCTGACAGCACCTTGGGACTTCAGGATGGCTTACGTGTTTCCACCCTTCCCGTTGCTTCCTCGATTGATTGCCAGAATCAAACAAGAGAGAGCATCAGTGATTCTAATAGCACCTGCGTGGCCATGCAGGACTTGGTATGCAGACCTGGTGGACATGTCATCCTGTCCACCTTGGTCTCTACCTCTGAAACAGGACCTTCTGATACAGGGTCCCTTCAAACATCAAAATCTAACTTCTCTGAAGCTGACTGCTTGGAAATTGAACGCTTGATTTTATCAAGACGTGGATTTTCTGAGTCAGTTATTGATACCTTAATACAGGCTAGGAAACCTGTTACCAGAAAGATTTACCATAAGATATGGCGTAAATACCTATATTGGTGTGAATCCAAAGGTTACTCTTGGAGTAAGGTTAGGATTCCTAGGATATTGTCTTTTCTACAAGAAGGTTTAGAAAAGGGTTTATCTGCTAGTTCATTAAAGGGACAGATCTCAGCTCTGTCCATTCTGTTACACAAACGTCTGTCAGAAGTTCCTGACGTCCAGGCTTTTTGTCAGGCTTTGGCCAGAATTAAGCCTGTGTTTAAAACTGTTGCTCCACCATGGAGTTTAAACCTTGTTCTTAATGTTTTACAGGGCGTTCCGTTTGAACCCCTTCATTCCATTGATATAAAGTTGTTATCTTGGAAAGTTCTATTTTTAATGGCTATTTCCTCGGCTCGAAGAGTCTCTGAATTATCAGCCTTACATTGTGATTCTCCTTATTTGATTTTTCATTCGGATAAGGTAGTCCTGCGTACTAAACCTGGGTTCTTACCTAAGGTAGTTACTAACAGGAATATCAATCAAGAGATTGTTGTTCCTTCTTTATGCCCAAATCCTTCTTCAAAGAAGGAACGTCTACTGCACAACCTGGATGTAGTCCGTGCTCTAAAATTTTTACTTACAGGCAACTAAGGAATTTCGACAAACGTCTTCTCTGTTTGTCATTTACTCTGGGCAGAGGAGAGGTCAAAAAGCTTCCGCTACCTCTCTTTCTTTTTGGCTTCGTAGCATAATTCGTTTAGCTTATGAGACTGCTGGACAGCAGCCTCCTGAAAGAATTACAGCTCATTCTACTAGAGCTGTGGCTTCCACTTGGGCCTTCAAGAATGAGGCCTCTGTTGAACAGATTTGCAAGGCTGCAACTTGATCTTCGCTTCATACTTTTTCCAAATTTTACAAATTTGACACTTTTGCTTCATCGGAGGCTATTTTTGGGAGAAAGGTTCTTCAGGCAGTGGTTCCTTCTGTATAAAGAGCCTGCCTATCCCTCCCGTCATCCGTGTACTTTTGCTTTGGTATTGGTATCCCAGAAGTAATGATGACCCGTGGACTGATCACACTTAACAGAAGAAAACATAATTTATGCTTACCTGATAAATTCCTTTCTTCTGTAGTGTGATCAGTCCACGGCCCGCCCTGTTTTTAAGGCAGGTAAATATTTTTTAATTTATACTCCAGTCACCACTTCACCCTTGGCTTTTCCTTTCTCGTTGGTCCTTGGTCGAATGACTGGGAGTGACGTAGAGGGGAGGAGCTATATGCAGCTCTGCTGGGTGAATCCTCTTGCACTTCCTGTTGGGGAGGAGTAATATCCCAGAAGTAATGATGACCCGTGGACTGATCACACTACAGAAGAAAGGAATTTATCAGGTAAGCATAAATTATGTTTTTCCTTATTGACCAGCAGTCCTATCTCATGTTGTCAATGGTTCTTCACAGGCGGCAGACTTTATAAAAGAATTTGGAGGATTTGGGAATAATTGATCCCAGTACCAGTGTTGCCTCAGGGTCATGGGTTTCACCCCAATCTGTTTATTGTCCAAAGGGACTTACAGTAGTCCTAAATTTAACAAGCCTAAACATGTTTATCAAGGTTCCCATTTCTATAGTGAGAACAATACGGAGAATGTTATTCTTTATCTAAAAGGGTCAGTTTATGGCTTCTATAGACCTCAATTATGCATATCTGCGCATCCCTATATACAGCTATCACTTTCAGCTCCTAAAGGTTATGTATCTGCAAAACACTGCCAGTTTGCCGCTTTGTGTTGGGTACATTCTTAGCATTGTTCAGAATTCAGGGCATTTCAGTTACACAGTATCTGGACAACATATTAGTGCAAGCCCATTCTCTCTCACTGAGTATTGCTCATACTTACAAGCTTCTATTTATCTTCAAGACAAAAGTCAGAGAACCAATGTACCTATAAGCTTATTATATCCTGCTATAAGGGTAGCATTTATAGGAGTCATAATAGACTCAATTCTTATGCATCTAGTTCGTGACGGAACTTTGCAAAGTAAAGATTAAGAGGGAGTGTCTCTCCCTACAAAAGGCTCCATTTCCATTAGTGACTCAGTGCATGGAGACAGTGGTTCTTATGGTAACTGCGTCAGGCGCAGTTTCTTTTGCCCCTCTTCACTGGAGACCTCTTTATTTGTCTATGCTACCTCAGTGGTCAAATAATTATATACATTTGGAATAACAGATTGCTTTGGATTTCTCTGTCAGACAATCTTTTTCTTGGGGACACAAAATCTTTCTTTGACCATTGAGCCATCCTTCCTTTGTTTGTCATGAGCAATTGTGCCGACTCATGCTTGGGGGTGGTATGGATTCTCCTCTAGAGGCAAGGCTACCAATTAACATTCTGCAAGGAGTTTGGTCTCCTCTAGAGGCAAGGTTACCAATTAACATTCTGCAACTTTGAGCGATTCTTTGGGCTCTTCAGATCTGGCCCCTATTGAAGGAGGAAAAGTTCATCCATTTCCAGTTGAACAACATCATGGCGGTGGCCTACACAAATCATCAATTGGGGTACCCGCAGTCCACTGATCATGCAGAGACTCTGTCTTAGGCAGAGATAAATAATTTCTCCTTATCTGCAATTCACATACCAGGTGTATAGAACTCGGAGATGGAATATCTCAGCAATCAATCCGTCCATCCTAGAGAGTGGTCTCTCCATTAGGACACTTTTGATCCCTTAGTGATCAGATGGGGATTACAGAGCATAGATCTGACTCTCACTTAGGTATTATACAACATCAAGAGACCCAAAGGCTCACATGATAGGCTCACATGATAGACTCCTTGGTATTTCCATGGGATTTTCATCCAGCATACCTGTTTCCTCCATTTGTTCTTCTTCCAAGAGTCATTGCTCAGATCAGACAGGAGTCAGCATCAGTGATCTTAATTGCTCCAGCCTGGCCCTGCAGGACATCGTATGCGGATCTAGTGCAGATGTCCTCATCTCCCTCATGGATTCTTCCTCTAAGGCAAGACCTATTTTTGCAAGGTCCTCTTTTCCACCAGGATCTCAAATCTCTAAATTTAATTGCGTGTTATGGAGGACTGTGGATCATCATCATTTTACTTAACAAAATTTATGTTTACCTGATAAATTATTTTCTTTTGGAATGATGATGGTCCACAGGCTCCGCTCATTTAAATTTGTGGGCGACAGTTCTAATGACACCTCTGCAGACCCTGCTTTATCTTTCCTACCTATCTGTTTCCTATTTTCTACATGGCTATATGTTAAACTAAGAGAGAGAAGGGAGGTGAGATTAATTTTAAGCTCTGATATGGGTTCTTGACCTACTCCTAGTGGCAGGAAATATATCCCATTTGGAGTACTGTGAACCATCATCATTCCAAAAGAAAATAATTTATCAGGTAAGCATACATTTTGTTATTGTAGCAGTTTAATGTCCATTTAGCTCTACAATACTGGTCATATATTACTGCTCTTTTCAGGACCACTCAATCTATAACTCTCTCATATTATATCACTTCTTTGTACAGGATTCGTTACCCTATAACCTAACTGTACATCAGTTCTATAATACAGCACATTATTACATATAATAGTCTTGTACTTCTATGTTCTCTCATTCAGCACACCAGTATATAAAAATACCCTGTACCATAATTGCTGTGCTACATGACACCATTATGTATAACTGCCTTGTGTATACGACTAAATTGCTTGAATTTTAGAGTATAACCTTGCTCCACTCTTTCTTTTCACAGAGTAATGATGTATTTGGAAGCATGTGGAACTGGCTTTACTTCATCCCTTTAATTATCATTGGATCCTTCTTCATGCTGAACCTCGTTTTAGGTGTTCTTTCTGGGTGAGCACATTTTATGATAGCTTTGCATGATGTTTTGATGTTTCAGTATGCATTTCTTTTAGAATGTAAATATTGAGTATCTGCGATGCATTCAGCTAAGTGTTTATATAGCGCACGCGCATACCTCCCATCCATCCTCACTCTTGTGGGATTGTCAGGTTGGGAGATCTGCCCACTATTGAGGGCTAATGTTGTGGTTTCTAGGGACCACCCAACTTCACCCACAGGATGCCATACTCCACCCATGACACACACTGTGCCGCCGACAGAACAGCTACATGCTCTTCCTGCCTCAGCTTTGAACACAAAAACATGGATTGACCTCCCTGTTCCTGAAAATGCTTGGGTAAATGAATGGGAGGTATGCACTCATGACGTACAATTAAAAAATAAAGGGACATGCTAGGGAAAACATACAGGGAACATGTCTGTCCCAATTCATTAAAGGAATGAATGTAGCATTTCCTGGTGAAGTTTTAAGATTGCACAAGAGCTCTCTTGTGGAATCCCGCTTCCTGCACCTACCCACCCAATCACAAAAGAGCAGGTTTGCCAGTCATCCCAGCCTTTACAGGATCACATGTGCATTCAAGACCAATTAAATGCTCTAACTTATTCAAGTATTTTAGTATTGCACTAATGCTTGACATAACTATGTGTTTAGCCCCACAAAGAAGTTAAATATATAGCTTAAAGGGACATGAAACCCTCAAAACAACTTTACAATTTATTTCTATTATCCATTTTTCTTCATTCTAAAAGTGTTCTTTATTGAAGGACCAGCAATGCACTACTGAGGGCTAGCTGAACACATTGGTAAGCCAATGAAAAGAGGCATATATGTTCAGCCACCAAGCAGCAGCTAGTTCCCAGCTCCTGAGACTACCTAGGTATGCTTTTCAACAAAGAATACCAAATGAACTAAGCAAATTAGCTAATAGAATTTTTTTTTTTAAATTGTATGCTCTATATGAATCATGAAAAAAAAAAAGTTTGAGTTTCATGTCCCTTTAAGTCAAATTTGGGAGCCACAATGCGTTACTACTCCTGACCAGGGCACTTTTGGTGATCCAACATGGATCAGCATACACTTGTAGCAGCTAATCACTCGCTGTGCCCTGTATGGGATTGTCTTGGTAGCGTAACTGTAGCGGGACGTTAGCTAAATGTTTAACCCAGTTTAAATACAAAGATGGGGTGAGAATTGGTACAATAATAAAATGCTCAAACACAGTAAAAAAAGATGTTGCTGACTACAGAACTGCCATTAGTTATGTTTTCTAACTGCTAACGTATTCTTGTTATATTTTGTTCAAGACAAAAGTAATAGCAGAACACACCCAGAATGACCTAAACTTTTTTTTTGTTAATTTCTTCCATTCTACTCTAGAACAATTATAGTATATTATATTGTGTGTAGAAATAAATATTTCTTTCCTATGGCTTGGAGAGTTCACAATGTCATTCCAATTAATAGTGGGATATTCAACTCCTAGCCAGCTTGGAATGATGTTGTGGACTCTCCATGCCAGGAAAGAAAGAATTTTATCAGGTAAGCATACATTTTGTTTTCTTTCCTATGGCATGGAGAGTCCATAACGTCATTCCAAGCTGGCCAGGAGTTGAATATCCCACTAGTAATTGGAATGACGTTGTGGACTCTCCATGCCCGAAAATAAAGAAATTTATCAGGTAAGCATAAATTTTGTTTTTCTTTCTTAAAGGAACAATCAAGCCAAAAATAAACTTTCATGATTCAGATAGGGCATACAATTTGAAACCACTTTCAAATTTACTTTTATCATCAAATTCGCTTTGTTCTCTTGGTATTCTTTGTTGAAAGCTAAACCTAGGTAGGCCCATATACTCATTTCTAAGCCCTTGAAGTACGCCTCTGCATTTTGACAGTTTTTTCACAGCTAGACAATGCTAGTTTATGTGTGCTATATAGATAACATTGTGCTTAAGCCCATGGAGTTACTTATTAGTCAGCACTGATTGGCTAAAATGTAAGTCTGTCAAAAGAACTGAGATAAGGGGCATTCTGCACAGACTTAGATACAGAGACTATCTCTGTATATGAGCTTTGAATATAAAATTATATAAATATATTCAAGGCTCATATACAGAAATGGCGGAAAGAAAATTCTTATGGTAAATTGTTTGTGACAAGAGGTCACAATTTAAGGCTTGAGGAAAGGAGATTAAATCTCCAACAACGTAAACGTTTTTTCACTGTAATCTTATTGTGGAACTAATTAACTAAGAAGGTAGTAAATGCCAAAACCTTAGATATATTTAAAAATGTTTTAGATACATTTTTGGCTAGAAAAAAAATACAGGGATATGATTGCTTGTGTTAACTGGGTCACATTTTTAATGGGATTAATTTAAGCTCAACTGGAACTTTTATTGTAAATATATTGACTTGTATAGGTTGAACTTGATGGACTTCTGCCTTTTTTAGCCTCTTCTATGTTACTATGTTATGTTACAAAGGTAAATAGTGTATTAATAAAACCATGGTGGTTGTGTAAAGCAGGGGAATCGTTTGTAACGCGTCCGTCACCGTTGCAAGTTGCGCACACATCCTCAAAGGAATGTTGGCTGGGCGAGGCAGCCAAAAGAATTTTCGCTGTGCACGCAGCCAAAAGAATTCACCTGGATACAGCGAAGCTGCATCCCGGTGGATTCTGAAAATGGTAGGGTTATGAAAGAATCCACCGTATCCACTGCCATTTTCGGAATCCTCTTGGATGCAGCATTGGCAAACCCAAAGCCTTAAAAAAATAAAAAAATAAAAATGCAGCCGCCCCCACGAAATATCGAAAAAACACGTAACCGCCTGCAAGAAATAAATTATTTTATTTTTAAGATTAGGGATTTAATGGGCTGGAAAAGAGCTGATTGCCCTTTTTAGGGCAGTAAAAGAGCTGAATGCCCTTTTAAGGGCAATGCCCATACAAATGTCCCTTTAGGGGCAATGGGTAGTTTAGGTTTTTTTAGTGTTAGTTTTTCTTATTTTGGGGGGTTTGGTAGGTGGGGTTTTTTTTACTGTTAGGGGTAATTGGTCATTTGTTTAGGTAAAAGAGCTGTTTAACTTAGGGCAATGCCCTACAAAAGCCCTTTTAAGGGCTATTGGTAGTTTAGTATTAGATTAGGGGTGTTTTTATTTTGGGAGGAATTTTTTATTTTTATAGGGGTATTAGTTTAGGTTGAATGTTTTTATTTTGGATAGCTTTGTTTATTTTTTTTGGTAATTGTACATTTTTTATTTTTTGTAATTTTATTTTAAAGTGCTTTTTATTAGAAATTTTTGCAATATACATACAAAGAAAAAAGTACTTTTATCATTACATACTCATCTCTATTGAAATACAGATATTTAAGACATATCAATAATCCATCCACCCGCATTCAAACCCTCTCTTCTATCAGAATATCTACTGCTAAGTGGGTTTATCATTTCACAGCATATTTTTCACTTATACTTAACTTCTCTTGTACCACCATATAGACGGGCTGCATAGTGGTGGGATGAGTAGCAATCGCTTCAAACATATTAAGGTCAGTGACCAAAACAACAACAATAACTATACTAACTTTACCTCCTATGTTCATATAAAACAGTGTCTCTCTCTGAGAGTGGTACTGTACCTGAAAAGTAGAGACACCTCTTCCCACGGCGCACCCCCGACAACTCCGACAACCCCGCATCTGTTCATGTGAGTTTCAGACTTTAGGTGTTTGTTCTGGTCTGCCTATCCAGTAGAACCATACCCTTTGCACTGTCTCTCTATTATTTAGGATTCCTGCTGCTTCCTCATACATGGTGTAGGTGAACTGTATTTTATTGTATATCTCCGTCCATGTTGGTGTTCCTATTTTCCAGTATCTCGCGATACATATTCTTGTGATCGTGCATAAAATTCTAATGAAAGTATTCAAGTGTCTATGATAGGTTTCTATGGGTTCATGTAATAGTGCCTGTTGTATGGTAAGAGTGACCTCTTCATCTATCAGCTGGCCTATAAACGAAGATAGCTTTCTCCATAGTTCCTGCACAGCCACACAATCCCACCACATGTGTTTGTATGTGCCTTTCCGTCCGCACCCTCTATAGCAAAGGTTGCTCCCCTGGGGTTTAATGTGTGCATATCTGACTGGGGTTAGATACCACCTAAAGGCTGTTTTCAATGTGTTCTCCTTTAAATCAACACTTAATAAGCCTTTATCTCCCGATTGGAGTAGTAATTCCCACTCCTGTTTATCTTTCACTATTCCCAGTTCCTTCTCCCATGCTAACATTATTTGTGTTTTTGGTGCCGATGGGGGGGATTGGAAAGTTACATATAGTTTGGATATTGAGTGTTTGAGTCTATGTGAGCTGGTGCTGGAGGTTTCTAACATCGTAATCATCTTCCTAGGTGCATTTTTAAGGAATTCTCGGAGAGAAGATTGCAGCTGTAAATATATGAACCAGTGTAGCTTTAGTGGAGCAATCTTCTCTTGTAGGTGAGAGAAAGGTAACAGTGCCCCCTTCTCTACTATGTCTGCTACCCTATAGAGACCCTTATTTCCCACTTCTGTATATGTTTATGTGTGTCCCCCTGTAGAAGATATCTAATTGGCATCAGTAAGGAGTTTTTAGGGAAGATGTCTTCTCTCCTCCTGACTTTCGACCACATCTGGACGGTAAGAGCTCTTGTGTGTGTTTTCGGGTAGTGGTCGGTGTCCTTATTCTGTTGTGTGGCCCACAAAATGGAGTCTGTGTAAGTCCTCCCCTCTAGTTCCGCCTCTAAGGTAATCCAGACCGCATCTCCCTCTCTCTTCAGTATCATCGCATCCTGCGCTGTTCTGGCTGCTCTATAATAGTCCATTAAGTTAGGCCCCTCGATCCCTCCCAGTGATCTATGTCTATGCACTAAGTGTTTAGAGATCCTTGCCATTTTGGTACCTCTAATGAAAGCTGAGAGATCTGTCTGTATCCTTTCGACATCTGCAGTGACAATCTTTATCGGAAGTGCTCTAAATAAGTAGAGTAGTCGGGGTAAAATGGTCATTTCGACTGCAGCTAATCTGCCCATCCAAGAGAAATTATATTTGCGCCATTTTGCGATATCCTGCCTAATTCTTTGAAACAGAGGTGTGTAGTTGTATTTGTATAGATGTTGTGTCTGTTGTGAGAGATTAATCCCTAAGTATTTAAGTGTGTGCTTGACCCACCGAAAATCAAAGTTTAGCTCTAGTAGTTTCTTTGTCTGGTGAGGGATAGCTATAGGGAGAATCTCACATTTATCCGAGTTGATTTTATAGCCTGAGATGGCCGAAAAGGACGCTAACACTGCATATAAATTGGGTAAGGAGATGAGAGGCTTTGTGATGGTCAATAGGATATCATCTGCGAACAGGGTCAGTTTGTATTCTGAGTGTGTCGTCTTAACTCCTTCTATGTCTGGATGCGTTCTTATTCTAGTTGCCAGAGGTTCAATGCAGAGTGCAAATAGTAAGGGCGACAAGGGACACCCTTGTCTTGTGCCATTAAGTATGGGGAAGGTGGCGGATCTATAGCCTCCCGCAGTCACCTGAGCCTGGGGTTTCGAGTATATTGCTCGAATAGCTGTCATGAAGGTGCCCTCAAAGCCCATTTTTACTAAAACCTTGGTCATATATTTCCAGTCAATTCTATTGAACGCCTTCTCCGCATCCAGCGATAGTACCAGAGAAGGCGTCCCCTGTCTTTCTAGATGATAAATGATGTTACTGATTCTGCGAATGTTATCTGGGGCTTCCCTGTCTTTAATGAATCCTACCTGATCTGGGTGAACTAGGCTAGGGAGAATTTCCTTAAGTCGATTTGCTAATACCTTTGTAAACAGTTTCAGAACCTGGTTTATTAATGAGATTGGGCGATCATTTTTACATCTTTTATGGTCCCTTTCAGGTTTGGGGATCACCACTATTTTTGCTAGTTGTAACTCACTCGGGATATAATTCCCTTCTAAGATATAATTACAGAATTTAGTCAGATGTGGTATTAAGGTGCCACGAAACAATTTATAATATTCTCCTGTGAAGCTGTCAGGGCCTGCTGTTTTACCCGGCTTAAGGTCTTTAACTGCTTTCACTACTTCCAGGGTGGTGATTGGGGCATTTAGACTATGTCTTTGTTCATTAGTGAGAACTTTTAATGGGCAATTGGCAAGGAATTCTTCGGTGGTTTTATCTGACTCTGTATTGTGAAGGACTTTTTCCCCGTCGTAAAGTTTGCTATAAAAGGTGGCGAATGTGTCTACTATCTCTTGTGGGTCCGAAGTCATTGTCCCTTGTTCTGTTTCTATCATAGGAATGAATGAGGCCTTGCCCATTTCCCTAATCTTGTGTGCCATAAATTTATCTGGTTTATTGGCATAAATGAAATAGTGTGCCTTTAATTTTTGAATTGCTCTTGCAGCTTGAGAGTTTAGGATTTTCGCTAACATGGTTTTCTTGGTTTGGAGGGTCTGTAGTATCGTCCCTTTCCCCGTTAACTTATGTCGTCTCTCTAGCGTTTCTATCTCCTCGTGTAACTGTTCCAGTAATTGTCTGTTGTGGCGCTTTAATCTGGCACTCTCCTGTATCAATTGTCCCCTGACCACCGCCTTATGTGCTGCCCATGTGTTTATAGGATTAGTTGTGGTGTCTATATTTATCCCCCAGTACTCCACCAGCGACTGCAGAATCTTATCATGTCTTTGTGGGTTTTTCATAAGGGTTGGGTCAAAGGTCCATGATCTTTTCCTTTTGGTGTCTTGCATCCCACTCAACTCTAATAATAGAATAGAGTGGTCTGACCACACACATGCATTTATAGTTGAGTTCTGCAGCAATGGGAGAAGCACCTGGCTAACATATATGTAGTCCAATCTTGTGTATGTTTTATGAGCCATGGAGTAAAACGTGGTGTCGCTTGTTGCCCCGTATAGTGAGTGCCAGGAATCCATCAAGGAGTGTGGTGACAGAGAATCCTGTATCGATTTAATTATTCTGTTATGTCTGTGTTGTTTATTGGATAAGGAGATATATTTAGTCTCTACTTGTGGGGACATAGTTATATTAAAATCTCCCGCTAGTATAATTTTGGTTTGGGACCATTGAGTCAATAGAAGGGATATGTGTCTGAAGAAATCATGCTGATTATCATTGGGGGCATAAATGTTGCATAAGGTCACCTCAGTATCTAGTATCCTTCCTCTGACTATCAAGTATCTACCTTCCGGGTCTGCTAAAGTGCTTTCATGAGTAAAGTCGATAGAGGAATGTATAAGAATTGAAACTCCCCTCTTTTTTGCGTCCGCAGTGGCATGGTAATGTGTGCGAAAGTGTTTTGTCCAGTATTTTGGGATATTGCTTTTAAGGAAGTGTGTTTCCTGGAGAAACAAGATATTGGTATTTAGGCGTGTATATTGGGACATAGCTAGTCTCCTTTTGGGGTCAGTGTTGAGTCCTCTGACATTGTGTGACACTACATGTATGTTGCTAGACATTGTGGTGTTCTCTAACCCTTGTCTGTGCTCTGGATGTGTGGTGCTCATCAGTTATTACCTTCAGATAAGATGTCCTTTTTGATATAGTGTTAATCTTCGGAATCAGGGTGTCACAGGGGTGCGCCGTAGGGATGCCACTAGGAGGAGAAAAAACAATTGGGGGGGGGAAACATGTCCCAGGATTAAGAGTTGAAACCAAAACTTTATCTTTAACATTGGGATTGAACATTTGAAAAAAAAAAGAAAAAATAACCTGTAAACAGTTGCTTGTTTCCCATTTATCCCTTTATTAAAAGGGAGGGCTGGGAGGGCCCATCTAGACATATCAACTTTTGTTCTAATAATCAGATAAAAGAAAAGAAAGGGAAGGCATTGTAAGACATTAGATATACAAAACATTGATGTAAGCCTAGATCTCGCCTCTAGTAGGCCACATCACTTTATAAGACTATACTGTCTATAATGTTAGAATGCCAATTAAGAGCTATACATAGCCTGTGTTCCCCTTCATCTCCTTCTACTCCATAGGTGTCTTGGTGCTGGAGACCTCCAGAGGAAGTCTTTCCTTCCTTTGATTATTGCTTTACTCTAGAGTCCCCAGTCTCAAAAGGTTAATGGAAGAGATTCTAATTAAAGTTCTTTGTCTCTGAATTCCTTTGTCCTCCGCTTCTTATACCTTGATGTGTGCCATTTAGACTGGTCATCTCTGCGTATAGATACTGGCCTGGGTGCTGTTGGTGATTCTCTCTCAGGTAGCAAGGGGGTATCGAGGCCTAACGCCTCACACACTTCGGGGATGTCTTCAGGTTCCTTAATAGTTATGACTTTAGTGTCCTTTGTTATAATTAATGCGAAGGGGAAGTCCCATCTGTATTGTATCTGCTTTTGTCTCAGCAGGGAGGTAAGGGGACGTAGGGCACCTCGCCTCTGCAAAGTCCGAAGACTCAAGTCTTGATAAAATTGGATCACGTTTCCTTGAAATTTGAAAATGGGTTGTTTTCTAGCTGCCTGGAGAATCTTCTCTTTGTCTGGGAAAAAAGTCATTTTAATCACGACATCTCTCGGAGGGAGACCCACCTTTGGTTTGGCCTTTAATGCTCTGTGAGCTCTTTCAACATGGAAGGTGTAGTCTGGAGATGAATTTGTGATCTGGGTAAAAAGCTGTGTTAGATAGGCCAGAAGTTCTGTCCCTGTTATTTCCTCTGGGACCCCTTTCAGCCTAAGATTGTTTCTTCTGCTCCTGTTCTCCAGGTCGTCTAATTTGTCCTGGAACTCCATCAGCTGTTGTTGTTGTGTTGAGACCATCTGAGATATTTCATCCACATTCTCAACCATGGCATCCTTTTGGTCTTCCAGTGTATCTATCCTGTTTCCCATATCTGTTAGGTCGGATTTAATCTCTGATAGACTGTTGGTAACCGATGAATGGATGGAGTCAATTTTCTCCCAGAGTTTCTCAAATTTGTCGGCAATGTCTTTTTTTGAAACAAGGTTCTGTAGGTCGGCCTTAGTTAGTGGGGAAGTATTTTCTGGTTGTTGTATGGAGTCAAGGTCCGAATCCTCACCCTCCTCCATGTCTTTATTGGGTTTGGTAGATTGCGAAGATTTAAAGAAAGAGGACACTGAAGAGGGTTTAGTAGTTGATTTATCACCTTTCATTACTCTCCTTGAAGACATTATGTTGTTAAGCGGTGTGTACCGTTGTATTGTGCTGTATGGTAGGGTTCTATCTGTGAGAGGTCGAAGTTAGTTCTTTAATTATCTGGAACTTTACATGTGGCGTTGTTGCAATATTATGGAGGACATATGGATGTTAATATTCCATGGATTCGAAAAGGCTCAGCTTTCCCTGTGCATTATTCTTCTAGACGGCTCTCCCCTCTGGGTCTGCTGTATGGATTACATGACCAGGGGTTGTCTTTTGGTTATTTTCGTTTGTAAGGTTAGTATGACAAAGGAGCTAAGGCTTTCAAGCCGGTGTTTCTTTTCTTCTTCTCTTTTTCACCTCCCAGAGGGTTTGGCTGTTTGAGATTGTCCTCCTCCCCAGGGCAGTTGTCCTCACAGGACGATCACGGGAAAAGGTATAGGGGGTATGACCTGTCCCCCGTAAGGGGTGACAGGAAAAGGGAGGGGAGAAGACACCAAAGTTTCTTCCGTCTAAGTGATGCTAAGCTGAGTTGCAGGGTCTGGCTGCGTTTGTTTCACTAGAGGTTAAATCCCTGTTGTGCGAAGAGGGAAACAAGTACCACAGCTGTATATAACTCTTGTATCAGCCTAATGGTATGTTTGCTCCTGCAGCTTTCAATTGATTAGTAAGATGCGTTCCATTAAATATTTGTAACCCAGATGATTTTCTCTTTAGAGATGTTTCTCTCCCACCCTGACTGGAACTGGTCCACAAGAGACTAGGTGAGTGTGTTTTCTTTGGGGGAGCCTGCAATGGGGGTGTGTGTGTAGGGGTATCTATAGGGGCCAGAGAACAAGTCTTATCTGCTATACAGGTGTTATATAAAGGCAGGGAGGCTTCTGCCTGTAAGGCAAGTATATCTTACTTCATAGGATGGCATTAGCTTAGAGTAGAGATAACAATTATGCAGAGCCTCTAGTGCCCGGTTTCACAGTCATCTGTGGTCCACCTAAAACATATAAATAGCAGAGGGTGCCCAAAAGTTTAGCTCTGAGCGGTGGTCTAATGAGGAGACTTGTAGGGTTAACTATCCTGTGTTTATAAGTGAATACAACCCCTTGTGCTCTTTGTAGGGCAGAAGTGAAAATAGATATCTTTGCAATAGTTCACTAGTGGAAAAGTTCAGTAACAAGGGCTCCTTCTGCCAGATTTCACCAGATACATGAAGATGCGTTATTATATTAATTATTCAGCCCTGTATATGATGAATGAGCCTAGGAATGGGCATTAATGATACCGGGGCAAGTTTTGGGCTCTCACTGACCTCTGGTGTGAATTGACAGGCTGCTGCGCGGGTTGGGATAATTGTAGGGTATGGAAACACTTGCCCAGGTTTTATCTGCTGATTGGGTAGTGTAGATAAGAAGAAAAGAAAGTCTCTGTGTGCTTAAAGCACTCTTACCCAGTCCCTTCGTTCTACTCCTGTATGTGGCAGTGATAGTTAGGCCGCGGTGGTAGGCCTCAATATGGCGGGTCTTCGCGCCCAAATCAGCAGTGATGGCGCACCTCGGATCTAATGCAGCCTCACTTGGTCCCCTCGGGAGATCACCAGGAATCTCCCGTTACTGCTGCAAAAAGGTAATTGATCGAGATGGGGGTCCGGTCCTAGCCGTGTGCCCCCGTTGCGGGTCTTCAGCTGTTTTTACCCGTTGGTGTAAGGGGGTGGCCGCGGCTCCGTCCGGAGCGGAGGTTGGTCACTCTGGGCAGCGGAGGGAGGGTGAGATCTGTGGTCGGTGGCTCAGCGGATCAGGCCACAGTGTCTTCGGGAGGTTCCGGCTTAGCTGCGGTAGTGGCAAAGACAGTCTTAAAGGACCCGCGCCCCTCTTACAGTTGTAGGTAGGCTTTAGTAGCTTGAGGAGTAGTCTGAGTGTAAGTGTCCAAGCCTCATCTGTCGCCCGCTCACTCGGGGTGTCCCAGAGCGGAGCCCCGACCCTCTGGGGTCCTGAGAGAGGCCTGGGTATGCAGACTGTCACAGTTTCTTTCGGTCCGGTAACTGGGTGTCCTCCGTAAAAAGGGAAAAGAGAAAAAAAAAAAGTTTTGAAATTCTTGAAATTCTGTATATTCGTATCTAGGGTGCTTCTTGCTTTTAGGGATGGGAAATTTACACTGTTTCTAAATTAATTAGGGCTCTAAATATACTTAAATATTCTAATTCAGAGGGAGCTTGCCTAAAGTGCTGCCACTCTGCTCTGCGGTTAGCTCCGCCCCCCTATTTCTCTTGTTAAGTGTATCCAGTCCACGGATCATCCATTACTTATGGAATATATTCTCCTTCCCAACAGGAAGCTGCAAGAGTCCACCCACAGCAAAGCTGCTATATAGCTCCTCCCCTAACTGCCATATTCAGTCATTCTCTTGCAAGCCTCAACATAGATAGGAGGTCGTGAGAGTCTGTGGTGCTTTCTACTTAGTTTATTCTTCAATCAAAAGTTTGTTATTTTTAAATGGCACCGGAGTGTGCTGTTTATCTCAGGCAGTATTTGGAAGAAGAATCTGCCTGCGTTTTTCTATGATCTTAGCAGACGTAACTAAGATCCATTTGCTGTTCTCACACATTCTGAGGAGTGAGGTACTTCAGAGGGGGAATGGCGTGCAGGTTTTCCTGCAGATAAGGTATGTGCAGTAAAATATTTTTCTAGGAATGGAATTGACTAAGAAAATACTGCTGATACCGAAGTAATGTAAGTAAAGCCTTAAATGCAGCGATAGCGACTGGTATCAGGCTTATTAATAGAGATACATACTCTTGTAAAAATGTGTTTTAAAACGTTTGCTGGCATGTTTAATCGTTTTTTAACATATGTTTGGTGATAAAACTTATTGGGGCCTAAGTTTTTTCCACATGGCTGGCTTAAATTTTGCATAGAAACAGTTAACTGAAGCTTCCCACTGTTGGCTGTGGCAGTTTGTTGTGTCTGTTTTTAAAAACGTCTATGTCTTTTTTTTTTTTTTTTTATCTGTTTTTTGCATTAAGGGGTTAATCATCCATTTGCAAGTGGGTGCAATGCTCTGTTACCTTATTACATGTACTGTAAAAATTTCGTTTGTTTTACTGCCTTTTTTTCACTGTTTTTCAAATTTTGACAAAATTTGTTTCTCTTAAAGGCACAGTAACGTTTTATATATTTGCTTGTTAACTTGATTTAAAGTGTTTTCCAAGCTTACTAGTCTCATTATTAGTCTGTTCTAACATGTCTGACATAGAGGAAGCTCTGTGTTCATTATGTTTTAAAGCCATGGTGGAACCCCATCTTAGAATGTGTACCAGATGTACTGATTTCATGTTAAACAATAAAGATCATTTTTTGTCTTTAAAAACATTATCACCAGAGGATTCTGTCGTGGGGGTAGTTATGCCGACTAACTCTCCCCACGTGTCAGACCTTTTGACTCCCGCTTTAGGGACTCACGCTCAAATGGCGCCAAGTACATCAAGGGCACCCATAGCGTTTCTTTTACCAGGGGATTCTGTCGAGGGGAAAGTTATGCCGACTAACTCTCCCCACGTGTCAGACCCTTCGACTCCCGCTTCAGGGACTCACGCTCAAATGGCGCCAAGTACATCAAGGGCGCCCATAGCGTTTATTTTACAAGACATGGCAAAGGTGGTGAATAATATTCTGGCAGCAGTATTAGTCAGACTACCTGAAATTAAAGGAAAGCAGTTAGCTCTGGGGGTAGATACAGAGCATACAGACGCTTTAAGAACCATGTATGATACTACCTCACAATATGCTTAGTCTGTGGGTGATTTTTTTTTGACTCAGGGAAGATGATTTAACCTGATTCTGATATTTCTACATTTAAAATTTATGCTTGAGAACCTCCACTTGTTGCTCAGGGAGGCTTTGGCTGCTCTGAATGAATGTGTACAATCGCAGGGCCAGAGAAATTGTGTAGACTGGATAAATAATATGCAGTGCCGGTGTGTACTGATGTTTTTCCAATACCTAAAGAGGTTTACTAAAAAATTTTTAATAAGGAATGGGATAGACCAGGTGTGCCGTTCTCTTCCCCTCCTATTTTTTAGAAGAATGTTTTCTAATAGTTACCACCACACGGGACTTCTGGCAGACAGTTCCTAAGGTGGAGAGAAGAGTTTCTACTCTAGCTAAGCGTACCACTACCTCTGACGAGGACAGTTGTGCTTTTTAGATCCAATGGATAAAAAATGTTTATTCAACAGGGTTTTATCCTGCAGCCCCTTGCATACATTGCTTCTGTCACTGCTGCTGCGGCGTTCTGGGTTGAGTCTCTTGATGAGGCTTTACAGTTAAGCGACTCCATTGGATGAATATATTTGACAAGCTTATGCTAGCCAATTCCTTTGTTTTCTGATGCCTTGTTCATTTGACTAGACTAACGGCTAAGAATTCTGTTTTTTACTATACTGGCGCGCAGAGCACTATGGCTTATATCATGGTCAGCTGTCGTGACTTTAATAAATAAGCTACTTAACTTCCCTTCAAGGGGCAGACCCTATTCGGGCCTGGTTTGAAGGAGATTATTGCTTATATCACTGGAGGAAAAGGTCATGCCCTTCCTCAGGATAGGTCTAAATCAAGGGCAAAAAAAAAAAAAAAAGTCTAATTTTCGTACCTTTTAAAAACTTCTGGGCAGGTGTGGCATCCTCTTCCTCTAAGGCAAAACAAGAGGGAATTTTTGCTCAGTCCAAGGCGGTCTGGAGACAATCGGACCTGGAACAAAGATAAGCAGGCCAAGGAGCCTGCTGCTGCCTCTAAGGCAGCATGAAGGAACGGACCCCTATCCGGTAACGGATCCTATAGGGGGCAGACTTTCATTCTTTGCCCAGGCGTGGGCAAGAGATGCCCAGGATCCCTAGGCATTGGAATTTATATCCCAGAGATATCTTCTGGATTTCAAAGATTCCCCCCCAAAAAAAGGGGAGATTTCGCCTTTCACAATTATCTGCAAACCAGATAAAGAAGGAGGCATTCTTACATTGTGTACGAGATCCATTCAGTTCCAAGAGAGGAACAGGGACAGAGTTTTTACTCAAATCTGTTTGTGGTTCCCAAGGAGAGGGAACCTTCAGACCTATTTTGGATCTAAAGATCTTAAACAAATTCCTCAGAATTCCGTCATTTAAGATGGAAACTATTCGTACCATCTTAACTATGATCCAGGAGAGTCAATAGAGGACTACAATGGATTTGAAGGATGCTTATCCTCACATTGTGATGCATAAAGATCACCATCGTTTTTCAGGTTTGCCTTTCTAGACAGGCATTACCAGTTTGTAGCTCTTTCCTTTGGGATATCTACAGCCCCAAGAATCTTTATGGAGGTTCTGGGGTCGCTTTGGCGGTCCTTAGACCGCGGGGCATAGAAGTGGCCCCTTATTTAGACGACATCCTGATACAGGCGTCAAACATCCAAATTGCCCAGTCTCATACGGACGTAGTACTGGCATTTCTGAGATCACATGGGTGGAAAGTGAACAAGGAAAGAGTTCTCTATCCCCAATCTCAAGGGTTTCCCTCCTAGGGACTCTGATAGATTCTGTAGAAATGAAAATTTACCTGACGGAGTCCAGGTTGTCAAAGTTTCTAAATTTCTGCCGTGTTTTTTCATCCCATCCGCGCCCTTCGGTGGCTCAGTACATGAATGAAATCGGCTTAATGGTAGCGGCAAGGGACATAGTACCGTTTGCACGTCTACATTTCAGACCGCTGCAACTATGCATGCTCAGTCAGAGGAATGGGGATTACACAGATTTGTCCCCCTGTTAAACCTGGACCAAGAGACCAGAGATTCTCTTCTCTGGTGACTATGTCGGGTCCATCTGTCCAAGGGTATGACCTTCCGCAGGTCAGATGGGACAATTGTTACAATAGATGCCAGCCTTTTAGGTTGGGATGCAGTCTGGAACTCCCTGAAGGCTCAGGGATAGTGGACTTAAGAGGAGACCCTCCTTCTAATAAATATTCTGGAACTGGGAGTGATATTCCATGCTCTTCAGACTTGGCCTCAGTTAGCAACTCTGAGGTACATCATACTCAGTCGGACAATATACACGACTGTGGCTTACATCAGCCATCAAGGGGGAACAGAAGTTCCCTAGCGATGTTAGAAGTCTTACAATAATTCACTGGACAGAGACTCACTCTTGTCTATCAGCTATCCATATCCCAGGTGTTGAGAACTGGGAGGTGGATTTTCTAAGTCGTCAGACTTTTCTTCCGGGGGAGTGGGATTTCCTCCGGAGGTCAAGACCAAGCAGGAGAGGGCTTTGGTGTTTTTGACAGCGCCTGCGTAGCCACGCAGGACCTGGTATGCAGATCTGGTGGACATGTCATCCTTTCCATCACGGTCTCTGCTTCTGAGACAGGTCCCTCTACCTCAGGGTCCTTTCAACCATCTAAATAGAATCAATCTGAGATGGACTGCCTGGAGACTGAACGCTTGATGTTATCAAAGCATGGCTTCTCCGAGTCAGTCATTGATACCTTAATACAGACATGAAAGCCTGTCTCTAGGAAAATTGAACATAGATATGGTGTAAATATCTGATTGTTATGAATCCAAGGGTTACTCATGGAGTAAAGTCTGGATTCCCAGGATATTATCTTTTCTCCAAGATGTTTTTGAGAAAAGGGTTGTCAGCTAATTCCTTAAAAGGGGACAGATTTTTACTCTATTTTTTTGCACAAGCGTCTGGCAGGTATTCTAGACGTTCAGGCATTTGGTCAGGCTTTGGTTAGATCCAAGCCTGTGTTTAAAACTGTTGCTCCGCCATGGAGCTTAAACCTGATTCTTAAGGTTCTTCAAGAAGTTCCGTTTGAACCTTTTTTGTTCCATAGATATCAATCTTTATCTTGGAAAGTTCCTTTTGGGTAGCTAATTCCTCGACTCGTAGAGTCTCCAAGTTATCTGTGTTACAATGTGATTCTCCTTATCTGGTCCTTCGTACGGATAAGGTAGTCCTGCGTACCAACCTGGGTTTTTTCCTAAGGTGGTATCTAACAAGTACATCACTCAAGAGATAGTTGTTCCATGCTTGTATCCTAATCCTTCCTCAAAGAAGGAACGTCTATTACACAATATTGGACGTGGTTTGTGCTTTAAAGTTTTACTTACAAGCTACTACAGTTTTCATCAAACGTTCACCTTGTTTGTTGTCTATTCTGGACAGAGGAGAGGTCAAAAGACTTCAGCAGCCTCTCTGTCTTTTTGGTTAAAAAGCATAATTCATTTAGCTTATGAGACTGCTGGACAGCAGCCTCCTGAAGGGATTACAGCTCATTCTACTAGAGCTGTGGTTTTCACTTGGGCCTTTTTTAAATGTGGCTTCTGTTGAACAGATTTACAAGACGGAGTCTTGGTCTGCGCTTCATACTTTTCAAATTTAACAAATTTGATACCTTGCTTCTTCGGAGGCTATTTTTGGGAGAAAGGGTTTTTTACAGGCAGTGGTAACTTCCGTTTAAGTACCTGCCTTGTCCCTCCCATCATCCGTGTACTTTAGCTTTGGTATTGGTATTCCATAAGTAATGGATGATCCGTGGACTGGATACACTTAACAAGAGAAAACATAATTTATGCTTACCTGATAAATTTATTTCTCTTGTAGTGTATCCAGTCCACGGCCCGCCCTGTCACTTTAAGGCAGGTAATTTTTTCATTTGAACTACAGTCACCACTGCACCCTATGGTTTTTCCTTTCTCTGCATGTTTTCGGTCGAATGACTGAATATGGCAGTTAGGGGAGGAGCTATATAGCAGCTTTGCTGTGGGTGGACTCTTGCAGCTTCCTGTTGGGAAGGAGAATATATTCCATAAGTAATGGATGATCCGTGGACTGGATACACTACAAGAGAAATAAATTTATCAGGTAAGCATAAATTATGTTTTTTTGTAATTTTAGCTTTGGGGTTGTAGTTTTTTTTTGTTTAATAGACTGCCCTCTGGGCAGGCTTATCGCCTAGTGGGTTATAAAGAGATTATTAAACAATAAAGATTCTGAAGTAGACTGTCCCTTTAAGGTAGTGAGAGTAAATGATTCCTTACTGTTGGGAATTCATCATTTGACCACCAGGAGGAGGCAAGACACCCAACAGCAAGAACTTTAATATACCCTCCTAGTATTTCTTTGCCTCTCTTAGGAGATGGTGAAGATAGAGGTGCTCAGGATTTTATTTAACAAATTAAGGGATCTTCGATCCCACATTCCCCTCATAAGGTGAAACGTGGAAGGGAGGGGTATAGGAGAGTACTGGCTGTGCAATGTAAATCTCCTGCTGGAGTTTTGGTAAAGCTTTCGCTGGGACTGGTGGTTCTTCAGCTTCCTCCTGTTAGGCCATGTAGATGGTAAATAACCTCAGTATATCCTCTAATGTCTAGTACAGTACTTGGTGGGCTCTCTACTGTATCCTCATGTTGCATCAGGGTAAGATCATTGAAGTGGGCAGTTGCTGGGTAAGTACCTGCATTTTTCACACAGTTCACTGGGTACATTTGCCAGTGAACATTAGCCAGTATACAGCAGCACTGTGATAAATCTTGTACATATCACATTTTATTTTCACTGTGACTAATCAGTGTTTAAAGCCACCAGTGTCAAGCTGGGCTCTTGTCTGTTTATGGGCTATTGCCCCTTTAAGATTTTTTGGACTTTACTTTGTCGATTAGGCATTTCTTGTGCTGCTTTTTATGTCATACAGAGAAGGAGGTTTTATTGTACTGGGGCAGAGTGGGAGCAGATTTTCTCAGAGCGCAGTGCGGGTGCATTTTCTCTCTGGAAAGGAGAGCATTAAGCTGTTTTCCCGCCCTCAAGACATTTATGCGTGCTCACTCTGCCGGCGGCCATCGTTCACTGCATTCACTTTCATCTCTGCTGAGCGGTTTTCTGGATGGGGTAAGATTCCCTATACCAGGAGAAAGGGATTATGTTGTCAAGGGGATATAACAACTTTATTGTTGTAATATTTATTTTTTGGAACATTTAGCAACTTTTAATTGCATAACTATATAATATATTGTGCTTGATTTCTGTGCAGTAGTCTATGTTGCTGCTATTCTTGTACTATCATTTCTCAGTGCCGGTAATTTAATCTGTTTTGCTGTGGAGTTTATTTTCCATATAAGTTATAGAGGAGACTGTAGCTGTCCCTCCTGGGTTAGAACCATTAGAGGGTAAATCTACAAACTTTTTTTTTTCATCAAACAAATGTATTCTTTGTAAATTGGTTACTGTCTGTCCTCCGGCTCAACTTTGTAGTACTTGCTTAAACTCTGTATTACAGTTTCAAATGTCTTCTACTACTAATGTGAATTCAGTTTGCCCCCAATCAGTGAATACTACTCAGGGCATTGCTACTGATTTTACTCCAGGATTTAAGGATTAATTAAGTCCACTATATCTGAGGTTTTGGCTGCAATGTACTTTCAGTTTCTGCTACTGCCAAGACAGTGCAGGACTCTGACATCTCCCTTTCCCCCTCAGAGGGTTAGTTGTCTTCTGAAGACTCCTTGACAAATAGGTTTTTGATAGGTTTCTTCTATCTTTTGTCTCAAAGAGACCAGAAAAGAGATCGGAATTACTTAAATGTTTTCAGGATTTAGAGGACATGGGAGTGGTTGTCCATGATCCTCTGTCAGAACAAGGTAAGGCATTTTACTAGAATCTTTTTATTCTTCCAAAGAAGGGTGGAACATTTAGACCCATACTGGATCTAAAGACCCCAAACAAGTATTTAGGGTTTCCTCATTTAAGATGGAAACAATCAGATCTATTTTTCCTTTGGTGCTGCAAGGTCAGTTTATGACAACAATAGACTTGAAGGATGCTTACCTACATATTCCTATTCACAACTAACATAACCAATTTCTTCATGTTGCTTTTCTGAACAGACACTATCAGTTTGTAGCTCTTCCTTTTGGTTTTGTCACAGCTCTCAGCATCTTCACAAAAGTTCTGGGTGCTCTGTTATCAAAACTCAGGGTATAACTGTAGCTCCCTACTTGGACGATATTTTGGTTTAAGCACCATCTTTACCTTTAGCAATTGCAGATATAGAAAAACTACTTTGGTTTCTTCGCTGTCATGGCTGGAAGATAAACATAGCAAAGAGCTCTCTGTCTCGTCTCACAAGGGTGTCCTTTCTAGGAGTGATCATAGATTTGATCTCCATGTGGCTGTCCTTAACAGATCAATGTAAACTCAAACTTCCATATGCTTGTCTCTCCCTCAGGCTTCAGTGGCTTAGTGCATGAAGGTAGTGGGCCTAATAGTGGCAGCATGAGATGCAATCCCATTCGCTAAGTTTTATTTACATCCTCTACAACTATGCATGCTAAGGCAGTGAAATGGGGACCACACCAATCTGTCTCAGTTAATTTGACTAGATCCCTTGGTTAGACAGTCCCTTTCTTGGTGGACTTCCCCCAATCCAGTTTCTCAGGGGATGCTTTTTCTGCTGCCGTAATGGGAAATAATTACTACAGGCACAAGCCTCATAGGTTGGGGCGTGGTCTGGGGTCCTCGGAGGTCTCAGTGAGATTGGTTTCCTTAGGAGGTTAGGTTACCAATCAATGTATTAAAACTTTGTGCGATGTTCTGAGCGTTTCTGGCTTGGCCTCTTCTCAAGTCAGTCTCCTTTATTCGTTCTCAGTCTAACAACATCAAGACAGTTGCCTATATCAATGATCAGGGTGGTACTTGCAGTGCCCTAGCAATAAAGGATGTGTCTCGCATTCTAGCTTGGCAAAATCTCATCAATTTACCATTTCAGCAGTTCACATTCCCGGAGTCAACAACTGTGA